>NC_138376.1:37958813-38004751 GCF_054177405.1 Leptonychotes weddellii | reverse complement strand
GCTAGTATCCAAAATGTATAAAGAACTTATCAAACTCAACACCCAAAGAACAAATGATCCAATCAAGAAATGGGCAGAAGACATGAACAGCCATTTTTCCAAAGAAGACATCCAAATGGTCAACAGACACATGAAAAAGTGCTCAACATCACTCGGCATCAGGGAAATCCAAATCAAAACCTCAATGAGATACCACTTCACACAAGTCAGAATGGCTAAAATTAACAAGTCAGGAAACGGCAGATGTTGGCGGGGATGCGGAGAAAGGGGAACCCTCCTACACTGTTGATGGGAATGCAAGCTGGTGCAGCCACTCTGGAAAACAGTATGGAGGTTCCTCAACAAGTTGAAAATAGAGCTGCCCTATGACCCAGCAATTGCACTACTGGATATTTACCCCAAAGATACAAATGTAGTGATCCGAAGAGGTACATGCACCCAGATGTTTATAGCAGCAATGTCCACAATAGCCAAACTATGGAAAGAGCCAAGATGTTCATCGACAGATGAATGGCTAAAGAAGATGTGGTGTATGTATATACAATGGAATATTATGCAGCCATCAAAAGGAATGAAATCTTGCCATTTGCCATGACGTTGATGGAACTGGAGGGCATTATGCTGAGCGAAATAAGTCAGTGAGAGAAAAACATGTATCCTATGATCTCAATGATATGAGGAATTCTTAATCTCAGGAAACAAACTAAGGGTTGCTGGAGGGGTGGGAGGTGGGAGGGATGGGGTGGCTGGGTGATAGACCTTGGGGAGGGTGTGTGCTATGGTGAGTGTTGTGAATTGTGTAAGACTGTTGAATCACAGACCTGTACCTCTGAAACAAATAATACATTATATGTTAATAAAAAAAAATAAAGAAGATAGTAGGAAGGGAAAAATGAAGGGGGGGAAATTGGAGGGGGAGACGAACCATGAGAGACTATGGACTCTGAGAAACAAACTGAGGGTTCTAGAGGGGAGGGGGTTGGGGGGATGTGTTAGCCTGGTGATGGGTATTAAAAAGGGCACGTACTGCATGGAGCACTGGGGGTTATGCACAAACAATGAATCATGGATCACTACATCAAAAACTAACGATGTAATGTATGGTGATTAACATAACATAATAAAATTTAAAAAAATGTAAAATAAAAAAAACACTAAGGGAATAACTGTACTCTCTAAACACAGAAAAAAAAAGTAAATTTTAGCTATCATTATAATATATGAAATACTTTAGCATGTATCCCCTTTATACAATGGTATCTTCCTGTATAACCACAGTGTCATTACTATATACAGGAGAGTGACATTGATAACACATTATCTAAAAAAATCTATATTCAAAGTACACTAATTTTTTGATAATGTCTTTCATATCTATGAGGCTAATACTCAGAAAAATGGAAAAAGTACAAAGAGAAGTATAATAGTTGGCCCTTTACTTTGTTGTCTGTAAACATTTCCCCAAACTCTGAGTGCAGTTTCCAAACATCAGAAACATGAATCTAAGACTGGAATAGAGCACTAGAACTTTGGAACTATGAAGAGACAGCCCACAGCTGGTAGCTTCAAGGCAAAGAAAGTGATAGAAAACTTTAGTGAGGTCCTGTTGTTCTCATCCCTGAACTCAGTTAAATCCGTGTGGGAAGACAGAATGATGTCCTATGGCTCTGCTTGATTTAGCTAGAGGTAGTAAATGATAAATTAGCTTTCTCTTCTGTCACAAACCAGCTGGGTCCTGTAAAGGAAAATAAAAGTTATCTCTGAAGGTTTATCTTTTTTTTTTTATATCTGTACTTTTTTTTTCAGGTGATCTTACTTGTATGAGCTTGCTAGATTTATCTTACTGTTTTCTTCCAGAAAGTCTGTAAAACATTTTTATTGACATAAGAAGTAATGAAGACTTTTAGTGGGGAAAGTACAAAAATAATTTGTATTATAAATAAACAGAACTCATTTGTTGGCTTAAACAACTTTTTCTCCATTTAACCAACAAATAGAATATACTTTTTCTTACCATTTTTATTATCCAAGATGGTGAGAATTTTTTGATAAGTCTAAAAGGATTGGATGCCATACTATTACTGGAATAGATCATTTGTTTTATCCTATAAGTGGTAAAGAGAAGTGAGTCTATATGGTACCAAGCACAGAGAGGAAAAAACAGTAGAATGTGGATAAAATGAGTGAGAAAACAGTCCTTCAACCTACTTATATTTGACATGATAAGATATTTTTTGAATCAGTTATAGTTCTAACTTTAACTTTATGCTGCTTAAATTTGAATAAGAAATTTTTGCTTTGCTTTTTCTTAAAATGTAGATGCCATGGGATTTGATTAAGAAGAGCATTTCAGTTAAGAGGTCTGGTTCTGATGTAGACAAACAGGAATTGATATCTGAATGCTGATACTCATTCCCCCAAATCTTTACAAGTCACTTAATCTTTAAGACATTTATTTTCATAATTTCTAAAAAAAAAAATTCTCAAAGAGCTATGAAGATTCATTGAAATAATATAAAAACTTAATTTTTTTTTTTGCCTGATAGACTTTTAACACTCCTTAAAACTGTAGATAATTTGCTTCTAAATATCATTGGCTGGAACCTTAACAGGTGTAGGTCTACTACATATATGCACACAAACATAAATATTTAATTTAATCTCAAGAACACCTATAAGAAAAGTATAGTTAAGAGATTATTTTTTACAGATAAAACCCTGAGATTAAAATAAGTTTAAAAAAAAGAAGTTAAGAAGATTGGCTTCTGATTATTCAAGAATTTTTATTCTGGGGCACCTTGCTGGCTCAGTTGGTAGAGCCTGCAACTCTTGATCTCCAGGTTGTGAGTTTGAGTCCCATGTTGGGTAGAGATTACTTAAAATAAAATCTTAAAAGGAGAATTTTTGTTTTAAACATGATATTTGGGGTGAGGGTATGAATGCCAAATTCTTTATTGAAAGGAATGGTACAAAGAAATAGAAGAGGATGATTTGGGAAAACTTACAAAAAAAAAAAAAAAGAAAAAGTAAGGCAAACATGCATGTGCTTCATTGACAAGATACCCCAGCGGCTATGGGCCAGCCAGCTAAGACTGATCCCTTTACTTCACTTTCTCCCTGTGTGCCCCTGTCAAAGAGATTGTCATGCCAGATTCTGTAGCCCCATTTTGTGCAAGTTGGTTACATGGCCACCCAATTCCATGATGTATTTCACTTGTTCTTTCACCTAATAAATCTCAAGGATGCACATAAGTGGGATCACTTTTTTCAGTGGCTTGTTTTTAATGTCATTAGCAATTAATTCATATATTTTTCCAAGTGTCATGAACACTCGCATTTAGCTCACCCTGTCTTCATGTTCTGGTTTCTTGAAATTCTGAAGGAAGATTCAGCCATGTCATCATTCTGGATCTTTATCCATTTCTTATGTTCTCTTTCTTCATAACATTGGTAAAGCCACATTATTATAGTCAAGGTAGTAAGACATGGACAGGTAGCTGGGAGGCATAAAACTCCAGGTTGATCTAACAGCTGATGGTGTCCTCCATGTTCTGTTGTTAATTCATTGGTTTTTTTGTGTGTCAAATATGGAAAATGGTTCACAGGCAGACTGGATCAGAAATATCTCTGAGACAACACAGTAAAAATAAGAGAATAGTACTAGGCTTCATGAATAAGATTTTTGTGCCATGATATGCATAATTTTACTTAGAAGGCATACATAAGTGGGTTAGGATGACTTTTGAATTGTTAACAAATTCCCATTCTTATCATATACTTTAAAATTAATATACATAAAAAGAACTATGATAATTCACTCATGTTCTCTGGACCTTACTGTATACATCTATGCAATAAAAAATCTCTGTGGTAAATTCTAATTCTAGGGTCTTAGGTGTCCTAATATTGAGCATTTTGAACATTTTGATATTGGAATGGGAAGTGTCTTTGAAATGTGTGTAAAAGATGGATGGGATCACTGAGGTATCATTTTTACCTTGATGTTTTAGTAAGTTAAATCCACTGCTAGTGGGATTATAATGCCCCTTAGGGTCTTCTGCAAAAAGGGACATTTTAAGATTAGTACAGACAGATGATATTTTATATGAAAATAAAATAGACTTTTCCTCACTGTCAGCTCTTTGCACATGACACTATTCATCAAAGGATGCAAATGGTCTCAAAAGTGATAAGCCTCAGTAGTCAGAACTACTTGCTAGGGCATGCCTACAAATTAAAAGGTTGTTTCCTTATTTCATGAATACCTTTCTCTCTCTTTCTCTGTGTGTTTTATTCTATGTAATAACTATAGTCATTCATTTCCACCATTCAATTTGGAGAGTTATGATATAGGAGAAAAAAGAAAAAGTGAAAATACAGCAATGAAAATGATGAATGGCTTATAGTTAACCAATACATGATGGTTAGGTTGACATTAACAACATTATTTTTCTTTTTTTACAGTATCTTAACTGCTTATATTTTTTCTTGTAGCTTTTTGGAGGTTTAAACTTCCTGTTCAAAAATGGGGTAAGAAATTTCATAGGAATAGTTTTATGATATAACTCTGGCTAGACAGATGTCTTTACTTTCTCTCTGTAAGTAAATTTCCTAGCAGTTATTTTAATCATCTGTGTGATTAAAATGTCATCTGGGTTGTGTATCAGTGGAATTCCACATCAAGGTAAAATGTAATCAGTGCCATAAGAGTGATTCAAATAAAATATTATGATGAGTAAAGGGGGTCAAAAGATACAAACTTGCAATTAGAAAATAAATGTCATGGGGATATAATGTACAACACGATGACTATAGTTAATAATATTGTATTGCTTATTTGCAAGTTGCTGAAAGAGTAGATCTTAAAAGTTGTCATCACAAGGAAAAACTTTTGTAACTAAGTATGGTGACGGATGTTAACTAGACTTACTACAGTGATATATAAATGTATATAACACAATGTATATAAATATCAAATAATTATATTGTATACCTAAAACTAATATCATGGTATATGTCATTATACCTCAACAACAACAATGAAAAAAGAGAGTGAGAGACAGAAGGACATCTGATCTACTGTAACTATCCTGAGACATCTAGGTGAGGAGTCTTCTAGGAAAGAAGATATATATCAAGATGGTTTGTATTCTAAGGAAGTTACTGGAAATGCTTTCCAGCCCTTAAAATACTCCCATGGAAATAAGAAGGAGGATGATTGTTTTATCTCAGCAAGAGTGAGTATCTGAACCAAATCTAACCTGACATCCTGAGGCTAATGTCACCTGGAGGTGACTCTGCATGCAAATTAAGAATGGCTGGATAAGGGCATATTCCCTGTAGACACCAACACCTTCTACCACAGTGGTGCCTGCTATGGACTGAATGTTTGTTTCCTCTCAAAATTTATATATTGAAACCTAATCCCCAATGTAATGGTATTTGGAGGTAGGGCCTTTGGGAGGTGATTAGGTCAAGAAGGGGAAACCCTTGGGCGCCTGGGTGGCTCAGTTGGTTGGGCAACTGCCTTCGGCTCAGGTCATGATCCTGGAGTCCCAGGATCGAGTCCCGCATCGGGCTCCCTGCTCGGCAGGGAGTCTGCTTCTCCCTCTGACCCTCCCCCCTCTCATGCTCTCTCTCTGTCTCATTCTCTCTCTCAAATAAATAAATAAAATCTTAAAAAAAAAAGAAGGGGAAACCTTCATGAATAGGATTAGTGCCCTTATAAAGGGGGTCCTACAGAGCTCCTTCTGTGTTTCTACCATGGGAAGATACAGCAAGAAGACAGCCATCTATGACACTGGAAGCAGACCCTCACCATATGCCAAATCTGCCAGCATCTTGATCTTGTACTTCTCAGCTTCCAGAACTCTAAGAAATAAATTTCTGTTGCTTATATGTAATACATACATACATAAAATAAAATGAAATGAAATGAAATAAAACAAAATAAATACTATTGCTGTCAAAGGAAGAAATAATAGCTTTTTAAAAAGTATTCAAGGAAGACATGACATAGGATGAGTGAGATTTGGTATTGAACAAGTTCCATGAAGGCAAAAGCACCTGTTTGGTTATTTGATCTTCCTAGAGGACAGAAGAGAATGTGACATATAATAGTAAAAACCCAATAAATATTAATGGAATGACTGGGTGGACATGTGGATAGAAGAAAAAAGCAAAACTGAAGACACAATCTTTAGGAATCCCCAATTTATGGAGCAGAAAAAGGAAAGTTACAAAGTAAGGAACTCTTAGAGAAGTGAAGCAGGAACAAACATGGACCCATACAAAGGATATGATTGTTTCCAGGAGGACTTGTGGGCAAACAGTATCAAACATTAAGAATTGCCAGAAGGGGCACCTGGGTATCTCAGTCCATTGAGAGGCAGACTTTTGATTTTGGCTCGGGTCATGATCTCAGGGTCGTGAGGTTGAGCACCATGTGGGGCTCTGTGCTGGGTTTGGAGCATGCTTAGGATTCTCTCTCTCCCTCTCCCTCTGACCCTTCTCTCTCTCTCAAAACAAAACAAAACAAAACAAAAAAAGAATTGCCAAAAGATGGGCCCCTGTTTGATAAAGTGAGCATAACTTAAGTTTCTAATTTTGAGAAGATTCCAGGCATGCTTGATTGTTTGAACCTCTGAGAACTAAATTACAGGATAAATAATAATATGAGTTTAAATAAGAGTGCTCAGGGTAAATGCTTTTCTATGCTTCTATTTCTCTAAGTCTTGTGTCTGCATCACTTGAGTTTAATGAACAAAAAGCCAGTACTAACAGTCTCAACTCTCTGCGTCCAATGACCACTTGAGCTTCGGGTTTACACCATCACTAATAGGGGTTTTCATTAAGAATAGCCTAAATAGATGGTGTTTCCATTCACGTGTATTGAATCTTTTGCTAAGTGTTTTATTTGAATTGACTCTATTAATCTTTATAAGAGCTCTAGGAGGTTGTCCATTAGTTGATTAAAAAAAAAAATGTATACAGCAGGCTTATGCCTCCTTAAACTCTGTTTAAGGACAGGGGAAAAAAATAAAATATTCTTCCCATTAGTTTTTTAACTACTCTTTCTCTTCATTTCAAAACATGCACATTTTTTTAAAGATATCTTTCCAATCATTTAGCAAGCTCTTACTTTCTCTATAATCAAATCCAGTCTTTGGTAGTATAAGTAATATGTAGAGGCACATATTTCCCCCACAAAATTTGGAGAGGTGATATATAAGCTAGAGGAAAACAATGCTTGCAAATATAATAAAATAACATCTTTCACATTATGATTCATAAAGACATGTTGATGGAACTAAAATAAATAAAATCAATACCATAAATATTTGTCTTGTGCCAATATGTGTAGAAGTGAAGTTTTAATTTCTTTTTTTTTTTTTTTAAGATTTTACTTATTTGACAGAGAGAGAGAAAGCACAAGCAGGGGGAGCAGGAGAGGGAGAAGCAGGCTCCCCGCTGAGCAGGGAGCCCGATGCGGGACTTGATCCCAGGACCCTAGGATTATGACCTGAGCCAAAGGCAGACGCTTAACCATCTGAGCCACCCAGGCGCCCCTGAAGTTTTAATTTCAACCTCCTTGTCATCTTGTAAAATTTCCAAAGGCCTATCACAATTTTGTATAACTTTAATATATATTTCTTATCATGACAAGTTAGTGTTGTGTTGAAAAGATTTTCACAATTTTCTGGTCCATTTCAAGGAAGATATAATTATTAAACCTGAAGGAGAAAATACAGATGAGTGACAAAATCAAAATTAGAGATTGCGATAATTTCGCCCATTACAGATCCTCTTTTTGTTCAAGACTTAGAATATTGTGGGGCGCCTGGGTGGCTCAGTTGGTTAAGCGACTGCCTTCGGCTCAGGTCATGATCCTGGAGTCCCGGGATCAAGTCCCGCATCAGGCTCCCTGCTCGTCAGGGAGTCTGCTTCTCCCTCTGACCCTCCCCCATCTCATGTGCTCTCTCTCTCTCTCTCTGTCATTCTCTCTCTCAAATAAATAAATAAATAAAATCTTAAAAAAAAAAAAAAAACTTAGAATATTGTTTCCAAGAACCCTAACACGGATACAATGATATAAAAGCAGAATGAGTGAAACAAATAAAGAGCTAAGGGAAGGCAAAGGAAGAGGTAGTCATGTTTGTGAGAAACTTCCAGGAAAACTTTCAGAGAAGGGATAATACTGAAGCAAAGGGCACAGACCCTATTGTTTTTGTCTTCCATGGATCCTGAAGCCAAACTTAACATTTGGTAGATTCTTAACAAGTAGTTGTTGAATTAATAATAATTGAGGAGGATGAAAGAGGAATTCGGGATGTAGAGATGAAGAGATAAGAATCAAAGTTGTAATCTTGGGGTGTGCTGTCATTTTCTCTCCTGAAAATACTCTATAGTATTAATGCAAAAGCCTAAATCAAGGGTTGGTGAACTTTTTCTGTAAAGGTGAAATTTCAGATAGGTAAATATTTTGGGCTTTATAGGCAACAGCTAGCTCCGCTGCAATCCACTTTGCCATGAACAGAGGCAGCCTAGACAACACATAAACAAATGGGTGGGGCTGTGTTCCAAAAACTTTATTTATAAAAACAGTCAATGGGCCAATTTGGCCTGAGAGCCGTTTCCTGACCCCTGCTCTAAATCCACAGGGCTCAGGACATTTCATGTGCCATGGCTGGATTACAGATTTCATTTATTCCTATTTTCTAATAGCCAAAACTAGAAAAAAACCACCATAGCAATATGGCTGTGGATGTGAATTGCAAAAGACTTAATGGGCAGGGAAAAATGATCTGTAATGAACAGGAAAATATTTCTTTCTGCCCTGGATCTGTGACATTTTCTATGCCATCATATAAGACTATTATAAACAATGGATGACAGAATGGAACAAACAGATATATGAAGCTAGAACGAGATCATTCCCTAGCATCATTCAGAGGTGAGAACATCTGCTCTTATATCTTTGTAATGAATAAAGAAATACAATTTAATATTAAAGCTTGAGCAATGCCAAATAACTGTCATGAAGGTACATGGTAAATTTGCATTGCGTCTTCCTTAGATAACTTCATTCACACACGCAGAGAGTTTATTCTATGGCAGTGTAGTTCCAAAAACCAGTTTCATCTACCATGGAGTTAGTGGCTACAAGTAGATCATGTTGAACCCCAGGCAGTCGAAAAATTTTGAGGAGGCATAACTTTTAAGAACAATCTTTCAGTAGACCCACCCTGTCATGGTGTCTTCAGAAACAACTTTGAAGTTAACAAATGAAAGATTCTAGATTCAAGTGATTTCAGACCCTTTACATGGCAAAAGCAGATGTCCCTGTGGGTGATATGGAACAAATGCAAGAAAACTGAAGAGTCAGAACATATAGAACACTTGTGGTATTTCCTTGCTCCATTATAATTGTTTATAAATATGTGCAGGAACAATCAATTAAAATATATTATTATCAAGGGTTCAAACTTATAAGGAGTAAGACTTATATCACATCTCCAGAAAAGCCACCAAACCTCCTGATGTGCTAGCTAGGGTGAAGGGTATTTAGGATGGACAGTAGAGGAGGGAGAGGGTAAGTACCATTTGAGACCCAGCAATCAATAATAGTGATAGAGGCTAAGATTTATCTCACTAATATCTTCTAAGTTTGCCTTCAAGAAGGATTCAAAGGAATCATGGAGGAGCTGCTCCTCAAACCTAGGTGGAGAAATAAATTTACATGACATAAAGGGCAAATTTAGATAGCCATGAAATGTGACTGTAATTGATCACAGGCCCCAGCTGATAGACTTTGAGATAAATCTCTGCATTTGTGCTGAGGCCACACCCTTCACAGGTTGCGGCAAGGTTACTAAAGCAGACACTTTCCTGAGAGACACAGGATTCCTTGGATTGCTGATTTTGTGGGGAGTAGTCCTTTATGGCCTTTCTGAACTTTTTGTCATTTACACAGGAGCCTATGGATGCATTCATCCAAATGTTTTTTGTCTACTTCACTCAGGATCAGCTTTGCATCCCAGTCTGATGCTCTCCTAAACTTCCCTAACTCCCTTCTTTTGCTCCTACAGGTATTTCCCCTAATAAAATCCTAGCACATTTAATTCTGTACTGGCATATATTTCCTGCACACATGGACTATATACAGTTCACCACTAGTTTAGGTATATACTTTAAAATTTTTACATCTTTATATGCAATATTGTAAAATACTTAAACATTTATAATAAATATTATCACAGCAAACAAATGAGAGGCATGCATAACTAGCAACACTTTTTGACAGGTCACACTTTATTGTGACCTGTCACATAACAGTAAATGCAAATTAATTGCATATATTAATGTATCTTACTCGGGTTGGATATAGTAATACTTATCATTTCAGTGCAAAGGGATTGTGGAACTGAAAAAAATATCAAACTACCTACTTTTGTATCAAAATGTGTAATCACATACGATCCCAATCGACCCGAGAAAAAACATAAACACGAGCTTATCATCCTATTAGACAACAGAAAAAAAGATTGTCAGAATACGTGAAAACCGGGGCACCTGAGTGGCTCAGATGGTTGGTTAAGCGTGTGCCTTCTGCTCAGGTCATGATCGCAGAGTGCTGGGATCGAGCCTCGCATCGGGCTCCCTGCTCAGCGTGGAGCCTGCTTCTCCCTCTCCTTCTACTGCTCCCCCTGCTTATGCTCTCTTGCTTCTCTGTCAAATAAAAAATAAAATCTTTAAAAAAAAGAATACATGAAAATCATAATCAATATTTCAATATGGAATTAAAATATTTTAATAAAATGATTAAAAATTTAAAAAGAATAAATAAATAGATTGATTTATGTATGTATGAAAAATAAACATTTTTCTTAAATTAGGACTCTGAGTTGTTCCAAGCCTTTTGTTAATTTTCAGAGCTCTGAAAAAGTTAATTCTGACAGTTTTCAACAGTTTTTTTTCATTGCTTTTACTGAGGGGCGGATTCTCAAGAGGTCTTTACCCCACCACTTTGGTTGATGTCACCCTCCAACATTAATATTCAAACTCTGGTTTTTTTTTTTATACGCCATCAGCTTATAGCAAATTCCACGTTGGCAAATTTTACTGCTCAATAACTATTCGTCGAATAAATATTGCATGGTGACACATTGAAGTGGTCTTCCTCCTATCAGCTGAGGCTGAATTTTCAGGGTTTTTTTCTTTCTAGAAAGAAAGCATAGCTAAGTCAAGTTCCTCACATTTGATTTAAATCCAGTTTCCATTTGTACTTTATCATTTGAAACATTTTTTTTGGTAAAGGATAAGGAATGCTAAGCAAGTAAGTTAATCTCTTTTGATTTCACTTTTCTCACCTGTAACATGAGAGGGTCTGATTATCCCTAAGCAGCCTCACATTCTTCACTCATCTGTGACATAGATTCTATGACCCTGGGATTCATTTTCTCTGATGGTTAATAGAATGAATGAATCAGGTTTCCTGGAGTAATATGTGGCCTCTTCTACCAGTCTTAGCATTCCAGGATCTTGTTAGAAATGTAATTGTTAGGTTCCATTCTAGACCAACTAAATCAGAAACGCTGGAGGTGGGGCCTTGCAATTTGTTTTTAACAAGCCCTCTAGGGGATTGTGATGTAGCTAAAGTTTAAGAACCATTGTCCTAGAAAATCTCTTGACTTGGTGGTAGGAGAGGATCAATTAGTTGTTCTCTGTTTACAGCATCAGCTTCTGGGTATTGTGTGAAACTTCCAGCTTTTCCTCCTGTATCTGAAATAATAGATGTGGGCAATATGCAAATTGGATCAGAATATACTTCCAGTTCCATCAACAGAATTAAAAACATTAGACATTAGAATTGTGAAATCAGATGATTTATTATAAGGAATTCATAAGTCATACTTAAAAATCTATTGTGTACAGTATTTCCCATACTCATCAGTGAATCCAGAATTTCTTGATCACGTTACACTTAAATAATTACATAGTGTATGAATTGAAATAAATCATTCAACCTCTCTGGTTCTCATCTGTAAACAAAATCTCAATGGAAACTTACAGCTATAAAATCCAATGTTTCAGACATTCAGTAATTTAATACTAAAATATTAGAATATTTGGCATCATATGTAACATATAATAGAGGAATGTATTGCTATAACATTTCCACCCTGATGTTTTAGCAATCCAAACACATTTCCTCTACAAGTCTCTTAAAGTTTGTACTTCCAGGAGAGTCTATTTAAGGTAACACAGGTGGGTTTTACTTTTATGGGAAAAATTTAGTAATAATTCTTGTGACTGTGTTCTTTGAGCATGGCACAATTCAACCAAGCATACAAATGTTCTCACTACTGATAAGGCTCAGTAGTTAAAATCACTTCCCAGGAGAATCTATAAATAAAAGGATTCTCTGTTTTCTTACTTGGAAACCCCTGACTTGAAAAAGATCTGGTGACACTTTTTTTTTTTTTTCCTAAGAAACTCCACCATGAAGATTCATCTCTTTTTCTTTATTCTGCTCTTTTGGGTCACAATTTTACCAGGTAACATGAAAATGTTTATGGGCTTATTTGTGCTAATGAATTTGAGAAGACATAAGTTGTTTCTTGTTAAAAGTATGGTAATAACATAGGGATTAAAAGATTTTTATACTAACTGCAATGTGGTATTCTGGCTTGGACCCCCGAATAGAAAAAAAAAAATTTAAAGACTAGTGGGAAAACTGGTGAAATGTGAATAAAATTTGCAGTTTAGTTGATAGTATTATACCAATGTTTATTTCTTAGTTTTGATAACGTAAGCCTGGTTACGTGAGATGTTACCATATTGGGAGTTTCACCTCTATTACCTTTGCAACTCTTCTATATATCTAAACTGATTTCAAAACAAGGAGGGCACGTATTGCATGGAGCACTGGGTGTTATACGCAATGAATCATGGAACACTACATCAGAAACTAATGATGTAGTCTATGGTGACTAACATAATAATTAAAAAAAACCAATTAGATCAATACATTAGTCTCATCAGCTTCATTCTGAAGCAATTTGTTAGAATCGATTTTTACTGGAAAAAAATGTTCTTTAGCATAATCAGCTGGTAAGGAATAAATGGTTCAGTATTAGAGAAAGATCTATTTTGCTTTTTTTTTTTTGGTTCTTTTTAACGTATACCCGTATACTACCTCCAATGAGCAGAAGCCTTTCTTACTATTCCGTTCTCAGTATATAGGCAAATCATGTCCGTTGTTGGCCTTTCTTTCTCTATTTTTGGTCACTACCTTTCTCTCTCAGTGCTACAGATCACATGGATGTTGAGTGTAATACCTTGTACACAAGCTATGTTTTTCATGAGATTTTTTTTTCCACCCTCAAAGGCTACCTTTTCACATCAGGTATGTAACAAGATTCTCTCCTCCGGAGTTAATGTTTAAGTATGAATTGTACAGAAATAGAATAATACATTTTGGAAAAGAAAAGACCATTGAGTCTACTACCTTCTTTTTAAAGAGATTAAGATGAAAGGATTAGTTTAAGTCTACCTAATTGGCGCTAAAATTAGGCTCAAATTCTCTACCTCTCAGGAAAATATTCCTTTTTTAGTACCTGACTGATTTCTTTAGACCCAATAGAAATTATAATAGAGGCCTAGGAGAGTAAATAACTTGTTCTTTCATTGTAAATATTATAGAGTCAGTCATGGCAATCTAAAAATGTATACAATGCTTACATAATAAACTGCCAAATTATCATTTAAAAGTTGCAAGTGGATAAAATTCTAAATAGAGATCAGATCAAGCATCATTGAAGTAACAAAGAAATACAATTAATTGCTCATCTAACTAAGAGAATAACTTCCTTTCTCTCCATTCAAAAATTCCCTCCATTCAAAAATTCAAAAGGATCTCTGAATTTTTTTTCCAGTTCTAGAAAGGGCCAAAAAGGAATTCTATACAGATTCATACAGCTTTGAACATGTGATAAATCTTTTTCTTCTTTTAATTTCAACAATAGCTAGCATGACTAGATCACTATATCAAGCATTTTTCTGTTTTAGTCACTTATTTTTTTTCTTCGTAACAGCTATATCAGGTGCTCCTACCAATAATTAAAGCTATTCATGCATTTATCAACAAACTGAAAAATCATGTGTCCTGCAGACTTAGAAATTAAAAACCAGTTGGGGATACAGTACCATAGGTTACAACATCAGTGTTACTAACTTTTTGTATATTTTTTCTTGTATTTTCAAAGTAAGGCCACTGTCCTTGTTAAGCACACATCAACCAAACTTTTAGAGAACTACCATTACTGACAAAAAAGAATCTCAAATTAAAAAAAAATGTCTAGATACATATTTTTTCCACAAATTTAGAAAAGATGTGGTAGGAAATATAGACATTGTAGAAAATAATAAAGCAATAAGGATATTGTCTTTCAACTTACAGTTCACCAATGTATGGTTATTGACTTAAATTTCATAAAATGTCATATGTATGGTTCTTTTAGAGTTCTTCAGTTGTTTTTTATATCTCACTTGCAAAGTATAAAAGTCCTTACTCAAAATTGAGGTAGAAAACCTCGTTCTTTTTCCATTCAGACAGTTACAGATGAAAAGATGTCCAGATAAAAGCCATTCAACTGTCTACGCTGGAAAATTTCCATTGAAGTCACTTAACTTTCCTCTTCATTTTTAGAGGCTATAAATGCACCAAATGTCTAGAACTGAGGTATTGTTTCATTCTCATGTATTGTTTTACTTCATCTGCCAAACTAAAAAAAAAAAAAATGTGTTATTGCCAAGAATCACTTCTCTTTAAATCTAACATGTACTTTGAATATAAAATAGTGTAGTTTTTTTAAAAAAGATTTGTTATTTATTCATTTGAGAGAGAGTGTGAGTGAGAACATGAGCAGGGTAGAGGGTCAGAGGGAGAGGGAGAACCAGACTCCTCACTGAGCAGGGGATCCAACGTGGGGCTTGATCTCAGGATCCCAGGATCCCAGGATCATGACCTGAGCGAAGGCAGACACCCAACTGACTGAGCCACCAAGGTGCCCCAGGATAGTATGGTTTTGTGCTGAAAGAATAGTCATGATTTTCCCCCTGTTTCCAACGAGGTTAATGGTAGCCTAAAGAACAAAATGGCAGGTGAATGAAAATAAAAATAAATTATGGGTTGAAATATATTTTAGGAAATATCTTGCCCATTTCTAGCTTATATATTAAGTAAAACTTTGTATATTGTTTAAAGAAATTCCCTAGCATGTGAACATGTTAATAGATGCAGTCTGAATGATACATATGAAGTGCTTTGTGAAAGCAGTGGAAAGAGAGCTTACTTCCCTGAAAGTGATCAGAAGAGACTTCAGAGAAAAGACAGTATTTGAACAATGTATCTGAGGCTGAAAACAATATGTTTGGCTTATCACGGCATCACCAGAACAGTAATTTTAATCACCGAAAACAGTATTTTCAATTAGAGGCAACTTTACCCCCAAGGAGACATTAGGCAATGTCTGGAGAACTTTTAGATTGTCACAGCTGGTACTGTTGGTATCTAATGAATAGAAGCCAAGGATGCTGCTAAACATTCTTCAGTGAACAGGATAGCATCCCACAGCAAAGAATTGTCCAACTCAAAAGGTCAATAGTGTTTAGGGTGAGAAACCCTGCACTAGGGATTGAGTTAGAGCTTCACAGGGAGTATGCCTAATAGTGGAATGAGTGGGTGGGGGGCTTGCAAAGATGAATATCAGCAATCCAAAGACACAAGCTTGGGGAATACTTATATTTAGAGCTCAAAATGAGAAGAAAGAAGACAATATTTTTAGAAAGGTGAAATAAGACAACCAATGAATAAGAGAAGGGGTGAGGTCAGTTTAGGGTGGAATACGGTGTGACAAGTGTGACAGTCCTCATGTCTAAAGTGAATATAATTCAGGTTTCTGTCACTGGCAAATCATCCATGGGCTTGATAATAGTAATTCCTTAGAAGTTATGCAATAAAAAATGACATTTAGAAATTAACATTTAATCTGTGCAAAGTAACTATTTTTTTCTGCTGTAAATTGTGTCATATTATGCATTGCTTCAATTATAGTTAGAAGAGAGGTCATTTTAATAGAAGAGTTAGGTTTTAAATCAACTATTTATACCAATAATATAGATAATGTAGCTCTGAGTCTAGGTATTCATTAAGAAGTATCACTACTCACCACCAAACTTTTGGAAATGCAGACGGAATGTGTAGGTAGAAAGGCCTGGTCTTTAAAGGGACTGATTAGAACACCAAACCTAATTCATGGTTGAAATTAGTGGCAAAATTTATTTGCTTTCATACCACGAGTATACAAAAATATTTGAGTCTGCCCTTTGGTCAGCAATTGGCAATATTTAGAATTCTCCCACACCAGTTCCCCTCAATCTCACCACATGAGTAAGGTGATTACTTATCAAAAGTGATGTGTATAAAAAAAAAATACTTGAAAACATAGGGTTTCTGAAAACTCATGGGCCAGCACATATTGTGAAATATAAAGTTAAAATATATTTGGCTTGGAATGAATCTTACAACCTATCAGACCAACATCTCCCAATTCCCCAAATAGCTCCAACTACCATAAATATAAACTTTAAGTGAAAGTCAATCTCCAAGCTACAAGATAAAACATGTAGTTCAGAGCACTGGTAATGTTAGCAATCTTGTAATGGCAAAAAATGGCCTCACCCTCTAGTCATTCCTATTTTTTAAATCAACGCTGTCATCAGACATGTGTATAAGTTAGATAATTTCTTTGTGGAAGTAAATCCCAAAATACCCAGGGAAGTTGTAGGAATTCAGACAAATTGCTTAACATTGCCTCTCTCTCAACATTTTGGAAAAGTAAAATCAAGCTGCAGTAGAAATCTCTTGAAGAACCCAAAAAGTACAATGTTTTGTCTAAATAATGTTTGTGAGAGCAGAAAAGGGAGAGCTCAAATGCAATTGGATAATTGTAGAGACTAAGCCTGAGAGGTCAATTATGAACACTTTTTGGACTGTTGATTTGGGGAACTATCCTTGAGTTACTATACAGTCACTTGTAAGGAAGCAAGCTGGCACACCTAACTCAGGTCCAAGACACTTGCTGATTTTCAGGATTTCCCTTGGACCTAACTTAGGTCCAAGACACTTCCCTGATTTTCAGGTACGTTCACTTAAACTTGGCTCAATAGGATTTTCCGTCATTAATTAGAAGGGGGACATATTTTTTGACCTACACGAAAATCTTTTACTTCTTGGACTTTCTCCTTTTAAAATATGGGTGTGTCACAGCTAAGTTGCTAATTTCAGTCATTCTTTCCTTCTTACAGCCAAAAAGAAATATCCCCAATATGGTAGCTTGGATTTGAGGAGAGAGTGCAGAAAGGGTAATGGCCGATGTAGAGTTGAGTGCCATGAAAGTGAAATTAGGATTGCTTTCTGCATACGACCTGGAACCCATTGCTGCTTGCAGAAGTAAAGCTTACAGAAGACAAGAAAGAGATACATGCTCCAAGAAGAGAGGACCAGTGTTACTAAGTCTTCCCAGAATATCCTTCAAGGCCTGTGTATCTCAAAGAATTAAATAAAATTTAATATTGAGCCATTCAGAAGTGGTTCTATGTCACACATGTATCTGGTGCCTTTACATTGCATTTTCTCTTGATCTCTTGGTGCCAGCAGTGAGCAGATTTATTTTATGCAAGTTCCCCAAGAACTCTTCAAAGTTCTATGTGCTTGTGTTGGTTGACATAAGTAATGGTGTAAGAATCCCGAAGTCAAAGAAATGGGAGAAACATTCTTAGATGCAAGCTTCCAATGGAAATGTGCTGCCATTTTATCATTAAACATTGCTCTATAGATTATGCCATGAAAATACATAACCACAGGGTTTGTGAGACTATATATAGAGAGTGCAGATCCTGCTCATGAGAGAAAGAGCTGAAGTAAGAGAAGGATTAATATAAGAACAGAAGAACAAAGGTAATCACAATCAGTTCCAATTTCTGTCCTTATTTATTATTTTTTAAAAGATATATTTATTTATTTGAAAGAGAGAGAGCACCAGTGGGATGAGCAGAGGGAAAGGGAGAGAGAATCTCAAACAGACTCTGTACTGAGCGTGGAGCTGGATGAGGGGCTTGTCTCAAGACCCTGAGATCATGACCTGAGCTGAAACCAAGAGTCGGATGCTTAACTGACTGCGCTACCCTGGCGTCTCTGTCCTTATTTATTGTTTAGTGGGAAAAAAATGTGTATCAGGAAATAAAAGAGAGAAAATATGGAGGGGAAGAATTCCATGAAGAAGAAGAGACTATATGTAATTAAATTTTTTGACAAAGACAGAAATTATGGCTAACAACTGAATTCATCTCCTCAGTCCTGAGATGATCCTTTCTGAAGAGACACACAGCAACAGAAAGGAGGAGTAACCTGCGCTCTTCAGCTCCACTCTGCCTGAGTTGCTCTTGCTATTTCCTGAGGGGCCACAGTATTTTACTGTACAACACTCTCAACAATACATCTGTATTATACAGTTGCTATTTGAAAATGCACATTCTGCTTCTTTTATGAGCTTAGGAATACAGCTCAGTTATTGGCATTCATTTGGGATTATTTTTGAAAAAACATCATCAATAGCACAGCATAGCAGTAAAACGAAACTTGCCTTCCCCCCAAATAAAATGGAATATATTTTTGATAATTTAACAAGTAAAAATGAAATTTATTGAGTGGATATATGTGAGCCAGACTTGGACTCAGAGGAGATGAGAAGTCAAAGAATTTCCAGACCCCAGTTACCCTCTGGATATATTTTTTCTTTCTTTCCTTCTTTCCTTCCTTCCTTCCTTCCTTCCTTCCTTCCTTCCTTCCTTCCTTCCTTCCTTCCTTCCTTCCTTCCTACCTTCCTTCCTTCCTTCCTACCTTCCTTCCTTCCTCCCTTCCTTTCCTTTCTTTTACTTTTAAGTATAGCTGACATACAATATTATATTAGTTTCAGGTGTACAATATAGTGATTGGAAAATTCTATACATTACAAAGTGCCTACCACAAGTGTAGTTGCCATTTGCTACCTCTCTTGATGTTTTTATTAGGACATCTTGTTACATCTTCTAAATGTAGATGTGAGATATAAGGGTCCATGTTCATACTAAGCATTATCTATTTTGGTGACACACAAAGAGAAAGAAATAATTTTTCTCTATTTATATAAAGTTTCTGGATATATTTCCATCACAAGGGACTGTTTACTTTTTTATTTTAAAAAAAAAATTTGACTTCCCATTATGAGGCAATTACTTGCTAAGCACACATTGGAGCCTCACGTGCATTATCTTTCATATATTTTAATAACTTAAAATAGACCTTGAGTTCTCAATGTGTTCCCTTGCAGTATAAATATCTTCAAAAGTATTTTTACAGTATTTATTTAAACAGAATTTTTCAACCTGAGAACTATTGAAATTTTGATCCAGGCAATTCTTTGCTGTGGCAGCTATCCTAAGCATTGTATCTTTAGCAATAGGATGTTTCTTAGCATTCCTAGACTTGACCCACCAGATGCCAATACACCCCTTCCCCTAATTGTGACAATCAAAAATGTCTACTACGTTGTCAAAAATCCCCTTTGGAGGGTACCTGGGTGGCTCAGTTTGTTAAGTGTCTGCCTTCAGCTCAGGTCATGATCTGGGGTCTTGGGATAGAGTACTGGCTGGGCTCCCTGCTCAGTGGAGAGACTCCTTCTTCCTCCCCCTCTGCCCCTCCTCCCTGCTCGTGCTCTTTCTCTCTCTCTTTTTCAAATAAATAAATAAATAAATAAAAATCTTTTAAAAATTTTTAAAAAATACATCCCCTTTGGAGGCAAAAATTACTCCTGATTTAGACCCACTGGCTTATAATTGAGTACTAATTCTCACAGAAATTTAAAAATTAAAAGGTGGAAACAAAAAAATCAATAATGTTTTCAGGTAGCACATTATCTGTGTCTTATGAAAACTATCTATTTGAAATTTTCATATTTTATTACATATGGGATAGAGATGATATATTGGTGTCCCTGGAAAAAAATTAGCCCAACATTTGAACAGTAAATATATTAGTCATGTTGAGAAGAAATGAAATGTTTGACTTTTATCTTACCTAAGATATCAAGACCTATAATGTAGAATTGAGAAGCGTAATATACTATTAATATGGAACAAATAAGAATTGAGTTTTTTATTGGCCACCAAGAAATGGTAGCTGGTAAGAGGTTTTCTGGAAGATACCGAAGGCATCTCTGCATATGAACTAATCTGTCCTGGTAGACCCTCGTCCTCAGTGCTTGACAGAGAAAATCAGAACCATCTACATTTCTGAGCTGGTCTCTCCTTGTGTGGTCCAGCGTATATGCAAGCCACCAGCCTTCCTTCAGCCCAAGGAACAAATTTGACAAACTTGAAGGAGAATATAAACCTACAGGCATCAACTATGAAATTAATATTCTTCCCTGAAGAAATCTTTTAACTGTGTGCTGTATGTGATATTGACTTAACATTCTAGAAGTCCTTTTGATAGAGTTCTGCACCCTATTTCCTTGGAGAGAAAGAGGTATCACTAATAATTCATATTGACCTCAGAATTTGTTAACAACAACAAAAAAAAAAAGAAAGAAAAGAAAAAAAAGGTAAATACTTACATAAGGGAAGATTTATGTCAATTTTCTTGCTCATGCATTGTAACTTTCATTGGGTTAACTGATAGAACAGCTAGATAATCTTAAATTAAACTACAGTTGACCCTGGAACAACATGGGTTTGAAGTGCATGAATCCATTTATATGTGGGGTTTTTTAGGTACAGTACAGTATTACAAATGTATTTTCCCTTCCTTATGATTTTCTTAATAGCATTTTATTTTCTCTAGCTTACTTTATTGTAAGAATACAGGATATAGGGGAGCCTGGGTGGCTCAGTGGTTAAGCATCTGCCTTTGGCTCAGGTCATGATCCCAGAGTCCTGGGATAGAGCCCCGCATCGGGCTCCCTGCTCCTCCAGGAGCCTGCTTCTCCCTCTCTTTCTGCCTGCCACTCTCCGTGCTTGTGCGTGCTCTCTCTCTCTGTCAAATAAATAAATAAATAAAATCATTTTTTAAAAAAGAATACAGTATATAATACATATAGCATATAAAATATATGTTAATTGACTTTATATTATCCATAAGGCTTCCAGTCAACAGTAGGCTATATGGTAAAGTTTTGGGGGAGTAAGAAATTATATGTGTATTTTCTACTGTGTGGGGAAGTGGAGTGGCCGTCAATGCCTCTAAGACCTGCGTTTTTCAAGGGTAACTGTAGTTAGCTCTAAAGAGCTGAAAGTTTTACATTTTTTCTCTCCTTTGGTCCAGAACTGAAATTTCCATGACACTGTGTATTTTCCTTCAGTTTTAGTTTTCTATGAGTCTGGATTAACAGCAACTCTGATGAAATAGACACCATCAAACATTGGGTATTTTTGTTGTTAATAGCTCAATACACACCTGAATCAGTTAAAAGCATTCTGTTGAAATGGTCTATCACCATCAAATTCCAGCATGGGACTAGGAGCAGACGATACCACACACTCAAATCCACTCCATTTCAGGATTTATTTTATGTCAATGTCCTTGGGCAAGAACAAAATTTAATTCCAAAATAATTTATTTATTCAGACATTTGACTAATGGTCTTGCTTCTTCCCAGGTATGATGTTATGTGTTGGGGATATGAAAATAAAAAATTACAGCTCCTGTCTGAAGGAACTGATATTTATTGATTACAAACTGAGTTTTAAGTAACTATTCAATTTGATAGAGCTAACAAATGGGTAAGACATGGGATCTTCCCCCAAGAGCAATGTCAATTCATAACACTGACAATATGTTAGACACTGCATTCCACATCCCCCCTCTCATTTATTTACCAATTCATTAAATTCTCCTTGAGAAGCGACTATGTGAAGCCATAATGTAATAAGATTGGGACACATCAATAAACAAAACAGACAATATTTCTTATTTTTGTGGAGCCCATATTCTAGAGGTAGAGATAAATTCAAGTAGTAAACATAATAAATAAGCAAATTTATGTTAGAAGATGATAAATCAGAGTTAAAGGACCCAAAAATGAAATTTTAAATAGGATTTTTCAGGAGGCCCTTATTGAGAAGGTAACACTTGAGCAAAAAATTGACAGAGGCCAAGAAACATCCTGGGAGCTCACATGAAATTTGTGGGGAATGCCTGTGAAGGGGGCTGGAGAACAGTGAATCAGGAGGAGAGTCCTGAGTGAGCTTGTCTGAAAGGAAATGTGTTGGCAGATTACCCAGAATTTTTTAGGAATGAGAAGGGATCTTGTCCTCTATTCTGAGAGAAATCCAGTGGGTTTTAACCAGAGGAAAAACATGATTTGAATTTCATTTAAAAAAAAAACTCTCTGAAATGCTTTCAGGAATTAGAAGATATTAATGTAATATAAGTAATACATTATGGTAGTTCAGTCCAGGGTGCTAACAATAAAAACAATGAGGAATGGTAGGATTCTGGGTATGTTAAAGGTAAAATTAGTCAGATTTCATGAGATTTTTTTTTTCCTTCAAGCTACTTTCTATTCTGCTTCATTCTATTCTTCACCAAACTTCTTGAAAAACAGCCTAGATTTATAGTCTCCACTCTCTTCGCTGATACATTCACCCACCTGTCAATTAACTGAAAATCTTACTAATGTGATCAGTGTTTTCCTAAAAACAAACCCAAAGTCCTATTTTAACTCTTTATCTGGTGGACTTTGGCACACTGCTAGAATTTGTCACTGTTTTGACAATTGTCTGACAATTATTTGATGGTCTTTTAAATGCAGTGACCTCTAGTACTTTGTCCCTGAATCCCTTCTCTTCTTGTTTTATATGCCTTCCTGAGATTATCTTGTTCACTGTAGTGACTTCTGCTATCAACAAATATTTTTTCTCAAATCTTCCCAAACCACAAAGCTGTATTTATTTCTAATTATGGAACTTACTTATCTGGATGGTTTCCAAATTCTTTAATCCTGATATGTCCAAAATAGAGTTCATCTTACTCACAAAGGCTAAAGTCTGCCCCCCCCCGCCACTTTTATTCTGTTTTACTAATTGTTAACATCAGCTGCACAGCATCAAGGGCTAAAACACTCATCACTGCTCTGCTTCCTGGTACTCTTCTCCCAAATCCAAAAGTTACCAAATTGGGCTGCTTCTAATTCACAAATAACTCCCAAGCTCACTTTCTCCTCTTTATTTGAAATCCATTAACTTGATTATCTTTCTCATTATTTCTTACTTAGAATGTCCTAATAACATTTACATAGCCTCTCTCCTGCAAAATTTTCTCTAATCCCTTCCTTAAAGGGAAGATGGCGCTTAACATTTCCATAGTTTTACCACACTCCATTTATGAGAATATTCAGCTCCTCAGCAATAGAGGTCTTTTGACACCTGAGCCCAATTTACCTTCCCTGTGTTTTCTGAAGTCTGTGTCCATATCCATATCACTTCACTCCAAACACACACACACACACACACACACAGCTTAAAAGTGCTTCCCCTCAATTCCTAGAAAATATGCTATTGACTTTTCAAGGTGCAACTAAAACTCACCTCTTCAGTGAAATGGTTGAACGTAAAATTGTTTGGAGTCCAACATGACTAACTTTGAAGCCTGCCCAACCCCTTCTACTCCCTCTGAAACCTTGTGCAGAGTTCTTTACTTCAGTTGTTCTTATGAGTGAAATGAGAATGGTTATACCTATCTGAGAAGGTTATTAGAACATTAAATTAGATAACGAATACTACTTGCTTAGTAAGGAACCTGAAACCTAATGGGCACTTAATAAAGCATAGCCCTTTTTTTTTTTTGAAAGATTTTATTTATTTATTTGAGGGAAAGAGAGTGTGTGTGCACATGAGCAGGGGAGAGGGAGAAGCAAGCTCTCTGCTGAGCAAGGAGTCCGATGTGGGACTCAATCCCAGGACCCTGAGATCATGACCTGAGCCAAAAGCAGACGCTTAACTGACTGAGCCACCCAGGCATCCCTAGAGCATAGCTTTTAATAATGGTTGTGATAGTAGTAATAGTAAAATAGAGTTTTCCAGTGTACGGCTCTTTATTTTATGCTTTGAGAACATTTTATTCATCTCTCAGGATTGTCTTTACAGGTGAATTGTACCATTTCTATGCCCTCATTTCCCAAAAAACATTGGTTTACTCTTGGGGGTGATGAGCTTAATTATTTTATTCATTTTTGCATCTACATCCAGTACAGGGCCAAGTACAAATAGTTGCTTACTTAAATGTGTGTGTATGAATCACAAGAGAAGGTATTCTCTTCATGTAATAGTGAAAGTGAAGAAAAATCAGTGATTTAATAAAGGTTTTCTTTTAAAGCTGACACAAATCTATAAACAACTCATATTAATGATAATAAAACCTACTATACTAATTGTGGGCTACAGGACATTTTATTATCTGTTATCTCATGTGATTGCCACATAACCCTCTGAGGTAGACATGATTCAACACAATTTACAGTTGAAGAAATCAGTACAGGGGTTAAGTCATTTGCTCATTTAGGACATAACTGATGGAGAGATTGTAGTAAAGTCCAGAGAGTTTTCCAGTATAAAACACCAATTAAATATCGCTCTCTGATACCATACTCTTTCACTCAATCATTTTGTCAGGCATTTACACATTTATTGAGCATGTACGTTTCAGGCATCTTACTACATGCTGAAATAAATCAGTGAACAAGGCAAACAGTGGACCTGACCTAATGTAGCTTTAAGACTAGAGGTTTGTGTTCTCACTATAACAAGCCATACATGCTAATAACACTGCTTCATTTGGGGTCAGTTTTAAGTATAAATCCAGATGGAAAGTCAAAACAAAGGCTACGAGAGTAACCTGATTTTGAAGGCTTATTCATTTTTTTAACATTATAAGAGAAGTTTACATATTTTATCCCATTATAATTTTAAAATTTTACAAAAACCTCAATTTCATGAGGAAACTGAAATCGGGTGGACTAAATCATTTATCCAATATATCAAACCTAATAAACACAGTATGCACGCTTGAAACATCTGAAAGATCACACCCTTTCAAACATGCTATAGAAACTGCCAGCTGACCCATGGCCTTGCTCCTACCTTGATTTCAACTTGGACCCAGTAAGAGTAGACATCATCCAAAATACCTCCTCCTCCTTTCAAGTCAGCCTTTCTATTTGCATCACAAGTTAACAGAAATGTCATTTTCAGAGAAGTTATTTGCTAGGAGATGGGGAAATATATGCCAGACATTTTTCCTGGGAGGAGGACCGCCCTTCCCCCCATCAGAGCTTGGGAAAACTAACATTTAACCAACTGCATGGAGGCCACTGAGCTTTTTTTTTTTTTTAATTGTTTCCTAACAGAGTTGTCCCTATTCATGTGTATGCAGGGCTTGTTACAGGTTGCTGTCTACAATAGACCTACACCATATTTGTAGCACTTCACTCTTGTCCAGATTCTCAGAAACCTGCCTAAAATATATATCTCTTGTAGGTCCTTCAATTAGTGTTTACATATCTCTCTTTTCATGAAAATCAGTAATCATAGACCATTTCTTCAGTGATGTGTAAAATGTGCAGAGGTATTTATAGATAAAAGAGATGCTATGCATCCGTCCTCCAAACAGTCATTCATTTTTATTTTTTTGTGGTTTATATTAACTAGTTTCAATCACCTCACATAAATATGCACTCATGGATGATATTTGTATAACATTGTACAGTTTATAACATAACCAGTTTTCACAACACTATTTACATACTTTATCCCATTATAACTTTTACAATTTTCACATGACATAGTTGACTCTAAAATGATATATTATTTGCAAATGACTATGAGTGATAGAATCAATTTTGTAATACAAGCTTTTCATTTCCAGGTCATACAATTCTATAGATTTTTTCATGATTTAAAACATTTTTACTCTTTAAAATAATAAGTAAAAACAACATTAGTATATTTTAATGTTGTAAATGTCACTATACATCCGTATTTTCTCTTTTCTGAATTTAACATATCTTAAAAGTCAACATGGATTTTATGGGTGGGCAAGATATTAGAGTCTCAGGAACACTGACTAGCTTAAAAAGTACATAACCCAGCAAAAGTTTAAAAAAAAAAAAAAGGAAAATGCAACATGGATCACATTTCTCTACTTTTCATTATATCAAATATAGCTCTGAAATAACTTTAGATTTCTTTATTTTTTGATGCTAATGCAAGTATCTTTAATTAATATTAATTTATAATTTATTTATTTATTTTTATTTTGCTCAGTTAGCCAGCATATAGTACATCATTGGTTTTTGATGTAGTGTTCAACGATTCATTAGTTTTCACCAAAATTTGCTGGGGATTCTGTCATCGTGAATTACCTTCCCATTCCCAAAGGACATACATATATTTACATGGCAAAACCCTCCTGACAATCTTTCATTTTATGCTTAACTTCCTTTTCTTTTCTACTAACTTTATTAACAACAATAAAGTTAGTCCATTTGAAGTCTTCTCTACATTCTCTACATTGGAAGTTTCTGACTAGTTCTCAACCAAATGTTTAGAGAATACCAGGTACTCAGACACCTGCCACATGGAAATGAAACACCATTCTGAATTTCATTTAGGTTCTGTGCAGGCAATTAGGTTCTATGAGTTAACATGTAATTTTAATCTAAATTCAATTCAATTTATTCTCTAAATTTTAATGAAATTATTTTGCTTTATTTTTCCTGACACGTGTAAAATTTAATATTCAAAATATATTTGTGATAGCTATGCTTATTATATTCTATCATGCAGATAGATGGAATGACGAATCCAAGATAAGTAAATACTATGATAAAATTTGGGGTGGGGGTAATAAGACTGACTTCCAAGTCTCTTTTCTAAAGGCATTAGTTGCAGTAAAATTGAATCATTAAAAGAAATAAAATCCTAAGTAACCAAAATATTTGCTTCCATTTTAATATATGAACCCAAAGCTATGAATTTGGAATCTCAGGCCATCCTTCTTTGTATTGTGTTAGATGACTCACTAGAAGACTAACATGGGGATCCTCTTTTTACTAAATACTTAATGTACAACAAAACTGTGTTTCCTGAGCATATCTTATGTGGTTCTGTTTCCTCAATAAATTACTCTATCAGTATTTTCATGCTTACTGTACTATAATTATCAGGATATACTGGGTAGGAGATAACAGAGAATCAGAAGAAATCATTACTATCATATAAGGTTTATATTTTGGCTACAAGAATAAAAGTATCATAAAAAATGTTTAAGAAAAATACATATATTAAGTACTAAGTTATGTTATTCATTCATTATTACCGTAGACCGGTGAAAGGGACATATTCATTTGCTCTAATATAATAAAAGAAAATTTCAATTACGAGTAAGATCTGGAATGGAGAAGAAAGCATTGAGCAAATAATACTGTGAAGAGGTAATCAGACTAAGTTTAAAAAATTGAAAACACCTGAAAATAAAAATTATAGGTTTTAAAAAACGACAGATGTCATCTTAATGAAAGCATGAGAGAGTAAATCTGGTCTTAATAAAGTAAAAAAAGAAGATAGGAAGGCAAGGACCTTCAGGAGCCAGCTAAAGTTCAGTACCGATGTGAATTGTAAGGTAAGTACATACACAATTGTTGAAGGAAAATGTTTGTAGCTCGGTCACTTTCTGTACCAACTGCTAAATTGTGTCATAAAACTGCCCGACACACCGGACTGTCCATCACCCACACACATGATCTTGTAACTAGAACAGATTTTCTCCTTCCCTAAGTAAGAAGACCCCCAAGTAAAAAATTAGATTGATGGCTTTACATGTCTTTTTTGATTGCAGCCAGAAGTAACTTGAAGCCCAAGTATAGATTTCAGAGATGTGAAAGAGTGAAAGGAATGTGTAAAACATTTTGTGATGATGATGAATATGATTACGGATACTGCATTAAATGGAGAAATCAGTGTTGCATATAAACTCTGGAAAACAGAAGTACAATTGAGTATCGAAGGCTGGAACAGAGATGCATCTTATTGACTCAAGGGTGGGTAAAAAGAAAACGCAATGTTTAACAGAAATATTAACTTTTATATCCTCAGTACCACTGTTTATATAAATAAAAATAATTTAGTTTCTATTCTGTCTATTCATTGCCCACTTTCTTTGTATTTCAGATGGATAAGCATATTCATTAAACAAGGGATCAGACTCTAATTGTCCTTATAATGTCATTATGGCTATGTTGCCATCCAGACATTAATGCTACTCATCTGAATTGCTCTGTTTCCTCCTCCTATATATATGGGACTTTACTGCCAGTTTTACTACGAGAATCATGGTTATCTTCGTACTTGCTTTATTCCACATCAAAATCTCTCCAAAAAATAATTTTAATTCTTTCTTAAAAGAAAATGCATGTTTTCTCTCTTTCAAATGTGAAGCCTTCCAATCTTGGCTCACCTACTAACCTTTTTGTATGCATTTAACCAGTTCCTATAAGATGACAATTTGAGATGACACAGTTTAATAGCCCTCTCAGTAGGGCAATGAAATACTATTCATGGCTCTGCAAAGGGATAAATGATAAGGTCTAAGAGAGGGAGAGCTTCTTTTGCCCAGGAAATCATTTATTCAAATAAAATTCCCCAGTGAAGCTCAGTAATAGCTGTTCTTGTTCCAGCAATTTAGGACTATGTTCAGCCAGCTCAATCAGCTTCTCCCAAAGAATGTGTCCTATTGAGAGAATCTTTAATTTTGTTGGAGAAGGAATTGGAATGGGAAAGCAATGTAGAGTCTTATGGAGGGAAGCTCAGTAAGCTGATGAGTGAACCTGACCAACTACTCAGAACACCAATCTCTGAGGTCCACCATGAGATCTAGCAGGATTAGTTTTGTCTAAGAGGGCAATGTGAGAGAGATGTTAGAGAATTTCAGTTTTCAAAAGCAGCTCGTGCAGCTGATACACACATGGCTAACTCGGGAAGTGTCACGGTGAGCCTAGGAAAGATGAAGATACACGTGTGGTAGCAAAAATGAGGACTCCTCTGGCCACCCTGAAGACTATATTTTACCCTACAGATCTTCACTGAGGAGAAGGTGGCTTTTGTATTTCCAAAAACTGTGCTGCTGTGGGGGCCAGGGATGAGAAGGTGGCATTTAGTTTAACCAAAAGTTGTTATTGTTACATTACACCCATGTGCTTAAAACGGTTTAGGCTATTCTACCTGAAATATTTAAGTTATATTGTATACATATATTGATACATATCAATGCATAATATGACTTCATTTCATTAAGACACAATGTTCCTGGACTGATATGTCTAGAAAAATAGCATTGTCTTTGTGAAAGTGCAGTATTCTCTCTGACTCCTAGTTCTTTGAAGATACCACTAACAAAGAATTGAACTTTTCTCATACTTAGCAAGCCCCAAGAGGTAAGAATTCTCTGTTCCTTCATTTTAAAACACATGATATGAGAAGGAATGTCTTTTAATCCTTTTCTACTAAGAAATTTTCTAGTGTGAAGATTTTTTTTCCCTTTTTAAAAAAAAAAAAAAGCATTCTGTTCTATAAGGTCAGAATTCCATGAGGTAATATAGACATGTTTATATAAATATTTATACTTCCAAATTGTGGAAGTAATTACTTTGTATCTTGAATGATAATATTCTAGGCATCAAAGGATCATTAGATTAATCCCATTACTACCACTCATCAACAGTCATCTATATTTTAATCTTGCTGGACACTAGTTATTTGGAAAAATTTGCTATAATTTTTAGCACATATACTTAACCATGGTGATAGCTTACGGTTAGAAAAAGATCAATTTACCTGTTCTTTTTGATTATTATTGCTTTATTGCCAGTGGACTATTTCCTGCTAAGAGGAATACTAATTTAGTATTCTCTTTTGTGATACTTCAGGGATATCATGTCCATTAATGATTTCTTTGAGTATCATTTGTACTACCTTTCTAATGGTAAGTGAAACTGATTCTGTGAATGCTGAATGTAATATCTCATAGAACTATTTCTTAGTAAGAGTTCTTCATCTAGGGGATATGTCTCCAGATTGGTCATGTTACCAAGTATGCACTGTTTAAGTACTGTACATAAATACAAGTGTTTAAGTAATTTTTTATTTGATTTTTACTGCAGTTCATGACCTATACTTCTTAATATGTGCCCTTATATACCACCAACCTCTTGAAAAATCTCTGGTATATGCTCAATTAATAACTGTTAAATGAGATTTTGCCAGAGATGTATTGATTTTCCTCCTGTCAGCTGATCTTGAATTCTTTTTCTTTTTTAATTGATTCAAGTTCCTTACATTTGATGATGAAGTCCTATCTTTTAGTTTTTATTTTATAGGTTACAAATTTGTTGTAAAGAATCCTTAAGATTTTTTATTACTTTGAATCTCGCTTCCCTAACCTGTAATGTAGAGGAGTTTATTCTCCAAGTATCTGCTTATGTTTAATTACTTATTTATCACTCTGTGATTTTCTTTTTAATGTTACTGTATTGCAAAGGTTAGCAAACTACAGCCCATGGGTCAAACCGAGCCCTCCTCCTTGTATGGCCTATGAGTAAAGGCTAGTATTTACCAATGATATTGTAATTGATTTGATGATATGAACTACTAACTTCTAACATCAATTAAGCAAAATGTTTAATTAATGTAATCCTTATTAGTAGATCTGTATTCCCCTAAAAATATTATATGCAATCATTCTATCTATTGAATTTTTGTCAGTTAAAATTTATGGAAAATTGTTTTCTCTCTTCTATTCAAGTTCCTACAAAATATCCTTGATTTTGCATTTTGGACAGCAAAGGCTCAAATATTTGCCCTTTACAGAATACATTTGCTGGTCTCCATACAGAAAAGAATCAGTAAAATTTCCAGGTGCAATTTGTGGTCTGTGGAGCATCTGTTTTAGCATTACCTGAGAACATGCTAGACATGCTAATTTTGGGGGGACTGAATCAGAAACTGGAGATGGGAGCCAGCCATATGTGTTTAACCTGTCCTCAACTTGATTATAATGCAGAGAAAATTTGCTAACCTTTGCCTAGAAATGTTCTTAACTGTTGAATTTTGAAGCAAAATCATGATCCTTTAATGTTTTAGTTAACTTGGATCAAACTTCAAGACCCCTTGACATTACCGATAAAATATTGTCCAGTAGGAGAAGAAAGATGCCAAGTAACATATCTTTCTTTGGAGAGGATATGGGCAAAAGGAAAATGTAGAGAGAAATTTTAGATAAGGAAATTATAATTCTGTCTCTCATTATTTATAGTTTGTCAATAGGTGTTGCTTGACCTAAACTAAGTAAAAGTAAACTAAATCAGTATATGTCATTTTTTTCTACTTTTTCTACTTTTTTCTACATTTGATATCATTATACTTTAGACACAGAATATGTATAGTTGTGTTGAAATGGCAGTGCTGATTTTCTTGCTGCTCCAAAGGATGATATAATGGTCAACCAAAGGAATGTGATCAAGATAGCTTTCCCCTCAGCTTTGACTAAACTTCAGATGGATTTCTTCCAGACTAGAGGCCCCTGACCTCACTTTTCTTACTGAATTTACTTTAGAAAACTTACAATTATAAATTCTTTCTCTGTTCCTTTGAAATATATGTAAATCTTCTCCCAGCCTCTCCTCAGTATTACCAGAAATGTCTTTCTCAAGGACCTGAGAACCATCCCTTTGAAATATACATTTCAAAGGACATAACACTCCTGTCGCTCAGTCTCTGTGAGAGGCTAAAAGCCTAACTTCAATGGGTGCCAGTTATCAAATACAGATGGCCTAATCACAGAGGAAAGCACTGGCAAACTCTGGGATAACTTGCTGTGCTCAAGGTAGCTCAGTGATCAAACTCCTCAACCCTTGTCAACCCCCCATGCTTTTCTATTTGATCACACCAGACCCTAAGAACCTTCCTGCATTTGGTTTCATTGAAATTGAGTTCACTTTCTCTCCATTATTGCAATAGTCTTCAATAAAGTCTTCCTTGGCTGTTTAACTTTGTCTAGTGCAACTTTTACTTTGTCAAATAAAATGACAAAAATTTGAATTCTGGGTTTGAAGGATTTGCTTAGGAAATACCCTCCCCAATATTGAGAGAAGATATTAGCTAGAGAATTTTCCTTTTTTGGTAGAATGCTATATATACCATATGAGTTACACATATAAATGCTATGAGAAGACAAAAGAGATTATAACTTTTCTTAGAGTGGTCAGGGAAGACTTTTGAGAGGAGGTGATATTTGAGGTCAAAGAGCACCACATGTGTTTCAATTATCAGGTATCCCTAGAGTCTGGCACAGAGATTGACCAAGGGTAGACACTTGATACCTTTTTATAGAAAGAGTGAATTGATAGCTGGATGCATATATAAATAATGAAGATCCAGAGACCCTATCTTGAGGAGTACTCGTATTGAAAAGCATAACATGGAAGGGAAGAAGGCAGGGAGTTTTCAAATAGTTAGAACTGAAATAAAGTCAGAATTAGGAAAGGCATTTTCAGGAGGAGTGGTCATACATAATGCCAAATAATATAGACTATCTTGGAAGGTGTGGTGTTTTGGATAAAGTAGGCATATAGTTATATACATCATTTTAAAACTCTGCTTAAAAAGGGGTTAAAATTCAACACAAGAGCATAAATGCTAACACTAAGAAAAAAAACTTGTTTTGGACAATCCTCTAACTGATTTCTTTGCTTGTCTTTCCCAGGCTAGTTGTCCTCTATCACTGACACATATCTGCAAAATGTCTCCTGAAGAATATTAGAAGCACAGGTTCTTTTGGTCTTTCTGTATTTTTTTAAATGCTTTATGTCATATTTTTGATGCTATTGAGTTTCTTTTGCTTTTTAAACTTCCATTGACCATTATGTTATTGGATTTTTGGTATTTATGTTTTTAAATTTCTTAGTGGCAGTAACTTCTCTATGTCTAGACTGGAAATTTAAGTTTTCATGTGTTTTTAAATTTTTTTAACATCTTTATTGAAGTATAATTAACATCAAATAAAATGTCTATGTTTAAATGTTCTCATATATGGAAAGGCACATGAGTATCATTTCTGTCTCTTTCCCTCATATGTAAAATGAGGACAATGATTCCTTTTTACCTAAGATAGACACCCATTTATTTACTTGTTACATTTGTAACAAGTTCTTTAGTGCTGTGTCCGTGCTGTACTTCCCCTTTTGGGGGAATTTCTCCCATGATTCTTGTCTCAGAATTTAATCAGGGGTCAACACTTTCTTACAATTCTTGCTTTTTAACCATGGTAATATTAAAAGTTCAACATCTGATCACTGTGGTCCGATCAGTTTTTACCTGGGATTATTAACACCTTCTTTTCTATTCAAACTTCCATAATAAAGTGAGTTTGGTGCTTCTACTAACAAAATAACCCTCCCATTCCCCAACTCTCTGATAGGCTAGAAGACCAATGTGAAGCCAATATGGAGAGAAATAGATATGAGAATTACTGGGAAAGATTACTGTGAGTGAGTCCCATTATAGTCTTTCCTAATGCAAGTCCCACATTTGGCTTTCCTCTTTTGTTTGGTTCAGCTGGTTTTGTACAAGATCCATTAAAGTCTACATTTATACATTAATACTTAAGCTACTTTGAGTTGGATGTCTGTGACTGTCAAACAAAACCTATAACTCAGAGATTTCATTTGAAGGGTGCTGGAGAATCATAAGAAAGGTACAAAATAACTGAAAACACTTTTGAGATATTAATTTCACAGTAACTTGAAAAATTGTTTTTTTAGGGCGCCTGGGTGGCTCAGTCGTTAAGCGTCTGCCTTCGGCTCAGGTCATGATCCCAGGGTCCTGGGATCGAGTCCCACATCGGGCTCTCTGCTCAGCAGGAAGCCAGCTTCTCCCTCTCCCGCTCCCCCTGCTTGTGTTCCTGCTCTCGCTATCTCTCTCTCTGTCAAATAAATAAATAAAATATTTAAAAAAAAAAAAAGAAAAATTGTTTTTTTAGATTTCTCTGGGTTTTAGTTTTCTCATTTTTAAAATAAGGAAGCAGAAATACATTTGTATTTAAAATTGTCATAATTAGTATTTATGAGTCTATTTTAAAAAATGACAGTTTTTTTTCCTTATGACAAGTTTAGCTTTATTATGCAAGTTTTTTATTATGTTATGTTAATCACCACACATTACATCACTAGTTTTTGATGTAGTGTTCCACGATTCATTGTTTATGTATAACACCCAGTGCTCCATTCAGTACGTGCCCTCTTTAATACCCATCACCAGGCTAACCCATCCCCCTACCCCCCTCCCCTCTAGAACCCTCAGTTTGTTTCTCAGACTAGCAGTTTTAAGTTCACAACAAAATTGAGCAGAAAGTACAGAAAGTTACTGTATACCCCCTAACCCCACACATGCACAGCCTCTTCTATCAACATCTGGCACCAGAGTGGTGTATTGGTTACAATCTACAGTATTATTATTATCACACATTATTATCACACAAAGTGCATAGTTTGCATTAGGGTTCATTCTTGGTTTTGTGCATTCTGTGAGTTTTGATAAATGTAAATGACATGTATCCACCATTATAGTAGCATACGGGAATAGTTCCACTACCCTAAAAATCCTTTATGCTCTGCCTATTTGTTCCTTTCCGTCCCACTAACCCTTGGCTATAACTAATCCTTTTATTGTCTCCATGCTTTTGTCTTTTTCAGATTTGTGATTCCATTTTAAAAATCACTTCTAAGGAAACGTCTACACTTTTATTTCTAGAGTATATAGTTCAGGGATTTGGGAGTCTAATCTAAAAAGAGTAGCAAGGTAATGGAAAGGATGGATTCAGTGCTCCAAAGGATGTAACACCAGCAACTCTGTGACCCACACACACATGGTATAGGGTGATAAAAAACGTATACTTGGATGCCTCCACTCCCACAAACACATCCATACACAGATGCAAAAACACAAGGCTGCCCAGATTCAGGTCACATTTTGGCAAATATGAATTGTTTAAAATGTCGTAAAGGAAAACCAATATCTTTCTTTCTCCTGGTAGCAATTCGGTGTCCATGACTCCGAAAACGTCCTCCTCATTTTTATCTCCATGTTTTCCTTTCCTACACTTGCTGGTTTTTCCTGCTAGTGCCCTGGAGAGGCTGCATGGTGACCAAAAGTGGTTCACTGCCATAGGAGGCAGAACATAAGCCCCACACCAAGCATTTTAGTCATTCTCGATGTTTGGCTGCCAAGCTGGGGCTGTTGTCATGCAGGTTGCTTTCATAGAGATCGTCAACATCAACCATTACCTCGCACAGTTTCACCACGGTTCTCTTCGAACTTCTGCTTTACCACAAAGTCTATTTTTTCAGTGCCATAGTGTGTATCAGATTTAGGATACTCACTGGCAATTTGGGCCTCAACTGTTTAATACAAGATGCTAATTTTATATCTATAATAAGACATTATATTCTTGGGCCTTTTGATCATTTGTGTTGGCCTGACAAATGTATATTTTCCCTGTAGGCAATTTACATGGGAAGCCAAGTTATAAGGAATTTTCCTTATGAGCAAAGAATAAGAACAGTTGGAATCAGAAGAGGGGTTTGAATGTTAAGGAGCATCGGAATGAAAGCCTGAGGTTTTCCTATCCCAAATAAGTTTACTACTACCAGTAAGAGTAATAGCCATTTCAACATACACATATTCTTAGGATGTTACTTTCCCTAGAAAAGTGAGTTGACAGGAGTAATCAGTTTTTGTCTCCTGTGGTTCTGCTTCATATGCACTTTTGCTCCTACATGTACATGTTTTAACTGACACCATCCTGCTTTAGATGTTTTGCTATATATAGAGAGAGAGAGTAGGCAAAGTACTTGGAATAGCTCTTCATTCCTGGAGTCAGATGATCTGGGAGCTAACTGAATGTTATCTTTGCTAGCTGTGTAACACTAAGCATGTTACTTAACTTGTCTACATTTTGGTTTTCTTATATATAAAATGGTGGTAGCAACAACACATTTTCCAATTTCCAGTGACTGAAATCACTCATAAGTGTAAAAAGCAATATTAATGTTAAATCAGATTTTAATCATCTAATTTGACTGGAGAAAATTTTTGTTTCTTTACTGTGACAGCATATCTTTTATTTAACTCAAGATGTGTGATTTATATAATTTATATATCGGGGGAAAAGGAGGGATATTGCAATCAGTGTTGAACATAGGCATTGAAGGTTTATGTCCAATCAGGTTGAGGATGATATGATACTATCTGAGCACTAAGGATATAAGGGAGCTAGTTGTGAGTCAGAGGATAATGGAAGAGACGAACCTGCAGAATAGGAAGCCAGGAAAAAGAAACCACTGAGATGAGTTACAAATCCACCATTCTTGCTGCCTTTTCTCAAAACCAGCTTTTGCTGAATTTACATCTGACATTTTTTTAGCCTTAAAATATATTCTTCTTTGGGGCACCTGGTTGGCTCAGTTGGTTAAGCGTCCGACTCTTGATTTCTACTCAGTCGTGATCTCAGGGTCATGGGATCAAGCCCTATGTTGGGCTCCGTGCTCAGTGGGGAGTCTGCTTTAGAGTTTCTCTCTCTCTGCCCCTCCCCCCACTCGCACACTTGGTGTCTGTCTAAAAGAGATAAATAAATCTTTGAAAATATATATATTCTTTTTTCTTGAGCTATTTTGAGAGGTTTACTCTTTCTTGAGAATAATAATTTAGACCAGAGTGGAGAAAAACTTTTGATGACTTTCTCAATGTGTATATGTATATGTATATATGTGTGTCTTGGCAGACAGCCTACACATAACGGGTGTTGCATTCAGTTGCCATCAACTGTGATGAGATCAATCAACAGTAGGCATAATATATTCAAGAGTTGAAAGGCACCACTCCAAAGGCCAAGTCCCATAATCTTTCAAAGGTTGAATGCAAATTATTAAGATAATGACATTCTGTTTTATTAACAAACAAACTCAGAGAAGAATATTGATTATTATTGCTTTGACTTCTGGTTCACATTAGGTGGTAAGAAAATTCCAAAGTTAGACCCCCTTTCCTATCTTTTTCAGAACTGTTTCATGTAAATGTCCTGGCTTTTAAATAGGTTTCTTTTCCACATTCATGTTTGAGATTTCATAGCATTGGGCAAAATCATACTTTAAAAAATTAAAAAAAAAAAGCTCAGAGATTTCTGGTTCTGGTAATGTGGCAGACAGAGAATTCAGAATCCTTACTGAATAGCCAGAAGCTTTGGGTAAAGTGCATTTTTGAAATTGTTAATTACCCAACTGTGTTCATCAGAATGAGCTAACTTTACATACTAGACAAAAGAGAAAACCAAAAACTACAGTGATAAAGGCCGGAAGTGAGGTAGCCCAATATAGGGTGGAGGTTGGGGAAAGGACAACCAACCCAGCAAAGGCCTTGGTGTTCTACAACTAGGTTGTGAGAGACATGGTCCTTGTTCTATACAAGGCAGGGAATTGGAAAAACATTGCTCAAGATAGTGACATGAAACATTATAGTTGTCACACTGGGGATGTGTAGGAAATTCAGAGTGCATAGATATCCCCTTGGGGACCTTGAAAAATGAGGCATGACCCTGGTCAGGAAAGAAGAGCCTAGACTTCAGCTGGAGCAGCAATGGTAGCAATAGAAGCAGCGAGGAGAGGTGCCCCTGAGCTGAGAAGATGACAAGTGTGAAATCACTGAAACAGCAATGAGTATCAGAGCCATGAACAGACAGAAGAGTTGTAAGTAAACACACAAGGTGGTGAAGATTGGCTAGCCACTTCAAAGGAGAACATATTGGCCATCAGACAGAACACAGAAGCCACAGAAGGACCCTGTGGAGGACAGAGGAGACCTGTGGGCTAACATCCTAAAGTACAACGTCTGTGACTCAGAGACAAGTTGTCCACGTATCGCCCACATAGTTTCAATTTCCACAGATAACGATGTTAGTTGGAAGAGGGTTTAAAAAACCAAGGGTAATAAAGTTGTCTCAATGAAAACTGGAGATTCAGAGATCAAATACTTTAAAACCACTACCCAAAAGACTGCCAAGGAATCGTTAACAAACTTAACATCCTTGAAAACCACTAAGCTTTGCATGACATATGAAGGTTCTCTTTAGTTTTTCTGAGGTACGTTGGCGAAGTTTTTCAGCTCTGTAGTCCTGCTCAAGAAGGCACAGATTCAATAATCTTCTAAGAGTCAGTAAACTAAACTAGGAGCCACACAAGTGAACTATAAATATGGATATGTCTCTCCCCCCAAACTCTAGAGAGCTTCACATATATAATATTATTGTTTCTTGCTTCAAGAAACTGCACCTGCCATGAGAATTTATTTCTAGTATTTTCCTTATTTTGGCACACATTACTGCAAGTAAGAGTAACATATTTATTGGGATTTTTCCGTGAAGCCTGTTGAAGGGCATTCTTGAAGTTCGATCCAGATTACTATGTATGCACCAAGTAAATATAGTAATAGGGCTGATAAAGAATCCAGGATTAATTCAGCAAGACAGGGCTAAAGTTGTGACTAAGAACATTAAGATTAAAAGCTTTTTGTACCTAGCCTGAAGATTATGGTCAAAACAGTAATCCTTGCATGCCTGGGTGGCTCAGTCAGTTCAGCATCTGCCTTCAGCTCAGGTCATGATCCTGGGGTCCTGGGATTGAGCCCCACTCCAGGCTCCCTGCTCAGTGGGGAGTCTGCTTCTCCCTCTCCTTCTGCCCTTCCCCCTGCTCATGCTCTCTCTCAGATAAAAAAAATAAAATCTTAAAAAAATAAAAGTAAAAAAACACAATAATCCTTTATCCTTTAATATCTTTAACTCTCACCTGAAATAGAAACCTAAATTTAAATCACTGTTTTGTTTTCACTAGTAATACTAGTAATATCTCTCCTCCACTACCTATTCTTGTTAAGGGTTTTCCTTTGCATCTTATAAGGAGAAAAGCTGAAGAGATCTGTACCCTTCCGCAACTGATTTTTTTCCCCTCCCAACCGTACTCAACCCCCCTGACTGAGAAGGAGAGAGACTAACTGGAGAATTTCATTTTCTTAAAAACCGTGTAACCAAAATTCATGTTTACATTCCTGCCCTTGTTTCAACTTCCACTGCAACAAAAACATTCACTGATGATAGATGAAAGAATAATTGTCATTGCACCAGTGTACCTCTGCTCTGTGGTTATCACCACACCCTTGGGGAGCTCTCTTCCCAGGAAGACGGTGTGAGAGAGGACCAGCAGCGCAACCCTGAAGATGCATGTGCTCTAGGGTTTCCGTACTCCCTGGGCACCGCAGATCAAGAAGAGCATTTATACCATGAGAGAGCTTGTAAGTAATGGAACATCTCTGGCCTGTCCCATACCTACTGACATAGAACCTACTTTTCAAAAAGAATCCAGATTATTCACATTGCACATTCGAGTTCAAGAAACACTATCTTAACACATCAGAGCTGCATTCATCTACCAGTCAATTTCTATGTAATTCCCTCCCTCTCTCTTCCTCTTTTTTCTTCTCCCTCTCTTTCCTTTCAAGCATTTATTCTCATCTCTCAACTAACCTGCAATTTTTCCCAGGGGGTGGGGGTGGGGAGTGAGTGGGGAAAGCTTGTTTGTTTTTTTCCTCTATGTGTTAGATGGCAACATTGTTGGGGGATAAAGTGCACATGTATTATGAGATAAAAAGAAAACTTTCTGCTCTAAACTCTCACATGGCTCAGTACGATACATTGTCAGATTATACCTTAAGAAAGCACAAGGAGTCCAACCCAAGGTGATTAAAAGTGAGGAAGAGAAGACAGACTTATCAATGATCAGTGATTTGGCAATGGATTAAAATGTCAGGCACAGGGTCTCCTCATCTGTGGTCAGATCTGAGAGGTAGGAGTTTAGGCAGGTTCCCAGGGAGGAAAACTGAGCAAAGCCATAAGGAGTGGGGGAGGTAAAGTGCAAGGAGAACAATGAATAGGTAGCTAACAGAGATACTTTATCTAAACCACCATCTTGTCCCTCACAGATTACTAAAGTAGTCTTCAAAATGACCTCCCTCCCTGACCTTCTCCCTGCTCCCTTCAGTTGTACTAGAGCCAAAGCGAACTCATAAACTCTTAAATGGCTTCCATCAAACATATAACAAAATCCATCACTTCCCTGTGGCCTAAAAAGTTAGATGAGACCAATCCCCTCCCACTCCTTGACGTCCCCCCTTACCATTCGTGCCATCACTCACTGAGCATCAGCTCACTGGCCTGCTTTTTGTTCCTCACACACGGTATGCTGTCAGGAATATCTGACTTTGTATCTCAGCAAGGGATATGCTTTGTGAGCCACCGCTTTCTCAGGACAGTAGAATTCATCCTTGATCACGTATTACAGTGCCTTTCTTGATAGTTTCTCTCTTCTAACACTCTTGAATTTTATGAAGAGTAATTCAGTCTGATAATTAAGTACTAAGTATCGTTGTGACCATGCTTATCTTGACTACTGCTTTATCCTGGAGTCTTGAGTTATACCTTTGCATAGTAAGAACTCTGTAATTTTTAAAGTTCTTAATGAGTGTCTTCTTTGTCAGGTTCATGCATTATCTCATTTGACATGTAGTAGAAGCCAATAAGTTTGATATTAAAATCACCATTTTATAGATAAGGAAACTGGACCTCAAAAAGATCACTTAGTAAAAGCATGCCTGAAGTTCAACTCCAAGTTTTACTAATATGAAAGAATTGGCTCATTCTATCTCTGAAAATCAGTCAGTCTAGTCAAGGAGTACTAGATGGAGGTGATTTGTCAGGGGTATGGATGACCAGAAGTAGAGAACTGTATTAAATGGACTTGAGAAATACTTTATAAATCTTGTTTCTTCATTTCTGAGAGTCTGTGAGCTACTTTCCAATGAATGTGAGCATACATTTGACCAGCTTTCTATATTCTTCAGTTTGATTTCAGCTCCTAAAATAAATCCTTACTGTGTGACCTCATATTAGATTCCTGGAGCACAGTAAAATGTAGAGGGCAGGAAAGCAAAAGGAAGAAGCATTACTTTAGGTCAGATCAAGTATTCATCTTTGTCGTTTTATCTTCACATCATGTATGTAGGTGACTAATTTTATTCCCAATCCCCTTAATAAAGCTGAGACTCAGAATGGGAACACCCTTCGCACTAGGGGCACATGGCTAGACAGTAGTAAAGTGGCATTCCCACTTGGGTCAGTCTGTCCACACTATTACACTGCCTCAGTAGAGGGCTTGGAAACACCCATTCCAGGGTATTCATATTCTTCTGGGCTTGGTGGGGAGAAAAGTGGGTTTCATTCTGCATTCCAGGAAGGACTTAAGTAGAGCAGGGGCAGTGATGAGACTGACTGAACGAAGGGAAGAAATGATGTAGATGAATTCACTCTGACAAAAGCAGAGTGTGCGTAAATCTGTGGTGTCAGACCTGGGTAAGCATAGGAAAGATTTGAAGGGATTTATTTAAAAGTGCAAATTTCTGAACCACATCCTTGAATAATAGAATGGGACTCTTCAGGGGTGGTGCCCAGGAGTATGGGTTTTTCTTTTTTTTAATTATCCCAATGATTCTAAAAAATTATGACGTTCAAAGAGCCATTGATTCAGCTAATCCTTCTGCTGTTTCTGAGCATGAGTTCACTTTTTATTTTTAGGGTCTGTCAGTGGTCTACCATTTACTAGAGGTTAATAGCTTTAGTTCCGTGCTAGAAACAGAGACAAAGAAATTAAAGGAACTCAGTATCGCCTTTCGGAGATTTGTTCATTCACAAATTCATTGATTCTGGTGTAGCAGGTAAGAACTTGTGTTCAAGAACCAGATTGTTTTGGGGTCTAATATCAGCAATGGAAATTACTAGTACAGGGATTTTAACAGGCTACTAAATGAATGCCTCGAAGCCTCCAAGTTGTGCAACAGTAGTGTAACTACTTCTTAAGGTTGGTGTTATGTTTAACAGAGCTCATAAATGAAAAGTGTTCAGGCATTACCTTATATTTAGTAAATGTTCAATACATATTCACTATTACTTACTGGGCATCTAAGAAGAACCAAACGTTTTGCTAAATGTAAAAAGTAAAATAGAAAGTGGAGTTGTAAATGATATCCTTTGTGTACAGTCTACCTCCTTCTTCAGAACATTTCTCTCATGTCTCTCTTTTATGTAAGCTGCATGTGGAGAGGCAAATCATAATTTCTTTTTAAAGCTTAGGAAGACAGACCATTAGTTCCCGTGATAATCTTCCATACCCACCAAAAGAGAAAGAAATGGATAAAAACTCTTTGTGAATTGATCTCTCCTCTCTTAGAATTAGAAACTGAATTGTGTATTCTGACATTTACTTTCTCAGAAGGGCCATTTTCCAAAATTTTTTAGATAGATAAGTGATAGATACTACAATTGCTACTATAACTTTATTTCAATCTCCATTCAGTAAGTATAGCTTTATTTCAATCCCCGTTCATATGAATTAAATGCCTATTCTATCCTAGTCTCCATTGTATAGCTGTCAAAATCCCTGCCCCCATGGAGTTCGCATTCCAGTGAGAAGTTAATGATAATAATAATAGTAATAATAATCATACCATAATATACGAGTAAATAATAAAAGAAGCCAATAATGAACCAACCTAATTTCAAATAAAAACAAATGAGCAATGCACACACGCAAACACACACACACACAAATTGGAATGAAGTAAGGGCCACTATTATTAGACTAGACACCAATAAACCTTCAAAATCTCTGATAAGATGACATGTGAACAGCAGAGACCAGAATAAGACAAATCAACTGTGATTCTGGGTAAAAAGGTGGAAGACTTGAAAGATGTGATTGAAATGCTTGATAATGAGTCCTAAATATCACATATCAATACATAACACATACACACACACACAACCAAAATTCTTTTGAACAAAAGAGAACATTATAGTTGGGTGAGTTTAAAGTAACATGTATTTAGTGAGGAAATAGTCTTCTACTTTCTGAATAAAATTAGAATTGACACAGAGAAGTGGATCATATGCAAAATATGTGAAATGAATATTAATGGCTATTGAATTTATAACCCATACCTTAAAATTCACTCATATGTAAGAAGATGAAGCAAATAAAAATGTATCACAGTAGATAATCAACACTCTATTTTCAAAATTAAAGTGTAATACTTTGGGGAACCTGGGTGGCTCTGTCGGTTAAGTGTCTGCCTTCAGCTCAGGTCATGATCCCAAGGGCCTGGGATTGAGTCCCCTGGGGGCTCCCTGCTCTACAGGGAGTCTGCTTCTCCCTCTGCCCCTTTCCCCACTTGTTCTCTTTCTCAAATAAAAAAATAAAATCTTTAAAAAATGTAATACTTTGATCACCACATCCCTAGTGTGAGATACCTCACTGATACATAATATCAGAAAGTAAGAAGCATATTCTGACAGTTACAGAATGCTATTGTTCCGTAACCACTAACTTAAGTGACAGTCTAACAAAGAAAGATATTAGGAGGAGGCATAAATAACAACAAAAAATATATTTTCATTAACTAAGTATTACTTAAGCATCTACTAAGCAATGGCTACGGGACATAGATTCTGATTAATATTTCTAAATCACTGTATAAAAGCTAAAACTGTAATGGGCCCTACCTACTTTGCTATGGCTTTCTTTAATATTATCTCTCTCAGTATTTATTAATCTGAACGTTTCAATGCCTCTCTCCTTTACCTTCCCTTCTTCTACTATCCAAACTTCACTTACACCCAACATCTATAACTCTGAGCTCAAGGACACTTTTGAAAGTGTGGGTGGTAGGAGCGCCTGGGTGACGCAGTTCGTTGAGCAGCCAACTCATGATTTTGGCCCGGGTCTTGATCTCAGGGTTGTGAGACTGAGCCCTGCATGGAGCCCCGCATCGAACTCTGCACTTAGTTTGGAGTCTGCTTTGGATTGTCTCTCTCCCTCTGCCCCTACTCCTCCTGCTCTCTCTCTCTCTCTCTCAAATAAATAAAGAAATCTTAAAAAAAAGAAAAAGAAAGTGTGGGTGGTAGCCATCATCCCCCCCACTGGAAGAGGTAATTATTGGAACTCAATAACTTATATAAACATACCCATTGTACTGATGCTTCATTAGTAGTTAGTCGTGGTAGCACTAGTACTAGTAGTAGTGATTAAGCAGATACTTTTCACACTGCCCTAACAGTGTGATAAGACTGTAAGCAACTGACTCAACATCAATTATTTTATGTATAATGTTTTTAAGAGGATGATTCATAAGTAATGGGATAGTACAAAAAATACATTTAGTAAACTATAAATTTGTCCCCCAGATCAAGACAAAGCATACAAGCCAATAGACATTGGATAACATTATCCCATGAGACCATACATTCTAATAGTTATCTTTAAGGTTGGTTTAAAATTTAATGTTTAAGACTCAACTAGAGAGAATAAACTGATGGTTTCCAGAGGAGAGGTGAAGGAGTGGGTGGGTGAACTAGGTGATGAGGATTAAGGAGGCACTTGTGATGAGCATGGGGTGCTGTATGGAAGTGTTGAATTACCATATGGTCCACCTGAAACTAATATTACATTGTATGTTAACTAACTGGAATTTGAAATTAAATAAATAAATAAATAAATAAATAAATAAATAAATAAATAAAGTTAAGGTTTATATCATTGCCTTTAACACCCATGCATGGCTTAATATAGAACAATAGCTACACATTGCACCAGAGTTCTGCCCGAGAACTTGTTTTTGAACCATCCTCAGTGAGAACATATAATATGCGATGTTCTCCCCTCCTCCTTAGAATGTCAAGGAAGACTCAGACTGTACTGGAAAGATTATTTGTTAGGAGGAAAGGAAAGATCAGTATCTGCTATTCTCCAAATTTTCTCTAGATTCTCCTAAAAACAATCTCCTAGGACTGTTTTCTCTTTACAAAGTTTCTGCTTTCAGAGTGTCCTTAAGCTGTAAAAATAGTGAGAACAACTGAGTTGTAATGTTTCTTTTACATTGGAAACTGCATTTTCATTATTATATTATATAAACCCCCCCTGTTACTCTAAGACAAGTATTCCAGGTGACTGGGATATGTATCAATAATAATGGTTAAGAATGTGGGCTCTAGCAATAGACCATGTTCAATTTCAGTTTCACCACTTGCCAGCTAGTGGTTGAGTTTGTTACTTTAAGTAAGTAACTTAGTTAAATCTTTATGTGTCAATATCCTTGTGCATGAAAATGGGGCTAAATATTATTCCTACTTCCTAGGACTTTCATGAGATTGAAACACAGGATACCTGTAAGTTACATGGAACAGTGCCTTGCACTGTAGAAGCATTTAATAGATGTTTTCAAGGTGCAGCATGGTCAAGAAGGACAGAGCATGAGCTTCTGGACTCATGGTTCCTAAAGATATGAACCATCAATAATTACTAGAGCTTGCATAAAAGCTTTTTATAGTGGAAAGAAGTAGAAAGTATAGCAGAGGTTCCAGCCACTGACATCTCTGCAGTCTTTTGTTTTCTTAGAAATTTAATCCTCATTGTCCTCATCTGTAAAAAAGGTTTTATGATTCTGACCAATTTGAAAATTTCCAAAAGTGCCAATCAGTCTGCCACTGGTGTATAAAATTAGTCCATAATGGATTCTTTAAACTTAAAGCTTTGCAGCCCTCAGTGCATTAAAATAGTCAAATTTTTGTTTGTTTGTTT
>NC_138376.1:37921236-37958313 GCF_054177405.1 Leptonychotes weddellii | reverse complement strand
TGGTGGTGTATAGGAATGCCACTGATTTCTGTGCATTGATTTTATATCCTGCCACTTTACTGAATTCCTGTATGAGTTCTAGCAGTTTTGAGGTGGAGTCTTTTGGGTTTTCCACATAAAATATCATATCATCTGCAAAGAGTGAGAGTTTGACTTCTTCTTTGCCGATTTGGATGCCTTTTATTTCTTTTTGTTGTCTGATTGCTGAGGCCAGGACTTCTAGTACTATGTTGAATAGAAGTGGTGATAGTGGACATCCCTGCCATGTTCTTGACCTGAGGGGAAAAGCTCTCAGTATTTCTCCATTGAGAATGGTATTTGCTGTGGATTTTTCATAGATGGCTTTTATGATAAGTTTAAAGAAGCCCATTCAACCTACATCCACAGACCTTACTATGAGAATTCCCCGAAGCAGAGGCTTTGGGGTAAAGACAAGGAAATCCCCCTGAGGTATTTAATTCTTCATCTTAGAACCAGTGCTTTTACAACAATATGTAAAAGCAAAGGCATGAATAAGTAAGATAACACCACCAAACAGAACACTAGATCCTGAGAAAATAGTTCAAGGAAAACAGAGTTTAATATGAACAAAACTCTCAAATATATTTGCAGAGGGATTCAAGAAGATCTTACATCTACAAAACAGAAACACTGCTCCATGGCAAAAGAATAATCAGAGAACAGATAAGGGCGCTTACATCCTAAATATGTTTGCTTAAAAAAATTAGAAAAACTGAAAAGTGAGGGGCACCTGGGTGGCTCAGTCATTAAGTGTCTGCCTTTGGCTTGGGTCATGTTCCCAGGATCCTGGGATGGAGTCCCACATTGGGCTCCTTGTTCAGCAGGAAGCTTGCTTCTCCCTCTCCCACTCCCCCTGCTTGTGTTCCCTCTCTCTCTGTCTCTCTCTATCTCTGTCAAATAAATAAATAAAAGAAAAAAAAAAAGAAAAAGTGAAAGATATTAAATCATAAAATAAGTAGATATAAAAATAAGATTTTTTTATAAAAATAAAAAAAGAAGAAAGAAGAAAATTTCAACGTCTGACTAAAAGAAATCTCCCAAAGAGGGAAGATAAATATACACATAATGAGGAAAAGACTTTATCAGAGAAAGAAATAGAAAAAGAGAAGAGAACACAACATCTTCCCAGATTTGAAGATAGAAGCTCACCTGTGCCAGACAGAACTCATAAAAAAGAAGTTTACCACAGGAAATGTGTGAATCATGAGATTTGGCTACAAATTATGAAGAGAGTGTCCTATAAGTGTCTAGAGAGAGGAAAAATCAAACCATTTAAAAGGACCTAGCCTAGCATTGGAATTCTCATCAAGAAAACTGAATGGTAGAAATTAGTAGAGTAATGACTTCACAAATGATTTTGAGCCTAGATTTTACATCCAAACAATCAGGTATGAGGGCAGAATAAAAATGTTTTCCAGCATTGAAATTCTTGTATTTCCTCTCTTTTTTGAGAACATTTCTGGATGGAGGGGAAAAAAAAGAGAGAGAAAGAGGAGACGTGAGATCCAAATCACAGTAGATTCAGTGTAGTTGAACAGGTTCAGAAACTCTTAGAATGAAGCAGGGACAGGTATAGCCTATGGTACTAGGGTAAACTTAAGGATGAGGAATGACCATTATTTATATTTTTCATCCACATCCAGAAGATAATTATAGGAAAAAATATTTTTCAAAAACATCATAACCAAAAATGAAACAACTAAAACCAAAAGACTTGAAAACATTTGAGAAAAAAAAAAACTAAGAAAGAAGAGAGAAAATAAAATAATAATAATAATAGTAAAATAATAGTAATAATTCACTTGACTTTGAAACTAATATTTGTTTTTGATTAGCACATTAGACACATTAAAAAGGCAATAGAGTTCATACTATTATTGTATTACAGGATTTCAATATAAAGCTTCAACGTCTCAATTCTGAGTGCAAATATTATCCTAGACAAGATAAAAGGAAATGTATGACAACAAGTGAATGAGATGTACAAAGTGGGGAGGAATGTTGGAGGGAATGGCAAGGGGACTAATGTCTTCATTTTAAATAGAGAAAGTTTAATGTTGTGACTAATGTTGGTGGGGAAAAAAACGAGGTATTTAAATGTTTAAAGATAGCCTACAGAATTTTTGAAAATTAATATAACTTTCTAATATTTGAGGAGCAGAACAGCACAGGAATGTAAGTGATCTGAATCCACATTTTTCTTTCTTTCTTTTTTTTTTTTCAAATAATTGACTTTTATTTTTAAGGTTGACAATTCTAGAGCACAACACTAAAGGGGGCCTCTTAAGGAAAAAGGAGGGCAGGAGACATTGAATTCTCAGGTGTCAGCAAGTGGTACTACTGACCAACAACTTTTGGTTTATTCTTCTCATGTAACAAGAAATCCAGAGGTTGGCAGTCCGTGGCTGGTGCAGCAGCTCCTCGAGGCGTGCTATCAGGATCCAAGTGCCTTGAGTCTTTCTACGGTACCACCCAGAGAAAGGATCTGCTTTCCTTAGGCCAAAAAATGGCTCCAATACTCCTAGGTTTCATGTATGTGCTCTTGGATGTAGCAGGATGTAGCGAGAAGGACAAAGGTTCTTGCTTGCCAGATCTGCTTTCTTTCTTTATTTTTTTTTTTTAAAGATTTTATTTATTTATTTGAGAGAGAGAGAATGAGAGAGAGAGCACATGAGAGGGGGGAGGGTCAGAGGGAGAAAGAAGCAGACTCCCTGCCGAGCAGGGAGCCCGATGTGGGACTCGATCCAGGGACTCCAGGATCATGACCTGAGCCGAAGGCAGTCGCTTAACCAACTGAGCCACCCAGGCGCCCCAGATCTGCTTTCTTGTATCAAACACCTGGTAGCTTTATTAAGCAGATTTCTACTTATCTCTCTTTTTTATAGAGTTATTAACTACAGTCTCCATGTTATACATTAGATCCTCTCTTCTATCAAGATCCCTTCTATTAGAAGCTCACTTGTACAAATCCACTTTTATCTCTAAAATTGCCAGAGCTGTTATATGGCCACCTTTAGCAGGAGCTGGGGAAGTATTCTTAAATAGGCTCATTATCATCTTCCTCCAAAGTGGGCTTCTGCTAATGAAGAAGATGCAATAGGCAATCTGTTTAATGACAAAATCCTCTGTAGCAATTATGTTAATTTTTTTAATTTTACTGATCTGGAAAAATGCTCAGAATATAATGTCATGTGAAAAGCAGGACAGAAAACATATGCAATATAATCTCAATTTTGTTTAAAAAATACATACCCCACATGTGGGAGTTCCAAAATGTTAATGGTAATTAATATCTTCAGAGTTAGCCTCATGTCAAAAGGGTATTGATAGACAAAATTTTTATCATACTAAATTTTTTCTGAATCTTTTATGATGAACTTGTATTATCTTTAAATAGAAAAAAAAAGTGTCACTTTAAAAAACACCCCATATATTCTTAAGGATGACTAAGTCCAAAATATTTTTTTTTTTAAAGATTTTATTTATTTATTTGAGACAGAGAGAATGAGAGACAGAGAGCATGAGAGGGAGGAGGGTCAGAGGGAGAAGCAGGCTCCCCGCCGAGTAGGGAGCCCGATGCGGGACTCGATCCCGGGACTCCAGGATCATGACCTGAGCAAAGGCAGTCGCTTAACCAACTGAGCCACCCAGGCGCCCTAAGTCCAAAATATTTACACTTACTCAGTTTCATCTTCATTGTCAAAAGAAAGGCGGCAACTGTTTTTGATTTGCTTTTGTGAGTTCTTTTTAACTGAGTCCTGCTTATTTATTTCATCTTCATTTGCCTTCTTCTTTCTTAAGCTTGCTGTTAAACCTGAATATTTTTCATCCAAGGAACATTTGACTGGTTTTCCATACATGATTCTTCCATCAAGTGTAGCCGGTTCTTCATCTGCTTTGGCAGCCTTTATTTCTGCTTTAATTTTCATGACTTCTTCAACTGACAGGTCTCCCTTTTTTTTTTTTTTAAAGATTTTATTTATTTATTTATTTGACAGAGAGAGAGAGATAGTGAGAGAGGGAACACCAGCAGGGGGAGTGGGAGAGGAAGAAGCAGGCTTCCCGCGGAGCAGGGAGTCGGATGTGGGGCTTGATCCCAGGACTTTGGGATCATGACCTGAGCCGAAGGCAGACGCTGCACGACTGAGCCACCCAGGTGCCCCAGGTCTCCCTTTTTTAAAACCACCACTTGGGGCTGTTCATCTTCTTTGTTACTGGGGTCACCATCTTCATCTGGGAGCTGAGGCTGGATTCTCTTGGTTTCCACCATAGGTCCTTCCCTGTAGCCAACCTGTTCCTTGAAGCGAGCCAGGAACGCCGATTCAGCTGGCCGCACGTCCGAAACCTGGTTCCGCTTGCTCACAGCTGCTCCCAGTAAAAACAGGTTCCCGGGGCTGCCTGGAGATGGTACATTGGCGACAGCCTGAATCCACATTTTTCTTAGTGGAAACCAAAAGATACATTTTGTGGTTGCCACACAAGGACAAAATATTAAGCTAGATCCTAATTCTTATGCAATAATAAAGAGAAGACCTAAACATAGATTGAAAGAGGAAATTATTTCTATTCATTACAAGGTCTTTTTTCAATATTTATTGTGTGCCTATATTATTCTGATAAAAAAATTAAAATAAATGGAGACTAATTGGCCTTTTCTAGGAAAAAGCAGAGCTCTGTAAATATTCAAGTTGCATCTGAAAATAATTTAGTAAAAATTAATGACAAAAGTAAGACTTACCATCTGTCCTTTGGTAAATGAGTAATTTGGGGAAATCAATGGGATTACTGGATATAAGTAAGAATTTGGGATATATGGACATATTGATGAATTTGCATACCAAATTCGTGACTAGAGTATATTTTGAAAAGTAACCAGGAGTTTAACTGACAGAGTAATGTTCAATTGTTTCACATCTAAAATGGTAAATATTTCTCTTAAACCCACTCCATGCATGCCCATTGCATCAATGTTTAATTGATCACCATCGATATAATGGTGTCATGTGGGCAGCTATCTTCCACATAAAGTTTCCTCTCTAAAGATCAATAATTTCAAGTATTTTCAATTTGGGTAATTCTGCCCACAGCCCTAGTCAATGGTGCAGAGACAAGTACACCAGATTAAAACAATTTCCGGATAAAGAGTTTTTCTTCCATTAGAAAACTATAAATAGTAAATGTCTCCTGGCTTTTTGGAAAGTGTGCTACTCTCTAGATTTTGTTACCAAATCTTCCAGCAGCTTCTTTCTGCAGAATGAAGATATTTTATCATCTCCTCCATTTTCTGTGTTATGTGACCTTCATCCTACCAGGTAAAATAAATGCTTGTTTATTTATAAGCTCAGTAAGGAGTCTGCTTCTCCCTCTCCCTCTGCCTCTCCCCCTGCTGCTTGCGTGCTCTCCTCTCTCTCTCTCAAATAATTTTTAAAAATAAATAAACAAACAAACAAATAAGGCCCAGGGAAGATGAATGATTGAGAATAACAGTAAATATCTCCTGAGATATCAATAATAGAATCTATAAAATGATCCAGGATATAGTATCAAAATAAGCTGGGCAATGAGATACAGTAGGAATAAAATGGCAAATAAAGAAATATTATCACAAAAAATCCTTGTTGAATTAGTTAATACATTAGTAAAGAAATTCAGCAATGGCTTTATGAATCAATTAAAAGGTTTTTTTTGTTTTTTTTTTTAGATTTTATTTATTTGCGAGACAGAGAATGAGAGACAGAGAGCATGAGAGGGAGGAGGGTCAGAGGGAGAAGCAGACTCCCTGCCGAGCAGGGAGCCCAATGTGGGACTCGATCCAGGGACTCCAGGATCATGACCTGAGCCGAAGGCAGTCGCTTAACCAACTGAGCCACCCAGGCACCCTTATGAATCAATTAAAAATAAATATTTAAAATACATACTGCAATGAAGTGCATGTTGGAGATTTTATGATATTCTTGAGAGGTCTGTCCTCTGAGGGGATCCAGGCTCTCTAACAATGAAGATATAAATTGATACCCAAAAGTGTTCTAATTTGGACCTAGAAAGTTGGGAATTCAAGAGGTGCAACATGTAACAGAAAGAGAACTGAATTGAAACTTAGAAGATCTAAATTTTATTACTAGCTTCCTACTTAATAACTTCTGAACCTTGCCACTCAGAGAACTTAAGTGATTTGCCAAAGTCTTTAACAATTAAAAAAAAAAAAGAAAATACAAGCAGAATCAATAACAACCACAATCTTAAATAAAAAGTCTGATATAAAATATTGCGCTTGCTAATTATATGCACCTCAAAAAACTGCAGTTAGGATTTAGCGTAATAATGTACCAGTAAGTAGCCCTACAAACTGAAAATTAGTCTACCAATTTAGATACTATTATAATTATTATAGTTGCTGATGTTATAGTTATTATGATTATCATTTTTTAAAGGTTTATTTATTTTAGAGAGAGAGAGACAAAGAGGGAGAGCGTGCATGTGGGGCAGGGGGGTTGCCAGTGGGAGAGGGAGAGAAAGTCTTAAGCAGACTTCGTGATGATGACCCTGAGATCACGACCTGGGCTGAAACCAATAGTCGGAGGCTTAACTGACTGCTCCACCCAGGCGCCCCAGATATTATAGTTATTAATAATGAAGGGGAACTGAGGAAGTGGGGACCTCAAAGATGATTAGGGAGGATGTTGAGGCCCATGGTGCTAGTGTGTCAATCAATAACCATGTAATACTGAGTGGCTAGTGATCTACTGAGCACAATGCTGGACACTAAGGAAACAAAAATAAAAGAAAGACACAGTAATTCTCCAGGCATATTAAAAGCTAGTTGAATAAACTCAGATAAATCAATGAATTCCTTGAATTAGAAGGCTTATAAAAGTATGCTCTAAATAATAAGAATGGTGGAATTATGGCATGGCAGTTGTGGAGGTTTGGGAAAATGTCCTGCATTCTCTGATGAAGAGCTTTGAAAATGGGGATAAGACACTTGTATTTAGACCTTGGAAGGTGAGAGAAAGAAAGGGAAGACAAGAAGTAAATATGCGAGTCTAGCATGTGCCAAACCCCATTTTGTAACTTCTCATGTAGATATCTAATCTGACCTTCCAGACAACACTCTGAGATACCTGTTATTGCCTCTTTTTATACAAGAGGAAAATGACATCAAAGGAGAGAGTTTTTCAAGGTCACACCTATTATACTGTGTGATAAGTGGAATATAAATATTGGAATACAAAATCCTAGCATATTTGTTCTTTATATTTCATCATGCTTTCTATAGAAGACACTGAGGATAAAGTACAAGATGAATAGATTATTTGGCCAAAAGCAGTGAAGTCACATGGGAATATAGGTGTGCTTCAGATGTGTGGGGACTATACCATTTGCTGAGCATTGCAGAAAACTTTAAATAATGTAATGAAGACACTTAGTGTATGAATATGACCACAAACTTTCCTTTACCTTTTGATCATTCAAACAGATACTAAGTTATAATGTGTACTGAAATGGACAGAATGCTCTACATTTGGCCTTTGCTGGACCAAAAAAATAGGAAGGGTAATACAAGGTATCAGAGTGAGTGGCTTTGAAGGAGCTTATAGAGTAGTACATATCAATTACACAACAGTGTGGTTTGTCTATTTATAGAACCTTAAAGTCATTAAAGAAACAATAAAAAGTATTCAGTCTAAGTGGATACTTTGTGAAGATGTAAGATGAGTGATCCAAGCAGAGTGATACCATGCTGGAGGGAGAGTTATAGAAAATTGATAGAGAATAATACTGACGATGGTTAAAACATGACAGAATGAGCAGTATTTTAGTCAGTATTTTAGTACAAGCAAAAATAATCCATAGAGACAGTGAAAACAGCATACTAGTGGTTTATAGAGTGAGCTTGTCATCAAATAGATCAGAGTTTATATTAAGGACCTGAGGCTCCTTTGTAGTTGTGGAGAAGCTTTAATTCCTTTAACTGTACAATGGAAAGGTAATACCATTAATTTTATAAGATTTTGCAAAGATTCAGAGATAATGTAAGCAAAACATTTATCACATTCAATATCATATTGCAGTATTTCAAGAAATGGAAAAATAGAAGTAGAAGTAGAAAACAGAAAAAGAGGAGAGGAAGTAGTTGAGAAAGAATACAAGGTACTGTCTCAGTATAGCCACTTGTTAAGATGTCTCAGAATGGACCTTAAATGACAGAAACATGGTGGCCTTAGAAACTTTAAGATGTATTGCTTGGTGCATGGGAGGCTGAGTCTAAAATAGTGGAGGAGAGACCTTCACCTGTGTTGAATTGTTGGTGGAAAGACAGCAATGGTCCCGGTGCTCTAGATTTTATTAAATTTAAAATCAAGTTGATTTGGTTACAAATGAGAATTACCAATAAAATGTTGGGAGAAAAGTGGAGCTTATAAAAATAAATAACCTCTTCCCATAGGCCAGGATTTCACTGACTAGCTAAGTAACTTCTCAACCAATCCAGAAAGATGCTATATGACAAATGAATACCATGTTAGTGCTTCTCTTGCGGCAATGATTTGTTTTTATTATTTTGTACTTGTTAAGGTAATTTGCAAATTAGTCTTAATATTTTTCTGTATTTTCATCCACCTGACTTAAAGAATTATACCTTCTTCAATATCCTTGAATAAGCTAAGGAAAAATAAAACACAAATATTAATATTTTAGAGCATTTTATGACTTTTACATGATGGTACTATTAATTGCTAGGAAGTGTCTTCAATAGTAGAGATCCAGGTGCCAACCATAAGATAAGAGACAAGTGCAACTCTTACCAGACTGACAATATTTGAGAAATAGAAAAGAAAAAAGAAAAAAAGGATTTAATTCTAAGCTCTGAATAAGAGGTCGGTAAGAGATGGGGAACAGAAAGTGACCTTAAATTCTCAGTTATCCAACTTTGAGTTAAGACATCAAAGTCAAGGGAACTGACAAATAATTCCACATAGAGGAGCTAAAATTATTTTATTTAAATTTGTCTAAAGTAAAATTTTTCTTACGTTCAGGTTGCAGAAAGGAAACCCACTTATTAAGCATATATAGAGTATATTAAGTATGTATTACTATTGATTCTTTGTATGGGTAAACATATTCATCTTAATAAAATTCTATTTTGTCATTCAGTGCTCAACTTCTGATTTTCACATCTTCAGGTTCCTCCATAGTCATAAAATACTTAAAGGTCCTAGAGACAACAAGCTACCATAAGCAATATTAAATTTGAGACCATATCCAGATCTGTTGAGTGTTTGTCATATGTCACTTTCCAACTTTTTCAATGTAGAGGCTATGGATTACATATTTAAAATGCAAATTCTGGTTTGGAACAATTTAAGATTGAACCCTGGGTTAAGCATGTATTAGTTTTGTAACCTTGGGCAAATTATTTGGTCACTCAAAGCCTCAGGTTTTTTATCTGAACAGCACCAACCTCAAAGTTTTATGACAGTTAAATGAGATAATGTATGCAAAATATTCAAAACAATACCTGACACACAGTAGGTTTTCAATGAAGGAAATCTATTTGTGTTATTATTAGTTTCTGAACTTAAACATATCATATGCTCTTTCAACTCTAGGATGAGAATCATACTACTTGTCTGACTGGTTCTTGTTCTTTTTATACTCCTCCTGTGCATTTGAATAACACTTGCTCATTTTTTAAGGTTAAATTTTCCTATCACTCTTCCATGATACAACACCATGACATTAAGCAAACACTTAATCTGTTCACACATTAGACCTAATATATTTCTCTATCATGGTACTTAATTAGCCTATCTCTCTCTCTCTCACTCTCACTTTGGCTCAGTGTTTTGCTTTACCTCCAGAAAAAGCCCACCACCTGGTCTAAAAGTTGGAGTCAATAAGGATTTAATTTCAACTATAGTCTTTTTATTCACCATTAATTAATAACAGTTCTTAATCTGTGAGAAACTATTATGTTCCAGACACTATTGTACACCTGTTTATGTGTTAATTCATCATGTTTCATAGAGACTCAGTGAATGAGATACCATTTTCTCCATTTTACACATGAAGCAACTGAGGCTCGTAGGGCTTACCCAAAGTTACTTAGCTAGCAAATAACAGCATTAAACTTCAAGCTTAAAGTCCATGGCTGTAAACTCTGCAGTTAGAAAAACTATCAATCTGTACCATACAAAGATTTTGAAAAATTAGTGATTTGTTGTTGACCTCTGAAAGTCGGGGACCTCGGGCTGTTTGCTCAGGGTCCCCTGTGCCTCGCTACACTGTCGTCCCTTTTTGGGACGGTGAAGGAACTGAGAAAAAGAGACGACAGTAAAGCGAGGCACAGGGGACCCCGAGCGAACAGCCTGAGGTCCACAATTTGTTTGCTCTACTTGATGTTAAAACTTTACAATAAAAATTATAGTAGTCTGTTTCGCATAGCAGCAACCTGATATTAAAACATAATATAAAATTGTAACAGTTTTTTTCATATAGCCTCTCCCATGCACTGAGGGGGATATATGGACAAAAAAAAAAAAACACGAAACAATTGCTTAAAGGCATTGCAGAGTAAATGGGTCAATTAAAAGTTACAGTGAAAAGATCAAGTTGAGATCAACTTCTGAGGCTAGAAGCATTCTTCTCCCTAGAAGCATCTGACTATTCTTAAAGACACAGGAAATAAGATGAAAAGCAGAAATCTGATAGCCTTATGCTACCACTGGGGCAAAAATTGTAATTCAGAGCCTGCAAAGGAAGGAGAACTATGGGAATACTGGTGTGCTTTGGCTGAGGATCCCAAAAAACTACAAACTAGGTTAAAAGGACATTAGTCCAGCCATCCAGCCGTCCCAGGAACTAATACCCACTTTTACATTATCTCAAGTTCTATAAATGGTTTAAGATTATCCAGGAAGGTTAGTTGGTAGTCTTAGCCATCAACAAGGAACAATAATAAATCATTCTGGAGAAAGATAACATCATTCTAGACCTCAAGCTATTTCCTCAATCTTTCATTAAAAATGTATGTGACAAAAATAATCAGGAACAAATGAAAACAGAACTCTCCTATCAAAAATCAAAACCAGCATACAAGGGAAGAGATTAACAAGGAATCCAGATAATGAAGTTACCAGACCTAGACTTTAAAATAACTGTGCTTAACTTGTTTAAATAAAGAAAAACAAAAGTAAAAACTTGACATAGACGTGAAGACTACAACAAAGAGCAAAAATAAAATTCCAGAACTGAAAAATTCATAAAGCAAAATTAAATACATATTTAATGTGTTAAATAGTTGCTTTTACATAATCAGTGAGCTATTTAATGATGATGAAAGATGAATCAGAAGGAAATATCTGGAATGAAACAAGAGAAAATTAGAGGTTGAAAAATAAGAAAAAAGGTGAAGGAGGGCGGGAAGGATGAAGGAAAGAAGGAAGGTAGGAAAGAGGAAAAGAAGGAAGGGGGAAGAAAGGAAGAAATGAAGGAAGGAAGGAAGAAAAAGCATAGCAAACTGCTAAAAAACAAAACAAAACAATAAAGCAAAGCAAAAGTTGAAGAAAACAACATATTTTCAAAGGGTCAGATATTAAACTGAAAGTTGACTTCTCAAAAAACAACAAAGAAGTCACAAGACAAGGTAGTGATATCTTCAGAGTCCTGAAAGAAAACAACTATAATCTAGAATTCTGTATCAAATGAAAATACCCTCTAGGAGTGAAGATAACATAAGGATATTCTCAAATAAAAACAGAGAGTTCAACATCAGAGCTCCTGTATTAAGGGAAATTCTTAAAAGATTGTTTGGCCAGAAGGAGAATGATTTTCAATGTGGAGGCTCAGAAACACAGGAAAAAACAAAAAACCAAACAAAAAAAAACAAACAAGCAATGATTTTTAATAAGACTTTGGTAAGTTGAAACTTCTAGCATAAACACAAAAAAAGAGTAAAAGATAATATAAGTACACAATGGTAAATTATATGATGGGATTATAAAAAATAACCAATATATAGAAAAGAAGATAAGAAAAAAAATAACAGGATATATTTCATCCAATATATATTACTATTATAAATATTAGTGTAAAGTTAAAAAAATGAATGAATCTTTTGAATGTAGTGAATATAGTTTTGAATGTACTGAATAGTTTATATGAGAAATATCTAATATATGAGAAAAGAGAAATTATAAAATCTAAAGGATAAGGAAGGATATAAAACCCCAACAAAAGCATGGTGAAGTAGTTATATTAGTATTATATAAAGTAGACAGTAAGAAAAAAATGCATTACTAGAGACAAAGAATGATTATTCATAGTAATAAAAGATTCAATTCAACAGGATGATATTGCAACCATAAATTTAATGCAACAAATAACTTAGTCTTGAAATATGTAAAAAAAAAATAGAAAGACAAAAAGAGTAGAGAACACCATAATAATGGGTGATGATAACACACCTTCCTCAGTTACACAGAAAACAGAGAAAAACAAACAACATAAATGTAAGAATAAGAAGATATAAATATGAAGATTAACGAAACTCAACCTAATTCAAAGAAGAAATATCAGTGAGTATTAGAAAATATCATCATCTGAACGGTAATAGAAATGAGAGCACAAAGCTCATAGAACACAGCTACAGTAGAGTTTACAGGGAAATTCATACCATTATATTCATATATCTGAACAGAATAGTGTGGTACTGGTCAAAGAGTAAACAAATAGATCAATAGAACAGGACAGAGATCTCAGAAATAGATCCCTATAAATACAGTCAACTGATACTTGACAAAAGAGCAAAGGCAATATAATGAAGAAAAGACAGTCTCTTCAACAGCTGATGTTGGAACAAGTGGACGTCCACATGTGAAAAAAGTGAATCTAGACTAGTGAATAGGCTTGAAATGGCTCATAGATCCAGATGTAAAATGCAAAATTATAAAACTCCTAGAACATAACATAGAAGAAACCTAGATGTATGTCCTTGGGGATGGCAAGGACTTTCTGGATACAGCAGCAAAGGCACGATCCACGAAAGAAAGAGTTGATAAGCTGGACTTTATTAAAACTAAAGACTTCTGCCCTGAGAAATATAACAACAAGATAATGAGATGACAAGCCACAAACTGGGAGAAATACTCGCAATAGACACATGCGATAAAGGACCATTATCCAAAACATACAAAGAACATTTAAAACTCAACAATAAGGAAACAAAACAAAATAAAAACAAAAGGACCAAAACACTTAACAGACATCTCATCAAAGAAGTTATACAAATGGCAAGTAAGCATATGAAAGGATGTTCCACGTCATATGTCATCAGGGAAATGTAAATTGAAACGAAGTAACATTTTATACCTATTAAAACAGCTAAAATTTGGAATACTGGCAAAACCAAATTGTAGTGAGTATATGGAGCAACAGGAACTCTCATATACTGCTGATGGGATTGCAAAATGATATAGCTACTTTGGAACACAGTTTGGCAGTTTCTTATAAAACTAAAGATACTGGGGGTGCCTGGGTGGCTCAGTCGTTAAGCATCTGCCTTCGGCTCAGGTCATGATCCCAGGGTTCTGGGATTGAGTCCCCCATCGGGCTCCTTGCTCAGCAGGGAGCCTGCTTCTCCCTCTCTCTGTCCCTCTCCCTACTCATTTTCTCTCTCTCTCTCTAAAATAAATAAATAAAATATTTATTTTATTTATTAATATTTATTTTATTTATATTTATTAATATTATTAATAATTATTTATTAATAAAAAACTAACAATACTGGTACCATATCACAGCAATTATGCTCCTTGGTATTTACCCAAAGCAGCTGAAAACTTCTGCCCACACAAAAACCTGCCCATGAATGTTTATAAAAGCTGTATTCCTAATTTCCAAAGCTTGGAATCATCCAGGATATTTTTCAGTAGGTAAATGGATAGATCAACTGTGATATATCCAGACAACGGAATGTTAATTAATGCTAAAAAAAAATGAGCTATCAAATCATGAAAAGACATATAAGAACTTTAAATTCACATTACTAAGTGAAAGAAGCTAATCTAAAAATGCTGTGTACGATATGATTTCTACTATAGAACATTCTTGGGAGGGCAAAACTATGAAGGCAGTAAAAAAGACAATAGTTGGCAGAGGAGGGAGGGGAGAGATGAATAAGCAGAGCCCAGAAGATGTTTAGGGCACTGAAAATACCTTGTATAATATTATAATAATGGATATATTTAATTATACATTTGCCCAAACCCATAGAATGCACAACACGAAGAATGAACCATAGTGAAAACTATGGACTTTGGGTGGTTATGATGTGTCAATGTAGCTTCGTCCTTGGTAAAAAATGTACCCTTCTGGTGGATGATGTTGATAATGGGGAAGGTTATGCATATTTAGGGGCAGGTAGTATATAGGAATGTGCCTTTCTTTCAATATGTGCCTTTCTTTCAATTTTTTTGTAAACCTAAAACTGCTCTAAAAATAAAGCCTTTAAAAAATTTTTAAAGAGAACTCATGAATTCTTTTAAAAAAATTGTATAATAACATAATAAGGAAAGTATATGAACTATTAAAGAAAAAAGAAGAATTGTTCGGAACAAATACTAACAGCATAAAAATTAAAACTGCAGTGGACACCATTTTATTTGGGGGCAAAAGTTACATATATTGCTGGTGCAATATATAAATTAATAACCCTGGACTCTAACTCTTCCACAATTATCTTAAATATGGCTCATGTAAATATTAAAATATGTACTACAAATTTGCTTATTATAATCTTAAAATATTAAAATTTTAAATACGACCTAATGGAAAAAATGGACAAACTGTCATATATTTCAAAGGAATATTATGTAGCTCTAAAAAATTTTTGAATCTTATTGAGGAGAATAATGTATGGCATAAAAATGTAATATATATTAATTTAAAACATGTTCAAACTTTGTATATATATATATGGAAGTATGTAATATTTTAGTGTCTTCTTATTTTTTGGCATTTTATAAGTTCATTACAATGTATACATAGTACTTTTTGTCATCAGAAATAATATGTTCTTAAGTAAGAGATTAGTAATGTCGGTTACTCTTCTTTTACTATAGCCACATGTACCTTGGTGGATCCTGATCGGTGCACAAAATATTTCGGTTACTGTAGAAGACGCTGCTTTAAATATGAAAAGCAAATTGATATATGTCTCTCACCAAGTAAAATTTGCTGCATTGAGAGGTTATTTGAAGAAGATTAATTTTGAAAAGGAAGATGTACCTGTGATCAAAGAAGTTTGTACACCAGTGCAAAGAGGTATAGGAATAAATTAGACTTTCTGTAATAAATAAAGACATATGCCAATATTGATATCTTCCTCTGTAGATATTAATTATGCATTCAGTGGAGTGAGCTAAGACCTTTCTTTTATTCTCAAGTTAGAGGTTTTATGATAGAGGTATATCTTTCGTTAATTTCCTATCATTATGGATATCACCTTTGCTTCAGTTTAGAACCACTTTTGATCTGTCATGGCTTACCTAAACTTACACAATTGAACATTTGCCAACTTAACCATGACCTTATTAGAAATGTGATTGACGAAAATTAATACCCATAGACTTATCAGTTATCTAAATGTCATCATTATGTTATTGACATTGAGAAACAGGAAACCTCAGTACAAGATGAGGACATAAGCTACAGTACAGCATGACGATATTCACTGGCCATTCCTTTCTTCTCTCCGAGTTCTGTTCGTGCAAGAAGGCATATTAATTGAATATTATTTAATACTAATACTATTAAACTGGGTTTAAATACAATCTGAACTTTGGCCAGAGTCTAGACTCAAAACATTATCTTGGCAGTTTTGTACTTAGTTCTGAAGGGATGGAAAAATGCATAAGTTCTGTTGTTTCATTCTCAGTGTAAATACTAGACAGCACAAATAGTCTCTGTAATGATAAAAGTTAAGGGAAAAACATAGAGACTAGAATTTTTTTCCAGCTAAAAACAAAGGACCAATCAACCATTTATCAATATTTTACCAAGTTCCCAAACATTTTTACTACTGTTTTTTTTTAAACTAACTTAACAACTGGCCCAAGATTACTGCTTTTTTTTTTTTAATTTTTAAATTTTTGGTTTTTTTCACTAGAGATCTAGTGAACCTCATGATAATATCTAGTTTAAATAGCTTGTTCCAGGACAGGCATCATATTGCCTCTGGGGATTTAAGTGATGTGTACCTAAAAAACAAAAACAAACAAACAAAATATGTTTAATTCAAGTACAATGTCTAAGTTAGAGGCAAGAAGGGTAACCAAAGTCTGTACTTCTGCAGGATCAACAATCAGATATGAGGATCAAATTCAAGAATCTGAAAAGAGAAGAAAAAAAATGTGGGGCGCCTACGTGGCTCAGTCTTTGAGCGTCTGCCTTCGGCTCAGGTCATGATCCCAGGTCCTGGGATTGAGCCCCGCATCGTGCTCCCTGGTCAGCAGGAAGCTTGCTTCTCCCTCTCCCACTCCCCCTGCCTGTGTTCCCTCTCTCACTGTGTCTCTGTCAAATAAATAAATAAAATCTTTTAAAAAAATGCATAAAGAGCTCCAGGGATGGAGAACAAGTTGTAAATGTTGAATGCAATAAGAAATGAGACAAAATAATTCATGATTTGCATTAAATCTTTGTGGAAAGGGATTTTGGAGGATGGTGGCAGCAACATAGTTGTTTAGAATAGAATGACTATGGGCTAAACCCAAAACTCCTGGAAAAATTTACATCAAACAGACAAGATATCCCTGCATACCTTATCATATAAGTTAGTGGAGAAAAAAAAATACCAATGGTTTCAAGTCCTTTATGGAATCTGTACTTGTGTGGGAGAAATCAGATGGAAGAAAAACAGTTTTTTGATGGGTTTGAGAAGACACCCAGAGTGCCAACAGCATTTGTTGGGAAAGACAGCAAACCAGTTTATTGACAACAGCTATAACTACTTCTTTCTTGGAGCCACCACTAGATTTCAAGTAAATTGTGAGGGTTTAAGAAATATTATATTCTTTTCCTTTGTGTCTCCTCAAACCTGTAATAGGCTCGTAACCATACTATGTATTCATTAATAAATGTTGGAAAAGAATAAAATATTTAACCTAGACATTCCAACTTATTTCTTGTCTGTCTTAAGCAGACAGCATTTTATTCTAAATTTTATAGTTTAAAATTTCATTTCTGGAAAACACTGAGATTTCTGGAAGAAGGCATTTCTGGTTGTTATCCTAGGGGATTTGCTATTGATTCATGTAATCTTGGACAAGTTACTAAACTAGCTCTCAGTTTGCTCATCTGTAAATGATAATGATAATATATTATAATTAAATAAATATAAAATTATAACTACGATCTGTATTATCTGGTCCTCCAAATGGGAATTTCAATTTTTATCCATATATCCTCCAACAATTTAAGGTGGTCCTTCTATGCAGTTTATAGCAACACATTAAAATCTTCTTTCTTCTCTTAATTTCTATCATTCTGATACCCCTGGGAGTTTTCCTCTACATGGTGGTAAAAGTGGGTATGATAAGAAATAATCAAATTCTTAATGCATTCGGAAGTCTACCTAGCCAAATGATCTGCTGGGAACAGAAAGTGAGGATGTGACTTGCATCCTTGCACACTAGGGATGACCCAAGGCTTTGTGTTTGGGTAATTGTAAAAATACAATTGCCATTAAATGAGTTGGGAAAACTGTGGGAGGTGCAAGTTTGGTGAGAGTGTACATGTCAGAAGCTCAGTTTGGACATCTTAGGTTAGATATTTAATTGGAAAGACCGATTAGGCAGTTGAATGTTTGTTTAATGTTAAAGACAGAGGGTTCAGGCTAGAGATAAAAACTTGGAATTGTCAACTTCTAGATGCCATTTAAAGCCATAAGATTGAATGAGATCACCTTGGAAATAAGTAGAGGTAAAATTTCTGGGATTAATCTTTATATCTGGGATGTCAAAATCCAAAGATTGATGAGATGAGAAACCAGTGTACAAAACTAATAAGAAGTGACAAGAAAGTTAGGAGACAACTAGGTAATATGATGTCCTAAAAAGCCTCTTAAAAGAATGAATCAATTATTTCTAAAAAGCCAATTAAAATAAAAACAAGAAATAGCCAATGATTTAGCACATGCTAAGTCTTTGAGGTCTTTGAGGACCATTCCTAGAACAATTTCAGGAGAGCAGAAGAGGCAAAAACCTGGTTCAAGAGAGAATGAAAGGATAGAAATTTAAGAGAAAATATAGAAAATTATTTTAGGGGCACCTGGGTGGCTCAGTCAGTTAAGTGTCTGCCTTCAGCTCAGGTCATGATCCCAGGGTTCTAGGATGGAGCCCCGCATCAGGCTCCCTGCTCAGTGGGGAGCCTGCTTCTCTCTCTGCCTGCTGTTCCCCCTGCTTGTGCTCTCTCTCTCTGGTAAATAAATAAAATCTTTAAAATAAGAAAATTATTTTAAAGAGTTTGGAAATAAATTGAACAAAGGAAATGATGTGGTAGTTAGAGGTCAAAATAGGGTCAAGAGTTTTTTTTCAATATTTATAAGTGGAAATATTTTTTAAACACTACAAAAGAATCTAATAGAGATCAACAAAATGAAAAGGCAATGTATGGAATGAGAAAAAAATATTTGGAAACCATCTATGTAAGGGGTTAATATCCAAAATACTTAAGGAATGTGTGCAACTCAATTGCAAAAAACAACTTGATTAAAAATTGGGCAGAGGCACCAAATAGATATTCTCTCAAAAAAGTCATGCAAATGGCCAGCAGGTACATGAAAAGAGATGCTCAACATCACTAATCATCAGGGAAAGTCAAATCAAAACCACAATGAGATTTCACCTTACACTCTATGGAATAGCTAGTATCAAAAAGACAAGTGATAACGAGTCTTGGCAAGGATGTGGAGAAGAGAACCCTGTGCATTGCTGATGGGTATGAGAATTGGTACAGACACTATGAAAAACAGTGTGGAGTTTCCTCAAAAAAATTAAAGTAGAACTACCATATGACCCAGAAATCCCACTTCTGGGTATATAGCCAAAGGAAATAAAAATAAGATCTCAAAGAGGTATCTGCACCCCCATGTTCATTGCATTTTTCACAATAGCGAAGCTATAGAAGCAATCTGTGTTCATCTATCAATAAAAGGATAAAGAAGATGGATAAAGGCTGTGTATGTGTGCATTTATTTATTTGTTCGTTTATTTATATTAGACCCTGTGCTGGGGGCTGAGGACCCTGTGTGGGTTTTACAGCCTCACAGGGAGTAAAGGCATCGACCACTTACTTGTAGCAGGAGCATGAGGGCTAGAAACTGAGAAACTGGCGAGTGAAGCTGGTGCATCATGGGGTTCTTATCTGAACAGGAGGGACAGTGGGGACAGAGATAGTCCCTGGGACAAAGGGAGGCCTGAAAGATGAGAAGAAATTCTTCATAGCCTCGGGGCGCCAGGGTCCCAGTTGGTTAAGCACCAGACTCTTGGTTTCAGCTCAGGCCATGATCTCGAGGTCGTAGGATCCAGCCTCACGTCGGCTCTGGGCTCAGCACTGGGTCTGCTTACCCCTCTCCCTCTGCCCCTCGCCCCACTCATGTGCTCACTCTCTCAAATAAAACCTTAAAAATAAATAAATAAATAAATTAATTAATTAATTCTCCATAGCCTCATTGTGGCAAGTGGCTACTCTACAGGCAGTGTAGCTCTCAATCTCCTCCATTACTGATTTCTGCTAAACTTGCTAGGTTGCTTTTTCATTCGTTCACCCAGTATAATTGTTGAACACTAATTGTGAGTGACAGCTCCTTTTGATTTTTCTCAATGGGGTCTTCATAGAGGTGTAACAGAGAAGACACAAATGGCTTTGAAAGTATAGAGACTTCAATTTGCCACTCAAGAGTTGTGCTAAATTGGATAGCCAATTGGTCTCCAAGGACTTCAGCTTTGTTAGCTGTGAAAATATGAAAAACCATATTCTCTGGAGAGTTCTGTAGGGAGGGGACTTCTAAATGTACTAAAAAGCCCTCTGCAGATTATCTGACATGTAGTAGTCGCTTGTAAGTATGAGTTTCCTTCCCTCTATAATTTGTTTTATTTTTATTTTATTTTTTTTAAAGATTTTATTTATTTATTTGACAGAGAGAGAGACAGCAAGAGAGGGAGCACAAGCAGGGGGAATGGGAGAGGGAGAAGCAGGCTTCCCGCTGAGCAGGGAGCCTGATGTGGGTCTCGATCCCAGGACCCTGGGATCATGACCTGAGCCGAAGGCAGACGCTTAACGACTGAGCCACCCAGCCACCCTATAGTTTGTTTTAAACATGAATTTGTAACCACTGTTCAGGACTCAACACAAAGATCCTTCCAGTTTTATAACATGTGATTTATCTTAGATTGAAAAATTCTCTTACAACAAAAACCTACAATCCTTGTCCCACATTCTCTACCAATGTAATCACATTCCTTTAACGTCATGCAACATAGCTATTACTCTTGATGCTATTTTTCAAAGTATTAAGAAAAAAATTAGTTGTATTCAATTGTCTTTTATATGTCATTATTTTCATGTTATATTTGATTCATTTGATATTTCCTAGGTCTTCTTTACGACTTAAAAAAATTTTTTTTTCCTTTTTTTGGTTTGTGTGAATTATTTCTTCACATATTTTGACAGGTTTTTTTTTCCTCTATCAACATTTTTCCTTATAATCCAGCACTCTACCCATAAATGTTCCCCTAAATTTTAATTCTTGATCCTCTGTGCTTTCTTTAGTTCAGTTCATAAAAATCCTCAAATCCTACTCTCTCCAATGCTTTCCATAATCTTTTTGTAGCTTCCTTTTGAAAAATTCTACTTGAAAATTCTGCTTTCAATCCAAACTCAAAATATCTAAAAGAATTTTGAGAACGTAGGAGATGAGCAGGAGGATTTTAGTATTTATCTAATGCCCTGTAATCACCCCAAACTTAGTGGCTTAAAAACAAATAATTATCAATTATTTTTCATGGCTTCTATAGGTCAGGAGTTCAAAAGTTGCTTGACTGCGATAATCTGGTTCAGGCATTTTCTGAGACTGCAGTGTATATTTGTTTGGGCTGTAGTCATCTGAAGGCTTGAATAGGACTGGAGAACGCAGGAGGTGACTCATGTTTTGGCCAGTTGTTGTTAGCTATTGGAAGGGGATCTCAGATCCTCTCCCTGGGAGCCTCTCCAATTGACCTGTGCTTGCTTACAATGTGGTGGTGGAGTTCTAAAGCCAGGCAGAGTCCATATCCTTTCTTGAACTAACCTTAGAAGTCAACCGCACCACTTTGTACTGCATTGGTAATGATAGACCTACACACTCACCTAAATTTGTGGAAAACCACACAGACTCCAACTCTCAGTAGGAGGAATGTCAGTCACATTGCAAGAAAAGCTTATCAGATAGGATCAACATATAGATGTGGTTACCTCTGGAAATTATAATTTGTCCCTGGTGTCTGAGCCTTTTCTAATTGTTTCCCACTATGTTTACAAAAATGGTAAACTTGAAGGCAAGGCAGGTTCTGAGCATTAGAAAACTGCAGAAGAATTTTTAAAAATATCTGTTAAATATTTTTTTATTTAAAATCAATTAGTTAACATATAGTGTGTTAATAGTTTTAGAGGTAGAGTTTAGTGATTCATCAGTTGCATACAACACGCAGTGCTCATTATGTCAAGTGCCCTCCTTAATGCCCAACACCCAGTTACCCCATCCCCCACCCACCTCTCCTCTAGCAATTGTGTTTATATATATATTTAAACAAACACACAATCCTTAAGACTAGGAAAGATGTGGGATGCCTGGGTGGCTCAGCCAGTTAAGTGGCTGCCTTGGGCTGAGGTCATGATCCCGAGGTCCTGGAATCGAGTTCCGCATCAGGCTCCTTGCTCAGTGGGGAGCATGCTTCTCCCTCTGCTGCCACTCCCCCTTCTTGGGCTCACTCTCTCTCTCTTCGATTTAAAAAAAAAATTAAAAAAAAAAAAACTAGGGAAGATGGACTCCTCAAAGAGATCATAACACCAAAAAAAGTATATGCAGATAAATCTAAGTATCAATTGATTATAGAATTAATAATAGTAATATCTAATAGGCAAAGAAAACAAGAAAGAATTAAAACAACTAACAGAAATGATATATAGTTAGGGAAGAATCTTGTGAGTATTAAAATTATAAGAACAGAAGTGAAATAAATAGAGAAAAGTACAAGAAAAAAATTAACAGAACTAGAAGAATTCTTTGAAAAATCCAATAGAGTTGTCAAACTTCTAGTAAAACATGAAAAGAGAATGAAAGAAGACACAAATCATAGTCCATCCCCAAAATATAAAAGTGGCATTAATGCTGCTTCTGCAGATATTAAAAATAAGATATTGTAAATAACCACGTTAATAAATTTGAAAATTTATACAATTGACATATTTAAAACAAAAATGCAACGTAAAATTGAGGGAAGAGATGAAAACAATTAAAGAGTGTAATCCTATAAGCATTAAATTGATTGAATCATAGTTAAATTTTTTTCTCAAAAAGAAACTTCATGACTAGATAGCTTTATTGGTGAGTTCTACAAAATGTTCAAAAATTAAAATTTCTAATATTGGACAAAATCATTAAGGAAATATAAAGAAAATGAAAGAGTATGATCTCTTACTCAAGTAAGGAAGCTAGAATTTTGTAAGAAGGAATAAATGTGAGGGACGCCTGGGTGGCTCATTCAATTAAGCGGCTGCCTTTGCCTCAGGTCCTGATCCCAGGGTCCTGGGATTGACTCTCCCATGGGGTTCCTTGCTACGCGGGGAGCCTGCTTCTCCCTCTGCCTGTCCCTGCTTGTGTTTACTCTCTGTCTCTCTCTTCTTCTCTCTCTGACAAATAAAAAAAAAAAAGAATGAATAAATTTGATGTTCTTGGAAATAATTTTTTCCAGTGGTAATTCTTGGCTTCTGGTTTGAGAAGTGTCTCAAATACAGTAATAACATTCCAGCAGTGTTGCCCCTAGGATGTTTAGGATTCCAGGAGAGTATTTCTTGTAGAGTGCCTATTTACATAAATCTTTTGATTCAAAAATGCAACACAAAATCCGTGAGTCTATGTGAAGTATAATTACGTATCAATGAAGATCTATAATATAACAATATTATAACATACAGTCATATATTTGTTATATATTATATGTTATATATTTGTTTTCTGTCCAATCAGTGCATGTGAAGAGTATTCAGTTTTCAGGCAACAACTCTTCATGTTCTTTTTGTCAAATGCCTGTTTCTCATGAATTTTATGTCTCCCACACACATACAAAAGGCAGGAATGGTGTTATTAAGCATAATGCCATGATTCTTTCAAGTCTATTTTATTACAATAGTATATGTTTTCATGATGCTGCATCACCCATTTTGCTGCCACTGAATGCTGGTTTCCAAGCATTCAGGTCTAACCCAGAATATAAAGGGAAATGTGGATGATTTTTTTTTTTCTGGTCATGTTAAATTTATGATTATGAATTTTATAGCATATTGGTTGCACAACACGTCCAACAATTTCTTGAATGTTTTAGGGGCCTCAACCACTGCATTCCTAGAATCTGATCTCTTTCATTGCTGACCATTCCTTTGCCTTCCATGCATCGTTGTTACACTGAAGGATAGAAGAGCCTGTGGTCAGAGCAAGAATGATCTTATTGAGTAGGGAGTGCTATTCCTCCTCTGGCATAGCTTAAGACCAACCAGGAAGAATATAGTATTATTACATCCATTAAAAGCGAGAAAGGGGGCACCTAGGTGGCTCAGTTGGTTAAGCATCTGCCTTTGGCTCAGGTCATGATCCCGGAGTCCCGGGATCAATCCCCACATCAGACTCCCTGCTCAGTGGGGAGTCTGTTTCTTCCTCTGCCCCTCACCCTGCTCCTGCTCTCTGTCTCTTGCTCTCTCTCTCAAATAAACAAAATCTTAAAAAAAAAAAAAAAAAAGCAAGAAAAGACATTTACTGATCCAAAGGGACCATTAGCATTTCAAAATGAGGAGCAACAATTTGGAAAATTCTGAGAAGATAGGCTTACTTATCCTCAGGAACACTTGATAGCTGGTACTCCTGTGGAGAGAGGTGGGGAGTAGAGTGACCACCCTAAGGAGCGGCAGATAGAGGAGAAGGGTGGGGTAGTGTTACACAAAGCAAGATAATCTATCACCATTCCTGTTGCCCTTGGGTGCTATAGACTGGAGATGGAATTTCTATGGAAATACAGAAGGGGAAGAAATCCTTACCCCAAAGCACAAGCTCAGTTCTAAGGGCGGCACTGAACCATAGGTAGCTCTAAGCTCTGAATTTCTTCAGTGTCCCATCTGAATGAGAACTGCCCAATATTAAGGTGTCAACACTATTCTAGCAGCCCAATTTCTCCTTTTCCTACAAAAGAAATATCTTGCCAACCAGCAGAATCAATCCACCTGTCAGGCCTTTCACTTAACCAGAGACTCATATGGGGGTGCTAGGATGACTTTTAGGCATGAAATCCAGAGCTCCCTAAGACATCTGGTGAACACCAGACATTGTGGGGGAGTCTGGCGAGCCAAGATACTGCCTGAAGGAAAGAAACAGCACCAGGGCCTACTCCAGTCCAGCCAGGGCATAGGGCACCTCACTCAGATGGCTCTGCCATCCATGAATGGTCAAGGGACTCAGAAAAATTCTAGGAAGCTATTCCAAGGTACAGGAACAGTGAGGGAGTGCCCTGTATACCAGGGTCCAGAGCAAGGTCTTCCCTCAACAGAGTATCAATGTGTCCTACAAATTACCGCAATGAAATGTGACAGAAGAAACTTGTCATCTCCTATGTTTACACCTATCTTCGCCATATCTGGGTATGCCAACTCCCATTAAATACATTTACCTATTCTTTCTTTATATTCTGTACAATCACTACTTGCAGGGGAGCATCTGAGATCTTAAAGTAAGAAAAGCAAGGAGCACCTTTTTATTTTATTTTATTTTATTGTTATGTTAATCACCATACATTACATCATTAGTTTTTGATGTAGTGATCCATGATTCATTGTTTGCGTATTTTATTTTATTTTATTGTTATGTTAATCACCATACATTATATCATAGTTTTTGATGTAACAAACATGATTCATTGTTTGTGTATAACACCCAATGTGTATAGCATTGTTATTGCACTTTTCAATATGTGCCCTCTTTAATATCCATCACCAGACTAACCCATCCCCTCACCCCCCTCCCCTCTAGAACCCTCAGTTTGTTTCTCAGAGTCCATAGTCTCTCATGGTTCATCTCCCCCTCCGATTTCCCCCCCTTCATTTTTCCCTTAAGCAAGGAGCACATGTTAAAAACCCTTTGTATTTTTCCACATCAGTTTTGAGCTGCTGAGAAGGTAAGCATGTATGTGGAAAGCCTGGAAACGCAAAAGTAGGGAAGAGGTAGTCTAAATATCCCCTGGTGCATGTGGTGGCCATGTTGTGGAGACAGAGATGTAAAAATTTATGAAAGGCTTCAATTTACTTTGATATGCCTAAGTTCACAAACTATGGAGATATTACAAATGATTCTCTCTATATATACACATTCATTTTTCTTTTAATGGCTTCGTAGTTCGTCATGGCATGAAGCCATCATAAGTTTATTAATGCTGACTTCCACTTCTTTCAATTTCTTGTTGTTGAATCGGACATCTGTGTACGTAGAATTTCATGCACACTATATGCAGAAGGAATGTGAAGTTTAATAATACATGGGTCAAAGTATATGTGACTTCTTAATGTTTACACATAGTCAGGCTTTCCTGTGTTTTCCCACAACGGGCCCACAATTCATGGTTGCTCTTTAAAGTATAACAACAAAAATGCAACATATGATTATTTAAAAAAATTGTAATTGTATTCATTTATATCTTCTTAATTCCCAGTGAGTTAAATATTTTGGGTGTGTTTATTATACTTTGTAGTTCTTCTCCTGTGACTTGCTTTTTCATAACCATCTCTCATTTTTCTTTAGTACTATCAGTATTTTTTTTAAATAATTTTGCACTTGTTCTTTATGTATATATTTATATCAACCCTTTAGCTATCATATGTTGCAAATATTTTGTTCAAAATTTGCATGTTTTTCATTCATAAGGAAATCACAAATTTGTGTATAGTTAAATTGTATTATATTTTGTGTAGCTAAGTTTTTTCTTGTTTAAAAGGGCCTTCCCTGGGGCGCCTGGGTGGCTCAGTTGGTTAAGCGACTGCCTTCGGCTCAGGTCATGATCCTGGAGTCCCGGGATCGAGTCCCGCATCGGGCTCTCTGCTCGGCGGGGAGTCTGCTTCTCCCTCTGACCCTCCTCCCTCTCATGCTCTCTGTCTCTCATTCTCTCTCTCTCAAATAAATAAATAAAATCTTTAAAAAAAAAAAAGGGCCTTCCCTGTGACAAGATTATAGAATGATTCTATATATACTTTGATATATTTTAAATTTTATTTTTTTAAGACTTCTTTATTTATTTTAGAGAAAGAGAGCATGAGTGGGGGGGGAGGGGCAGAGAGAGAGGCAGACCAGCAGACTCCCTGCTTAGTGGGGAGCCCAATGTGCAGTTCGATCCCAGGACCCTGACATAATGATCTAAGCTGAAACCAAGAGTGGGCACTTAACTGATTGCGCCACCCAGGTGCCCTGATATATTTTATATATATGTATATGTATGTACATACATATACACACACAGAAACATATACTTCACATTTGATTATTTTTGCTTTAAGTAAAATAAATAAATAATAAGTAAAAAAATTGCACTAGAAGTACATAATTTAATTTATCTAAAATTAATTTGCTGTATGTTAGGGGACATGGGTTTCTATACATTTTTTCTGATAGTTTGCTAATATCCTTTGTGAATTGCTATATTTTCTACATTGACTTGAGATGTTATATTTATGAAAAACTAAACTTATGAATATATATGTGGGCCTATTGATCAATATACCTATAATTTTAAGAAATACCATCTTATTTTTATTGCTATAACTTTGTAGTATAAAGTACATCCTTCTTTACGCTACTTTTTAGGTTACTTTATCTTTACAAGATGCCCTTGATCTTATCTGTTCTACTATCAGAAATCAATGCTACAACTCTGATATCACACAGAGTCTCACTTCCCTGGGTTCTTAAAGAAGTTTCTTCTTTTGAAGAACAAAGAGACTTTGTTATTACACTTTTATTCAGTACATTTGATGGACTAGTAATTAAATGGTTTGATGAGTGCAATGTTTTACCTTATGAATACTAGCTTAAGTGATGTGTGGTATGATTACTTAAGATATTCAGTGATCTCAACAAATTTATTCTAGAAATTATAAAATTATTTTTTGAAAACCATATTAGCAGGATTATCTATCTTGATTTCATAATAGTAATATCACATATAATTTTCTAGAATTTTACATTTACAAGCATTTTTTTTCTTTTTTTATTTTATGTATGTCTCATATCATGAGCAATGAAATATATCAGAGCAAAAGAATGTTTCTACTGGGGAGATTTCAAGATAATTTTATCACACACACACCCTTTACTAAACATAAACAGGTCAAGAGATGGGACTCTGGTATATAGCATCCTGAGTTCAGTTCCTCTCACTACCATTTATTAACTGTACCAAACTGTTGCAGAGCAAATTATATGATTTCTTATGTCTTAGCTTTTACATCTGTTAGTTGGAAATAATTTTCCCTACATTCCTATAGGATGCTGTAAGGATTAAATGAGTTAACATTTATAAAGTGTTCAAAAGAGTGCCTACACTGTAAATGATCACAAATGTTAATCCTTATTATTCAGTGATAATGAATGTGAAGCCCAGATAGATGAATTGGCCAAAATGTTTCTTAAGAAGTCAGTAGCATAACATAATAAAATAAAATTTAAAAAAGTCAGTAGCATATAGAAAAGAACTGAGTTACCGTAACTTCTAGACAAGTTCTCTTCCCAGATGCATAAGAGGCTAGAGTCCATGAAAGGAGTCTGCAGAAGGGGGAGATATCAAAAAGACAGGGCTTTTTTTTTTTTTTTTTTAACATATAATGTATTATTTGTTTCAGAGGTACAGGTCTGTGATTGATCAGTCTTACACAATTCACAGTGCTCACCAGGTGATTAACATAATAAAATAAAATTAAAAAAAAAAGACAGGGCTTTTCATTTTCATGGGAGTTTCTCCTTTTATCTGTTTCTGTAATCCTTCAGAGCAGCATAAGCAGCCTTCTCAATAACTAGTATGCTGAGAATGAGAAATATGTCCTAAAAACACTGGGCTTGAATAAGCACCAGAGTTTTTAATAGCATTCTTTGGACTAAAAGTCACATGGAATCTGAAACTAACCACTTTCACTTTGAAAAACTATTAAGGCTTTGAATCTACCCTAAGAGTAAGGATAGTTCAGAGGACCCAATTCCATTTTTGCCCAAACTTGTTGCACACAGAGACTGGTTCTGGGAAATCAATAGTTTCTTATAGCTTATATAACAGCCACTGGGTAATATTGCAGTGTTCCAAGTTTCTTGGTTCAGCAATTAAGTATAATGAGGTTATTACATTTTTTATCTTCTATAGAGAAACCTTCCTTTCTCTCTAAGAGCAGATAAATTATATGTTGGCTAATTGAATTTAAATAAAAAATCAAAAAAATAAGAGCAGATAAATCTGATGCCTCAAAGTAGGCATTTTATTATTACTGCTTGCTAATGGATCATGGTAACCACCATTTCCAATAATCCTGTTGCTTCTAAATCTTAAAAAAAGAACACCCAAAGCAAAGCAAAATTTGATTTGGATCTTTTGATAAACATCCTCTTTATATAACCATAACTAAAATATCTCCTTATAGACATCATCCAAATAACTTATTCTCATTAAAATGACTTACTATTTACTAGTGGTGTCATTATTTGGCACTTCGCAAACATTATGCGGCTGTGTATGTGTGTTTGCGTGTATGTATTCATTATGAAATTCTCTTATACTTACTGTGTCCTTAAGATCTGCATTGCATATAACAGACAGCAAAGATTTTGGTAATGATGAAGAAGTAATGATGAAGAGGTAATGATGAAAAGAATAAAGACCATAGATCACAGGGGAAAGGGAAAAGTAATAAATTAGGAGACAGTAATTTCTGCTACTTTTAAAAATCAGTAGTTTATTTACTTTGCATAGCTCTTTAAGAAACAAAAACAGGAAAACAAAGACTAAATTCTCATATTTAGGGGTGCCTGGGTGGCTCAGTCCTTAAGCGTCTGCCTTCTGCTCAGGTCATGATCCCAGCGTCCTGGAATGGAGCCCTGCACTGGGCTCCCTGCTTGGCGGGAAGCCTGCTTCTCCCTCTCCCACTCCCCCTGCTTGTGTTCCCTCTCTCTGTGTCTCTCTCTCTGAAATAAATAAATAAAATCTTTAAAAAAATAAATTCTCATATTTATTCTTTTCAGTTCTTTTATAGGAAATTGTCCACCTCTGAGAGTCGGGGACCTGGGGCAGCGAAGGAATTTCTACAGCGATATAGACCTATAATGGTTTACAGCAGGGGAGTTGTAAGGCACATTCCTCCATGTATACAGGATTAGTCAAGCACGTAAGAATCTTTAAAAACAGAATAAAGGAACAGAGGGGAGTGCCCAGTGTGCTGTTTACAGGACAAGGGAACAAACAGGGGAGTGCACAGTGTGCTGTTTACAGCTGGCTTCCTATCTACTAAACCTCTTCTGCTGCATATTTTAGAACGGACCACACACGTTCCATGGGCATTTCACTCCGATCCTTTCGGGTTATTTTTAATCCTGCAATCTAGAGTTTTCTCAGAGATCTCGGAGTCTGAACGAACATGCACCAGTGGTCCTTGTGGCGTTCTGTTTCCCACAGGAAATTCTTGGTGATAGGGAATTTCTTAGACAACTAGTTATTTAAAAATCATAAGAATCTGCTGGGAATGTCATAAGCCCTTTACATTCCCAAGATAAAAGAAAAGCAATGTCCAGCATTTTTGCCCCAAGCAGCACCAAACTGGAATGTTAACTTTTGATAAACATAAATGACTAAATTTAAAGCACTCAGGGAGAGAAATAGAAGAAGACACACTCTCTACCTTCATCTTCCTGAAAGACTCCAGAGATGCTGATGTGACTGACTCTCTTGAGTCACAGATTCCTGTCCTCTTTATTTCTTTTTTCTTTCTGGACTCACTGACACTAGGTAAAGTAGAAGTGTTAATTGATGGAGTGAAATATCTTTCTGGAGAGAGAAGTTTTGGTTTATGTCAACTGGAGATAAAGAAGTGACTGGATTGACAAGAGCGGGGTTTGTGATGGTTCCAGGAGTGAATCACAAAGAAGGGACTTGTGATTTTACTAAAAAGTAAGGCTCCTAGTTAGTCATATTATTATGGGAGATAGTTTAAGGACTTGACCAAATGCTTTGCTCTCAGTGTGGGTTGGCTGTTCAGAAAGCCAAGTTAGATGGATATTCATGTCTAATCATCTGGATCCTTGAGAAATAATGAGGCACTGTGTAAACCTAACAGTGGGTTTTCACTAACTTATAACAAATGATAGATTTGGCTATATTATGGTGCATGTTTTACTTTGAGAATTCTCAATTTAAAAAGTTATGACTTAGAGTCTAAAAACAATTCATTGGCTCTATTACCCCAGGTCCAATTAGATAACAACTGATTAATTAATCAGATGATGAAATGACCACAGCCTCTGGAATTACTGATACCTACATTCAGATTTGGTTTCTGCCACCTATTGGTTATATAAATCTATCAGGTTGTTTAAACTCCTTCAGCCTCAATTTCTGCTCTGTAAATTAAGTATAGTAATAAAGCCTACCTCTTAGTATTATCATGAGAATTAAATAATATAAATATGCAAAGTACCTAATATAGTCTATGGTATATATTATGTTTTTCTTAAATATTATGATTACTTTTACACTGTATTGAAACAGAAAGTAACCTCTTGGTGTCTCATTTTGGAGGAAGAAAGTTTTCTCTGACAACTACTGTAAAAAACAATGGAGGCAATATTTACCCTGTTGGATTTCATGGGCTTGGGTTGTGTACCCTTCTTTGTAAACCATTGCACTCATCACTCTTAGGTTGGATTAGCAGCCAAATGGATGTGACTTGATATAGATCATTGAAAGTGTTGCTTTGACACATTTCAGACTACTTGAGCTGGGAAAAGCATTTAAGAACACTGTAAAAACGCACATCCCAAGAAAATAATTACACTCACCTTAAAAACAAAACAAACAGGGATACCTGGGTGGCTCAGTCAATTAAGCGTCTGCCTTAGGCTCAGGTCATGATCCCAGGGTCCTGGGATTGAGCCCCAGGTCGGGCTCTTTGCTCAGTGGGGAGCCTGCTTCTCTCTCTCTCCCCTTGCCCCTCCACCCCACTGTGTTCTCCCTCTCACTCACTATCAAATAAATAAATAAAATCTTTAACAAACAAACAAACATCTAGAAACTTCTGATTTAGGAGTGGCCTAGACCTTCAATAGATTACTATTTGAACTCTAACTCTATCCCACAGAACTCAGATGAAACCAAGCACTCTAGCAATAAGTCTAGCTTAGAGTAAATTCAAAAACTCAAACACCTAAGTATTTCGGATAAAAGATTCAAATGGCTTGAATTCTTTTATAATTAAATTACATTTTCTCAGAAAAAAATCATGAGGATTATTATTGTGTTACAACCTCCTAAACTCAGGACTTAAACCAGGTTTTATTTTTACTAACCCAAACCAGGGTTTTCTCAAAATAGAGAAGACTAGTATATAGGACAACCACATTTGGATAATAAAATATTACCTCCAGTTATGTTATTGTGATTTACATGTGTCCTTCATGTCACTTGCTTTTGAAAAAAAAAAAAGTGAAAATCTTCATGACATTTTCAATATCTTCAGAAACCTGAGACTTGTATGTGTGCATGGTTTCAAAAAAAGGTTGAAACATTTGCCATTTCTTCTTGTGCATAAATATGAATTTTATGTGATGCAATGGCTATTATTTAGTGAGAAGCTATTTGTTGTTTTTGTTACTAGTGGGAAAATGCTAATTTAGAATTCTGACTTAAATAATGCTATTCTTTTTTCATACTGATGCTTGACAGCTGTCATATTCTGTTATTTGTAAATTCCAATTAAGTCGACATACATGCTTCACACCCCTCATGTAGGACAGTGTAATTTGAGGATGCATTTTTAAATTGGTGAGATAATGTCTTTTCCCTCTGGCATCAAAGGCAATAAATAACATCTCTCTAGATAATATAAATAAGGAGACATTATTAATTTATACAGTGGAATAGTGATATCACATGGTCTAAAATATATGGAAAAAAATCAATATAATATGATTTTGAGTATTTTCCCATAAAGCATAATTACTCAAAGGAACAGAGAAATTATATGCTAATATAACTTTACTGATATCAGAGGGCATCAATATATTGGGTTATCAGTACCATCAATTTTATCATAGCTGGATCCTACATGATAAGATTTTAGGGAAAAATGGAAGAACAGTGTTCACATACCTTCTCTGCTGATGCCTGATACTTTGCCTTTATGTTTAATGCTTTTACTTTGGGAGTCTCTTTCCTGTAGGGACCCATTTAAAAATACAAACATTTCTTTTTTTTTTTTAAAGAGTTTATTTATTTATTTGAGAGAGAGAATGAGAGAGAGCACATGAGAGGGGGGAGGGTCAGAGGGAGAAGCAGACTCCCCGCCGAGCAGGGAACCCGATGTGGGACTCGATCCCGGGACTCCAGGATCATGACCTGAGCCGAAGGCAGTCGCTTAACCAACTGAGCCCCCCAGGTGCCCCAAACATTTCTTGAATAGGTGAAATGTTCAGTCTTATACCCATGATATGAATAAGTTCTTTTTTGGTATATGTTGCAATGATGTTGGCTTGAGTACTTTATAGAGAAGGGGACTCTGAGAAAAGGAAACATGAAGAGATGCTGACCAATATCACCCCTCTTTACCGTGTGTTTAAAGTTAGTCATGGAGCACCACTAGTGCTCCCAGCAACACTTTCTTTCCTGACTAGCCTCAGATTTTTGTGTGTGTTTTCAAAGAAGTCCTCTTATCTCAGTGTCTGCTAGAGTTCTCTTCATTCTCCCCATAAAAGAGAGTCCTAAATATAAAAACAAAATAGCAATTTGAACAGCAGGAGTTGACTTCTCCATTTTTGAATCCAAAAGCCCAAAATAATTTAAGTGCTTAATTTCTTTTGACTAAAAAGAAAAAACAACTAGGTGGGTAGATAACCATAGGTATATATAATGTCTGTTCCAAAGATATTCTGGATCCAACAATATCTATTTAGAATTCTCATGAAAAACGAAGCATTAGCCACTAGTGGATCAAGCAAAAAATGACTACTTAAATCCCTACTCCAGGGAGAAAACTTAGCATATGCAGATGCTTTAATGATTTTCATGTCACCAATTGATTTATACCAAGTTTGGGGCCCTAAAACACATATAATGACTCAATGCTTTATGTGCTTTGTGAAGAGATGCAAATGTAGACATGAGTGTCATGATTTTGAAAAAAACAGTTGATTTCTGCACAAAACTAAATGCCAAATGTTGTATATAGAAGTCTTAAATAAAAATCAGCATCCCTGAAAAATAAAGCACAATGAGTATAAGGATTAGTAATAAATGAAACTGAATTAACCACCATTGTTGCCCAGTATTGGTTGCCTTCTTGGTTATATGGCATCATTTGAAGAACTAGTTTTTCTCCTAAGGATCTAACAATAGCAAGAGATATCCAGTGTATAGTGTGATTCTATAGAAACAGGTCATCATTTTGGATATCAATCCATTATTAGTTGGCAGAAGAATGCTAAATAATGAAAAAAGTATTTATTATCAAAAATATTTAATTCAAAGGTATCCAAACTGATAGGAACAATTCTATAAATGAAAGAAGAGTTGGGAGAGAAAAGAAATGGAATAAATAGGATCTCCATCAGGTCATGGATCAAGAAACCTGATTCACTGCAAGCAAAGAGCCCTAACATCAGCTCAATCCTTAAATCAATCCTTTGTTTTTCTTAATATGGGATGGAGTCTTCTTAACCCCATGGGGTGGAGAAGGCTTAGAAAGTATGTACGTAGGGAAAGCTGGTGGAAGAATATTGAAATGACCCAGATATACAGAGACAAAGACTTGCTCTAACTGTGGTGGTCGACCAGGTTTGAGACATTCTAGCAAATGTTTTATTTCCACATTATAGTCCAGATATCAAATAAAACAAATACTAGTAAGATTTCAAGAGAAACTCTCATGGTATATTAGACTATGTTCATACTTTTCAGTGTTAACTTAGGAGTATATAAATAAGAAGATATCTTCTTTATAGTGTGAAAGAGAGAAGAGCTTATTGTTCTGCTTCTTTTTATCAATACGTTCTACTTTATAGGACTTCAGCCACAGCAGTTTGCTTTTTGTGTGGACTTGGCCAATTTGAGAACTAATGGGATATAAAACAAGTGCTAAAATCTTACTTAAAACCTTCTGCAAGTTCTCCAACACCTTTCCTCACAAGGATAAAGGCCAGACTCCTTAACCAGCCAGAGAATGAACAGACTGAGGTGTCTAATCAAGATATGAATATTATTGTTTTGTTCCTGGCATATCTTCTCTGTATGTAAAATGCAACCATGTCTGGAAATGAAAATACCTATCATGAAAGGTAGAAAAAATTTAACTTGATAATAAAGTATGGTTCCTTCTGACATTCTTCTGATCTTAGTTCATATTCATTCTCAGCATTTTAATGAATAAAATTAAACCAAGAGTGAAACTTTGCTGACCCTGTACCTATCTGACTTAAGCATTGAATGAGGAAACAATACTTTCATTTTGTTTCCAAAATGGTGGAAAGTAGTGATTAAGAAGCTAGAGGTTCCTCTAGGACTAAGAAATTTAGGTCAGTGAAGAAAGTGGGCAGAAGAGTATATTATAATGATGAAGTCTTCATGTTTTGAAGTTAGATTACCAAAGTTTGAGCCCCAGCTTCACTGTGTTCTTAGCTACGTGATTTGAACAAAAACCATTACCAGGGGCGCCTGGGTGGCTCAGTTGGTTAAGCGACTGCCTTCGGCTCAGGTCATGATCCTGGAGTCCCGGGATCGAGTCCCGCATCGGGCTCCCTGCTCAGTGGGGAGTCTGCTTCTCCCTCTGACCCTCCTCCCTCTCATGCTCTCTGTCTCTCATTCTCTCTGTCTCAAATAAATAAATAAAATCTTTAAAAAAAATAAAAAAATTAAAAAACAAAAACAAAAACCATTACCAGCTCTCTAAGGCTCAATATCCTTATCTCTAAAATAAGAATAATAATAGCACCAACTGAATTAAGTTTGACATGAGGTTTAAATGAGATAATCCAAGTACAACTCACAATCATAATGCTAAAAATAATGATCATTATTATGACTTTAATCATTTCAATAATACTATAACTGTTTAATGTTCCAAACTTGCTATCGCATATATGGTGTATATATGTACAGAGATCACAATGCAATTATCAGAAACCTATCCACATGTAAAAAGGTGAAAGAAATGTGGGTGGGTTTGAGAAATCTCAAGAAAGAATTCCTTTTTTTTAAGATTTTGTTTATTCATTTGAGACAGATATCTATCTATCTATCTATCTATCTATCTATCTATCTATCTACCTATCTATCTATCTATATCTGTAGAGAGAGAAAGAGAGGCAGAGGGAGAAGGAGAAACAGACTTCCCGCTGAGCCGGGAGCCCAAAGGGGGCTGGATCCCAGGACCTGGGGGATCATGACCCAAGCCAAAGGCAAACACAACCATCTGAGCCACCCAGGCACCCCTCAAGAAAGAATTCCTGAGGCAAGGAGACAGCCCTGGAATAATTCAACATTTCAGTTTCTGTTTTGTTTCTTGTCTATGACCCAAGTAAAGAGGAAAGCTAAGACTAGTACAAACTGTTCATATGACCCAGAAGTATTAGCCAACTTGACATGGTAATAAAAATTTTATGGGTTCTATAGCAAGACCAGAATAACCTACTGATAAAGCTCAAAGACACACAGCTTAAGTTTTACTACATGGTACTATGTATTTCCAAAATCACAATTTATTTGTCTCTTTTTGGAGAATTAAGAAAGACCAGCAAGCTGAAAAGACAAACTATTACAGTAACTATATTTATATTTTAAAACCTTTAAATTCAAAATGCTTTTGTGAAGTCAAGCTTTTAGGTAAATATAGTAATAATTATGAAGAATATTTAAAAGTTTCAAAAATAAGTTCTCTTCTTATTTCCTATATTTTTATTCCCAAACATAATTAAACTCTGTTGTCCTGATGTGTCACAACAGAAAACACTTCCAAGGTTCCCAGAAGTACATGCTCAGTCCCTTTTTCTAAATAATCTTCTGAGCAATCATATCTACAGCCACTATTTCAAGCACATGAAATGATTCCCAAATTTATATCTCTGTCTTTTTTTTTTCTTTAGCTCAAGATGCAAATATGCCTATTGGATATGTCTTATGGAAATTCTGTAGATTCCCTAAACTCAACACTATCAGCATAATTCCCTCTTCTCTTTCTTCATCCCCCATCAACTGTCTTCTATATTGCTTATGATCATTGTTAGCATCACATTCCACCTAAAGGACAGGGCTACTTCTTTACCTTTTCTCTTTGTAAGTACACTTACTCCAGTTCATTAGTACTTCTTGAAAAGGAGCTTTTGATTCTTGCCCGCATCGGCTTGGTCAAGCCCTTACTGTTAGCCTTGTCGGCCCAATGTTCATGACATTTGCCTACCATGATGATTGCCTTTAAGGTTAGTCCCCACTCAAGTTACAGAAAGGGTCAATGAGGAATTAAATCAGTTACTAT
>NC_138376.1:37884883-37921136 GCF_054177405.1 Leptonychotes weddellii | reverse complement strand
AAAAGAAAATGGCATTTAAACTAAGATCTGAGATACGGGGAAAAGATAGGTAGGATATTATTGTATAGTTGGGAAGGGGGATAGGTTAGAGGGTTAATTGTGGATGTTACTGGTAAATATAGCAGGTAAATGTGTAAAGGGAGAGAAGAGTGAAGACATAAGCAACAGAGAAACTCAATATGATTGGAGAGGAAAACAAGACTAATAGTAAAAGTAGCTGAAGGTGGAAGTTTGAATGAACCAAAGTCATGAATGGTCATGCTAAGTATATGAGACTTTAAAGGGAAAATATGGGAAGCTAAACCAAAGGAATCTCTGTAACTGTGTGGAGGATGGAAGATCAAGGATGTCTGACTTCTAGATAAATGAAAAGGCTATTGGAGCAAAACAGATTAGAAATGATGTTAACTTAGAGAAGAGTCCTTCAATGGAAATGAGAAGAACTGGATGAAGTTAGCTCCGCATGGACAGTAAAATCTATAGGAGCTGGGGATGGATGTTATATGGAAATTAAGAGCAAATAGTCCAGAAGTACTCACAGGTAGTATAATAGTCTCTCCTGCTCTCCACCAGGTGAGAGCCAGCTTGCTCACATTAGGCTTTAATGTTGCTCAGGGAACTATTTAGGATTCTAGAAAGCCATGAAAATGTCAGATTGAAGATTGACTGTCAAACTCTACTTTGGGTGGATAGTTTATTTAAAGTGACCTTATAGTGAAGTCATGAACACGAGTCTTAACCCCAATCCCAAGGTAATCTCAGCCTCAGCCTCCTTCTTCTCTCACACAATACCTGCCAGAGCTGTCATTTAAGATTGGGTCTTCTTTTGTGCTCTTTCTAAAATCACCTTACATAAGTCTTGGTAATTAACAATCAACCCTCACCTGTTGCCTAAAATTACAGATAATTGTATTTTTCATGTCCTGGAACTTCAGAACAATATTCCTTCCCTTCATGACAACTTTGGTTTTTGAATTTGGAATCCAGACATATGCTGGATTTACCATATTTTTTGGTTTTTAAATTTGGATCACAGAGGTCCATATGTTCTAAGTGCCAAGGTGAATCGTCGGGAGCCCCCTTTCTCTTTAGTGTCATCTGGTCAGCAGCACAGAATTTATAATATTTGTCATCCTTGATTGGCTATATTGTAATAGTCTGTTATTTGCTTCTCTTTGCTCTCAGTTTTCCTATTAAAAAAAATTGTCACTTCACAACTTTACCAGGCTAATCTTTAGAAAAGAAAATTTCTAAAGTCATTCTCATTCTTAAGCATCTTATTCATCACTTCTATAGAATATTACCCCTGTCAGTTATTCTTCCTAATCTTAGTGCCAATCCCTACCTCTAGTGACATTCATAACTCCAAGACTGATCTTGCTGAGTTGTACTTTTAAAAATATCCTTCTTTGTTTTCAATCTGTAAAAGTCCTTATTCTTTAAAACACATGACGATTCTTATGTCTTCCATGAAGCTTTTCTTACTCTTCCATCTCTGGGTTACAATGTCCATAATAGATAATAAAACCTTTAAAACTCTTTTTAAAAAAGACTTATTTACTTATTTTAGAGAGAGAGAAAGCATGAGTGAGTTGGGGGGGGACGGAGAGAATCTTTCAAGCACACTCCCTCTGAGTACAGACCCAACGCAGTGCTCAATCTCAAGACCCATGAGATCATAACCTGAGCCAAACCCAAGAGTCAGATGCTCAACCAACTGAGCAACCCAGGCACCCCAGATAATAAAATACTTATAAATCAGTTTGTTTTTCCCAGATGAAATAATGCTTGTGTTATGGTCCCTGTGGTTATAACATGGAAAAATACTTCAATTATATCTTGCATTCCAAAATTAAAATTTTCTAACTGTGGCATCAAAAATAGTACAGCCCCACAAGAAATCTTCAATCAAAAGGATTTAATGATTAAAATTTTATTACATTTCGTTATATTGTACACCTGGAAGTAATATAACATAATATATAAATTATACTTTAATAAAAATTAAGAATTAAAAAATTAAAAATAAAAATAAAATAATAAAATACCAAGCTAAAAAAAAATCATTATGTTTATGAGATTCCTGGAAAATCTTGAGTAACTGGAATTCTGTTATACAAAACTTTAGGAAATTTATATATGTATATATTTATTTTGAAGCAGATTTATATACTGCCTTCTATGTGCAACCCTAGCAACATGTATACACATCATTTTTGACCAGGAAAAATAATTATTTTCAGAGTAATTTCCTTACATGTCTTTCTCTGGCACAGACTACAAGCTCCTTTGGAAGAGAGATCATGTCTAAATCATTTTACTATTCCTCCATATTTTATTATTAAGTGATTGCTGAATAAATTAATAAAAGCACTGCAATATTCATCATAAGGCTACAATCTAAGCCAAAAAAATGCATTGCATGCACCTATATCTTTGCTCTGTAAGACCTATTTAGTTGGGACACTACTGATAAGTATGCTAGGCTACATATTTATATCAAGTTTTGGAAAATTGGCTCGGCAGACATGTGTGAGATATATCACCTTTCCTATATTTGGGTTGTGGAAGAGGATTGTAGGGGAAAGGTGATACCTCCAGAACATGTCTTTTATTCAACCAACAAATTTTATCCATGTTGATAGAAAAGACACCATTTTTAACCTATCATTTTAAAATCTCATCAAAAGCCATTCTATGACTTGATTCTAGGTTCCCAGTCTACCAGCATGGGTCAAATAAAAAAAAAAAAAAGTTATAGTTACCAGCTTTCTCATATCGCATCATCACTTACGAAAAACTGACTAGGGGCGCCTGGGTGGCTCAGTCATTAAGCGTCTGCCTTCAGCTCAGGTCATGATCCCAGAGTCCTGGGATCGAGCCCCGCATCGGGCTCCCTGCTCAGCGGGAAGCCTGCTTCTCCCTCTCCCACTCCCCCTGCTTGTGTTCCCTCTCTCGCTGTGTCTCTCTGTCAAATAAATAAATAAAATCTTTAAAAAAAAAAAAAGAAAGAAAAGAAAAGAAAAACTATGACTAAGTCCACAGAGAGTCATTGGAATTTCCTCTCTAGACAAAAATTGAGAAATATCATGATGACACAATCAAGACATTATTATTTTACCTCCTTATTGTGTGCCTTCTTGTTGGGATTCCAAGAATTGTGTCCTCTGTACCTCTTCCAACTCTTTCATCCATCATTTTTCCTTATAAGTGAGGTATAGATTCAATAAAAACAATTACAACTTTATCATAATATAGATATGTTTGTGAACATATGACCATTCACTTCTGAATATCAGTGGCTCATACCTCTCACTGGCTTTAGAATAAATGTCACTGGTCACTGCCAAGGCTCCAGAGGAGTCTTGGAATAATATGACTTATCCACGAAACTGCACTCTCCTATTCTTCTAGGTCAGGTGTCACTGTTTCTCTTTACGTCTCTGCTGCCTGTACTCTCTGACAATGCTGACCACCAAGCATGTCCATCTACAGCTAGAGGCTTCCTTTACCCTCAGGGAACTGAAACTGCTATCTGTCCTGTAGGGAAGTAATTTGAATCTCTCACTCTCTCATTCACTTGTGCCTTCTTCCCTAAACCCTTTCTTGTGTGTTGGTCTGAAGTAGTGTTGATTTACTCCCTAGGTAGCATAGTTGAATATTAGTCTTTAATCAATGCATTTTCACAGCTACTTGACTTACTTTTCTCATAAGGCCTTAAAAACAGTCCATCTTACTGATTGGCAGATTAAAGTCACCAAGCCATTCCTCACTGGTGACATAACTATATTGTTATTTAAACCTAAATACAAAGCTTCTGTGTATAAAATTTATCTAAAGAGATATGTCCTCAAGAATTATAGTCTACTAGTCCTTCATTTGGCCAAAGTCAAAATTGCATATTTACCTAGTTGGAACATCCTTCTTTATTACTTCTTAGAAAGTAGAGTGGCATCTATATTTTTTAAGATTGCTTTTTTTCCCATCTATTTAAGTACCCCTTGAATTCTATGAACTCTCTGGAGCCAGGATTAAAAACCTCTGAGGTGACATATAATACTCACCGGGTAATCTGAAAGGATCAGCCTCTATTCCAAAGAATCTGAGAAGTCCAGGGGCTGCACAGAAGTGCACAGGCTGGTGTTAAATTCAAGCGGCCCAAGGTAGTGGTGAGGGGAAATGGGAGATTAATTCAAGTAGGTATTACCAACCTCAGTTCATGGAATAACTTGAGGTCATCAACAGTGGAATTTTGAATAAGTTGAATTATATTCACACAATAGAATTATTTTCACAGCAATGAGAATAAATGATCTTTACTACATATAACAATTTTGTTTACTATTTTTATTGTCTATTTTGATATGTTTACTGATAAATCTCACAAAAATATTGCATGAAAGAAGTTTCATACAAAGGAATTCATGATGTATAAAAATGTTCATTGTGTCATCAATAAATAATTTAATCATTATCATTAATTGAAATGAATGTCTACATCATTGAGTATTTAGGTTAAATAATTAGCATAATATATGCTATAGCATTTATGTAAATTACAAAAGCAGGCAAAACTGATCTACCTGGCTTGAAATCAGAATAATTGTTATTTTTGTGTATTGAGACAGATATATGAGTGGTGTTGATAATGCTCTGCTTCTGAGTAGTGGTTATATAGGTTTGTTCAATTTGTGAAAACTTAAATATACATTTACTAACCTACTTTTTATGTATACTTTTTAAAAATGTTTTTGAAAGATGTAAAAATATACTGAAAAAAATGGAAAGGTTCCCTTTCATCAAATATATCTTAAATTCTCTCTTCTCTCTAGAGCAAATTGATAAAATATTTTTTGCATATTCTTCCAGGCCTTCTTTTTTTATGTATAAACATATAAACATACCTGTATCAATATTAAAACACATATATCCATATCATATGCACATGACAATTTGCACTAGGCTTTCAAAAGAAAAATATGCATCTCTCTTTCAATTTGACAGTCAGCAAATTCACGTTGGTAGCTTGAAATGGGGCATGGTGGGAATATTCGCACCACAGAAACTTCTTTTTTTCTGAAAGTTAGATGATGATTTTTCTAAATTTTTGCTCTTACAAAGGATATTGCATTAAACATAAATAACATACAGATTGACTATATTGCTCCAATGTCTCTTTGTTATCGAGATTTGCCAGAGAAAAGTCTGAGGTTCAAACAATTCTTGATATTTGTAGAAAAAATTCTTATTCTCACTCTTTCCCTCTCTCCGACATTGAAATTTTCTCTGTATCCTTGGGGTTTGGGAATTTTATCATCATCTGTCTAGGTGAGATCCAACTTCTGGTAGAATAATCTCAGGGGTAAGTACCCTAGTGAGGAGTTCTTTAAATTAGATGTCCAAGTACCCAGAAATCACAACAGGTGACAGCCTACATAGTTAATTTCTATATCCAGCTTTTCTCCCGAAGGCAAATACATCCTAAAAATCTTGAACATCCCTAGGTGAAGAGGTCTTATTTGCCTGGGAAGACTAAAATTATATAATTGCCAAGACTGAGAAGAGTGAGTATTGCCATAAAAGCAGCAAAATAGAACAGATTTTAGTCATAGAAACATAGGTTAAGATGGTGGCACTACCACTTATTAGCTGTGTATTTAACTTTTGCCAAATAATATAATTCATTTGAACCTCAGTTTCCTCGATTAAGAAATGCAGAAAAAGTATGTTCATACATTTTTGTTTTGTTATTGAGAATTAAATAGCATAAATATAAAGAAATGTAGTGCTTAGAACATAGTAAATACTAAAAATGTTAGCTTCTTCACTAATTTATTCCTTCTTTAATACCCAAAACACTGTCCTATTTTCCACTGAGGGTTATCGGTTAAACTGTTCTTCCTTTATCCTGTATACTCCTACTCTCACTTAGAACTGTTTGGAGCTAAGGATATGGACTACCCTGGAGTAAAGGAGCACTTTACTCTGCTACTAAGATGCACCTATTAACCAATTGCTCTGTTATCTTAAAAAGTTCAGACCCTGTCTTTGGTATCTCAGGTTTCTCATCTCTCAAACAAGTGGGTTGACTGGATAATCCCTACTGTTTACCAGACCCAGACTTCAGTGACATTATAAATAAATTTGCACATCTCTCTATGTAAAGGCAGGAAGTGAGAGTCAAGGAATGGATGTGTAGAGGTTTTAAGTGAAGTAGGAAGTCCATCCTTTTCAAAAGAAGGTGGGATGGTCACAAACAACAGAATAGGTGAAAACAATGTGGTAGAGATTGGTGGTTTTTTTTGGGGGGGGTGGTTTCTGATGGACCAGAGCAAGAATAATTTAATGAGAGAATATAAGGGTAGATGTGACAGTAAGTTTGAACAAGAATATAATAGCTAGTGGTGAATGAATAAACACACACAATATGCTAAAAGCTATGTCCATATCTCACTTAGTCCTCACTATGAATTTGGTTCTATTATTATCTTCCACAAATATGGAAACCAAAACTTAAGAAAGTAGTAATTTGACTAAGATAAAATAGCTAACAGATGACCAAGCTTGGATTAAAAACTTTGTCCAGGGTGAAGTAAAAAAGTAAGATGTTTGGAGTGTAGAAATATGTAGAGAGAAAAGGAGAAAAAGGCAAAAAAGAAAGAGGAAAAAGGTAAACCCCTTGAATTAAGAAATTGTATCTGTAAAACTCTGTATACTGATTAATATCAATAAAATGTGCCATAGATCAGGTACTCAAAAAATAGTTGTCAATTAGCTGTTTCTAAAACACACACACACACACACACACACACACACACACACACAAGCTCAGAAAGAAGAGCCAAATAATATTTAAATTTATTTATAACTGATGACTCTAATACCAACCACAGAATTCATTCCGGAGATCCAAGTGTTCCAATATGCTTAGTTCAATGGCTGTACAAAATGCATCTTTCATGTTCTTTGGGCTTTGACATATAAATAGACTAATCAGTCACAAACCATTCTTTGTGTGGGGTAATAGTCCAGGTTTCATGCTCATTTATTTTCCAAATGGAATATAAGAGTAAAAGATAAAAAAATAATCCTATGTTTTTAGTCCAGCTTCCATTTGATGTGTGAATTCTTTCCAACATGTTCCCACCAAGTAGTTACCCAACTTGTTCTTGAATAACCCTAAGACAGTACATTTACAACTTCCCAGAGTAACTGATTCTACTTTTAGATAGCTGATCTCAAAGTTTTAAAAACTATCTTCTCCATAATCAGCCTTCCCTGTAACATTCATATAAAGTTGTATATTTCGAGATCATATTTAACAAGTTTAGCCACCTTTCCATGTCCATCTTTCAAATATCTGAAGATATCTTGATAGTCTCCCCTTGAATTTTGTATTGCTTTTGCTAAACACTCTCTTTCTTTCTTATATAATGTGGTTTCCCATTCTCATATCATTCTGGCACTGCTATCTAGAAACTGCTCCAGGATTTTTACTGTATTCCATTTTCTTTCCTAGAATCAAAGGCAAGGTTCTAGGTAGTGTTTGACTAGTGGTGAAACACCTCCCCTGTTTGGAATTACAGTCAACCATTGAACAATGCAGAGTTTAAAGAGCACAGACAACTCACCCCCACCCCATACTGTCGAATATCTGCGTATAACTTTTGACTTCCCAAAAACTTAGCTACTAATAACCTACTGTAGACTGGAAGTCTCACCAGTTACATAAACAGTCAGTTAACATGTATTTTTATGTTATATGTATTATATGCTATATTCTTAGAGTAAGCTAGGGAAAGGAAAATGTTATTAAGAAAATCATAAGGAAGAGAGAATACATACAGTACTATACTGTCTTCATCAAGAAAAATCCACATGTAAGTGGACCCATGGACATCAAACCCATGTTGTTCAAGGGCAACTATGTTTTTATCTATTAATGCAGTCTAACCTAATTATTACAATCAAAAGCATGCCTCTATAGAGAAATAGCTAATTACTCTTTTACTAGGTTAACAAAGCTAATGTTTTCTTTTTCATTTTTCTTCCAGACATCATTTAACATACAGAACACAAAGCTAAGGCAAACTGATAGTAACTTTTCTCAAAAGTACATCTATCTCAGAAATAAGTGTTGCTCATCTATCTTTTGTGAATGATTTCCTTAAAATTACATAAATTATATAATATAATATCCATATTATATATAATGCATATATGTGTGTGTGTGTGTATATATTTCATGTGTAAATCCTGTGTGTATTACAATATTACAGTGAAGTATATTTTGGAACTTTGCAAGTTTTCTAATGTCCTGTTATTCTGTGTGTTTAGTAAAATGTGTTAATTCAGATCCTTGCTGCCTACAATTAACTGGTAGTTGCAACATTCTAAGAAGTTCAAGGTGCTCCTGCCCTGCACTGATGTGAACCCTGTACTCTTGATGACTGCTTTGACCAAGGTTATATTACTAGGATATCTTTCTTCTATCAACTTGAGCTTCCTGTCTTTATCATCCTCATCTTTCCTCCTTCCTTTCTGGCTTGTTGATAGCTATGAATACTGCACAAGACAGAGAGAAGCGAAACTGCCATGGAGCAGAGGGGCTTTGTATATATAACTGATTGACTTCAGGGAAAACTGGAGGGCAACTCACCTCCCTTGGGTTGGACTTGGTAAGGAACTGGAATGAGTGTGTTTGGGGGAGTCATTCCCCAATCTACATCAGAGGCTTAACTAGGCTCATACATCATATTGTACAGTAGTAGACATGGGATCCTACATTTTTCAGTGATTTTAAAAGTGTTTTTATTTTTTTTTAAATTTCCATGCCAGAATAATGTAGGATGCAACCTTGGTAGAAATTATCTTTATCTTTTTCCTCGTGTATTATTTGCCATGCCTAACAGTACTATATTTGCCTAGCTCTCTAAAGAAGCAAACTTGTCATGGCTTCAGGGTCACACTGAAACTTAGTCAGATTGAAATGTAATTGCAGAGAAAATAAAATAGTGTCTGGTATAAGGAGTCACAGAAAGGATAAAATAGAGAGCTAGAAAAGTTCAAATGCTGATCATATGGTCTCATCCATTTGTAAAAGGAAAGGTGGCAGAAGACTTAGGGCTCCCTCAGTGTAATTTTCTGTGATTTCTCAACTCTTCTACAGAGAAGGGAGATGAAGCAAAAAAGAAAGGAAAAATAAACTTGGGCTTTAAGGAATTCTCTTTCATAAACCAAGTGCATAACCATTGGCTGGGGACAGGCCATTTAGCCACTGTGGTTTTCAGTCTTCCCATCTGTGACACAAACAGTTAAATTGAGTGACTGGATAGTTTTTCCAACTCGAAAGCTTATAATTTTAAGAAAGCCATTTCAGAACATAATTCTGGAACAGCTCTGACATACATTTTAATCTCTGAAGATACTGAGACGTGTGTTTCTATGGACGCCTAGCTTGTGTTAGCCCTAGATACTAGTCCATGTGCTGGAAGTGACTTGCCTCTAGAAAACTGCTATAAGGGATTGTTTCCTAGAGCAGAAGAAATAATATTATGAAAATTAAATTGAATTTGCCCTTGCCTTTAGCTTCTCTCTTATCTTAATTATAGCCATGAGAAGTGGACAAATGAAGGAAGAAGGTTCAGGGAGACCTGGGTTTTTGAAGCATCCTGAGTATCTGTGTACTCTGTCAAATATTGGCACAGATTTCAGGGGCAGTATGCCACTCCTGTAACCTCATCTGTCCTGGAAAAGTGACAATATTGCAGATTACTTTGCTGGCCACCAAGCTACCAATAGTACCCAATTGTACTCTGGGGAAGTCATTATTATGAACATTTCGGAGAGCTCAAATAAATCTTGTCTAAACATATTAAGAAGGCGTGAGTGTTAGCCAAGGATATCATGGCCACTGTTGCAGAACAGCAAAAGTACGAAATGGTATTGCCTTCTATACTCTCAGCAGTGTATTCCTGAATTCTTAGCTCCTTGCTCAGCAGGGAGCCTGCTTCTCCCTCTGCCTGCCACTCCTTCTGCTTGTGCTCTCTCTCCCTCCCTCTCTCCCACTGACAAATAAAGGAAAACAAAAGTAAAAGCCTAGTCCTTACAATTGCCTCCAATGTCCCCTATATGATCTGGCCCCATTACATAATGACTTCATAACTTACTACTCTTCCCCCTTGCTACCTCATTTCTAGCCATGCTGGTTCCTTGCTATTCTTTGAGCAAGTCAAGCATAATTTGCATTAGTGATTTTTTTTTTTCCAGTTGTTTGTTCTGTCTGGAAAGTTTATCTTCAGAAGATTGGATAATATCCCAAATCTTTGCTCAGATTTCAGCTTCTCAGTTAGGCCTACCTTGGCCACCCTATTTAATATTGGTATCTGTTTCCCACCCTTTATCTTCAAAATACTATATAATTTACTATTTATTATACTTATTTATTTGCTGACTCCTTCCCTAATATATAAACTCCTTGAGAGAGGGGATATTTATCTATTTTGCTCTGTTTTTTAAAAAATATTTTATTTATTTATTCGAGAGAGAGAGAGAGAGAGAGAGCACGTGTTGGGGGAGGGGGAGAGGGAGAGGGAGAAGCAGGCTCTCTGCTCAGCAGGCACTCCATCCCAGGACCCTGGGATCATGACCTGAGCCAAAGACAGATGCTTAACCGACTGAGCCACCCAGGTGCCCCTATTTTGTTTATTAATATTCTCAAAAAAGTATTTTTAATGAATTAAAGTAGAAGAATTTAATACATTTCAAAATTTAATCAATGAAGTGGAAACATATAGGGCATAAAAGCAACCTCAAGAAATCTCAATGAATTACCCACCTTACCTCCACCTAGATGATTGTAAAAATTAGCTGAATTCCATGAAAACCAAGCAAATATTTTATACAAACTTTAGAAAAGGGTAAGAGAGCCACATTTTGTAGAGATTCAGATGCTAGGTAATTATGAAAGCAGCAATTATCCAGTAAATCTAGAAATGTAAGGATGCTATAACATTAGAAAATCTATTACTATTTGTAGTCTATTTGTAATTTATATCAACAAAACAAAGGAGCATAACCATTCTATTTATTATCTTCCTAACTGCACACTTGATCACTACAACCACTCCCTTCTTCAGTCTTTTCTGTATAACCTTGGTAGATTAATCTTCAGAAAATTACTAGTATTGTTTGGTTTCATCTTTCTGAACTAGCACGACATTGCATGATCCTAATTCTTTATTCTTCCTTTTTACTCTTCTTCACTGACTATGTCCCATGGGCCCTTAACCTCTTCTAAGGATGTTTGTGATCGTTAGAATGTCATGTGTTTAACATCTGGTTATTTCTCTTTGTTCACTTCTTCAACTATGGACTAGAAACCATTTCCTCAAGTTCCAGGTCTATTTTCCCTGAGATATTTTGAAGTAAAATACACCCTGACTTGGGATCAGACTAGATAAAAGAGATGAAAAAAAGGAAGGATCAAAGTTAGCTCCATGTTTCCCAGCATGAGAGACTGAATAAGTGATGAGATGAAGTGTAGCCCTGGAGAAGATCTGAAGGAGAACCTTCTTTGGAAGGAACGTGATGATACCATTTTAGATAAATTATTCAAGTTATAGATTCTTACATTAGAAATGTGAGATAGTCAAGTCTTTGGAGTCGTCTTGTAATAGGATATGTATATCAGGCAAGAAGTTATGGATGTGAATAAAATTTGGAGGTCATCTATAAAGAGGTAATAAAGATATGAAGTTTCTACTTCATTAGAAATAGAAACTGTAGATATTCAGTAATAAGAAACCAAACCACTTTGTTTGAAGCCGGATTTTCCTAGATATGTATGTCTTATTCGAGAGGTTAGGAAATAAAAGTGCTGAAGTCACAAAGTGACAGAGTAAGGGATTGTGTAATTAAAATCATGTATTTTTAAATGTTTGAGTATAATTAATAGTATGTATGTTGACTTAAGTTATTGTTTTAAAAAAAAAGGGAAATGCTGCATTAAGAAAATAGGTACCTTGGGGCGTCTGGGTGGCTCAGTTAATTACGTGTCCAACTCAGGTCATGATCTCATGGTCCTGGGATCTAGCCCCGTGGACCAGCTCCCTGCCCTGCGGGGAGTCTGCTTGAGAATTTTCTCACTCTCTTTCCCTCTGCCTCTTCCCCCCTCCTCTCTCTCTTTCAAATAAATAAATAAATCTCCAAAAAGAAGAAAGAAAGAAAGAAAGAAAGAAAGAAAGCAGAAAGAAAGAAATAAAGAAAGAAAGATAGAAGAAAGAAAACAGGTAACTTTACTACAATCTTTGTGGTTGGAGAATGGAAAACTAAGAATATAATTGGTATCAATTCTCTTTATTCCTCTCAATCCAATCTTGTTTTTTGTTGTCTAATTACTCTAGGAAAACAAAATCCAATTTTTTTCTTTCTAAATATCCACTCTGGTTAGCAGAGGATGAGAAGATATAAGAATGAGTGAATAACTCATTGGTTCTTCCTGCTCACTTTAGACTATTTAGAAAATTATAGAAATTGTTAAAAATCTAAATCACTTAGATTCCTTCCACCTTGAAACCAATTAATTTATTGCACTCTGTTATGTTCCATTGAGCATTGTTCTATACCCTGAAATATCATTGTAAAGCATTAAATTTAATGACACCAGAATGAGAAAAATGAATAAACACAAAGAAAAAATTATACACATATATGAAAGAGAATACCATCATAAACTCATCAGCTATGCCATGAGCAGTTCAGAGGGACACTCAGAAGCAGGGCAAAGGAAAGAAGAAGAGTCAGTAAAGGGGAAAAAGGACCAGAGGAGTGCAGTCATGGATACCAATGCAGTCAATTTTCGAAGAACTACTGTACATATGAACACCAACCCAGGCAGGGAGTTTCAAGAAAAATTAAATGCCTACATTTTTAAAAGACACCATTAAGATGATAACTGAGAAGAGAACTTTGAATTTATAGAAAAGCAGTAATTGGCCTTTTGCAAGAAAGGATTGAACCATTGTATTTCAGGATAAAGGCATGTCACTTTTTCAGACTAGGTAACTGAGGCCTGAACATATTAAATGATTTATTCAAGTCATACAGTTAGTGGAACAATTGGAACAAGAAATCAGAGCTGAAACTAAGTCAAAGATTCTTATTCCGCTTTGATTTTATTTTTCTAAGCAGCAAAAAAACAGGTCATACAATGCATTAAAAATAGTTTTTCTGATCTGTTAATTTATTGATAGAAATTACATGTATCTGGAAATCAAATCACTTTTGTATTTTCTTTGACTTATTAAATGCAAAGCAGGAATTATTTTGAAGATGGAATATATAGGAATAAATTAGAAAAAACTATTTTTTTTACTGTAACATCTCTGGATATTATTTTTACTATTGCTTTTAAAACATAATCTCATAAAATCTAAGTTGTATTATTAAAAAAGAACCTGTAAGTTAGAAGAGCAAGCAACAGGTTTTTCCAATTCTTTTCATTTAAAAAACACTGATAAATCTCAACCTTATAATTTTTCCCTTCTTTTTAGTCACTTGAGTTTCAGTTAAAGAGATTTTACTGAAACTTTTTTCATTATTTCAAAAAGATTAAAATGAACACTTTTTTCTATAATGCATATAAGTCATTTATAAGACTTCTCCTTTTTTATTACATATTTTAATAAAAAAGAAAATTGGATTCAAAAAAATTACCAAAGAAGAAATAGTTTTGCATTATTTCCAGTGACACAAGATTGTCTTTTATATCCAAAACAGCAAGATTGAACAGCCTACAGAACTGAATGAACAAGCAATCTTCTAGAGTCCATTCTGAAAGGTTAGAGCCCAGAGGTACAGGCTGATAGTACAAACAAAATTCCAGCTGTGGAGCATTTTGAATGAGAAACTCCTCTTGCCTCTCCACTACTATAGGCTTGGCAGAGATGTAACCAGAGCTCCGTCTGGTGTCACAGGGAAGGCTCACAGAAGCAGCATTGCTGTTCCCCAATCCAGCAGTCTAGGGACCTGTGACTCATACATAAGTCATAACGAGTCTTCAGATCACAATGATAGTGTCTGTACATAGATGTGTATACATGCATGCTCACATACATACACATTCTGTCACTACAGTTAAAAAGACTGCAAGTGGGCGCCTGGGTGGCTCAGTCGGTTAAGCGGCTGCCTTCGGCTCAGGTCATGATTCCGGGGTCCTGGGATCGAGTCCCGCATCGGGCTCCCTGCTCTGCGGGGAGCCTGCTTCTCCCTCTCCATCTGCCTACTTCTTTGCCTACTTGTGCTCTCTCTCTATCTCTCTGTCAAATAAATAAATAAAATCTTTAAAAAAAATTAAAAAAAGACTGCAAGTTAAAAGTTGATTCATTTACATATATAAAAAATTATATGAAAACATATTTTTATTTTATTTTTTTGCTCCCCTGCCCTGAGTTGAAAACATATTTTTAAATAGTGGGAAAAGCCCTATATGATTCTTATTACATCTTGCTTTAAAATAGTCATATTTTATAGAAAATGGCAACGGTCAACACATTCTTTGTTAAATAGTTTTGATTTTTGCCATATCATCTATATTTTATGATTAAATATAACTTCTAGGCTTCATGTCAAACAATGTTATATCTTTATTTATGATAGACCTAGGTTGCCTCTTTCAACAAAGGAAAGATACATCATAAATATTCCATCCCAATTCATTTCCAGTGCAGCCCTGTTACCATTGGTGATAAATTTCAAATGCTTTCTTACCAACATTTTCAACTTCTTTGCTGAACTCACCCTGAGAACCTCTAACTTGGGATTGATCCAACCTCCAGTCTTTTATACGTTGTTGCTGTGTGCTCCTGGAGCAAATGGATGGTCCCTGATCACCTTCTAGCCATCATTTAAATCTTCTATGTTCAGCAACTTTCCTCACTATCCAAAATGGGACCTCCATACCTTCCCGCACTTGTCAGGGCCTCAGCCCCCTCCTGCCACCCTGCGGCTCATCTACCACTTGCCAAGAAAAAATAGTCAACCAAGCCTGAGCTATTCTGACTCTCTCTCTGTCCTCTTAGTACTGCCTCCCTCCTGTCTCAGTGAGGGTCTTCTCCTGTCTGAGACTAATCCACTACCTCTAAATCCATGCCCTGGTTTCCTTCTGACATCTCAATGATTTTCCCTTTCTCTCTACTTTGACCTCTTCCTTTTACCCTATGAACCCAAGTAAATTACTCCCGTTTTCTAAAACCTCTCCCTTAATCCTAAATTTTCATCTAAATCTTCTCCGCCTTTCTCATCAGAATAGAGCATCCTTAAATTTTATCCGGATAAGGAATTCACTTCCTTCACTTTCACTTTCACTTACTTCCTTTCCTGGCACTACTGTCACTTGGTTCTCTTCCTGACACTGATTTTGTTGACTTCTTTCCTGAATTTCCTTCCTCTACATATTACTAAAAAAATGATGATTTATAAACTTTTTGCTCTATATCCTTAGTAGACAAGATAAGCACTCATTACTGTGCAGGACATTGCTAAGTAGACTTATTTCTTCATCTCAGGTGACTTCTTCTTCTCATTGAGCAGCCAGACTAACTGTGTCTCAGGAAGGTGCTTCACAGGAAAGAAAGGAATGAACTTATTCACTGGTCAAAGTTTTTGTCTGTAATGTGTTCACTCTCCCAGATTTCTGGGTAACACATTCCTGGGCATTAAGAAGAGCCTGTGGCATTCTATGTCTCTTGTCAGAGAATTATCTGGGACAGGAGGCAAAGGGTTCAACTCAAAAAAATATCTAGGTGTGGGAATGCGGCACTTCTCTCTTAATACATATCACAGTTGTAATTAAATGATGTTGTAATAGTTTATTTAACTCCCCCATTAGCTAAGCTCTTCTATATACCCTGTGCTTAACTCAATGCCCATAAGACAGTGGGTGTCCAAGTACAGACTTAATGAGTGGATGAATGAGGTAAATGAAGTAGCATTTTTTATTTATTTAAAGAACTGGTTTGAAAATCTGACAGACATGATTTTGAGTTCTTACATTAGTCATATTGTGCGATCCTGGCAAGTTACTGTGTGCTCTTTAAGGTTTTCTTTTCTCATAAGTATTATGTAGAGAAGACGAAAAGATAATACTCAGATTGCTTTGAGTTTTAGATGAGATAATGCATGCAAATCTTCTTTTCCGGAATTTGTATAATTGTTTTTAATACTAATTTTTGTTTTAATTTTGTGATTATTGGACTTGATTGTAATTTTTATTATTATCCACGTGATAGATGTATATGTTCCTAAAAGATCAACTAGCACTTTAGATTTAAAAAAAAAGAAAATAGCAATCCCTGACCCACCATTCCCCACCTCCAAATTCCACTCCTTAGTGCCTTTCCACTATTTGATCTATTTTTACTTCCCTATTTCTATATATTTATACTACCACTTTTGATTCAGTTTGAGAGGTTATTTATTAACTTTTTATAATGGATGAGGACTTAGCACTCAAAAAATCATTTCACTATCCATAACTTCTATCTCTTCTTATCCTCTCAGAAGAATTACATTATTTTTAAATTTACACTCTCCAGTGTTTACATTATCATGTTTAAGTAACATTCTCAGATACTGAATAGCATACTGTAATTAATAATATACTGAGAAAAAATACTACAATTATATACATATTCTTTGAGTTTAATTTAGAATAACAACCATTGATATTTATTTATAAATTTCTTATTTATCTATTACAAAATCTCAAAACTACCCAAACTCCTTGAATGTGTTCAAATATATGAGATGATCTGCCAGTCCAATTACATTTTTTTGAAACATCTTTCTTAGATGGTCTAATTTAATTCTCCTTCCCTAAACTACTATACACCAATAGTCCTAGGAATCCTAGGATTTCCTTTCAATATTGGGAAATTTTTTAAATCTCTCTCTCTCTCTCTCTTTTGTATCTCTTGATCCTTGGTCTCATTTCTTTCTCTTTATTCTTTGTGTGTTATTACTTTTTTAATGGTGGATTATGCCCTCCATTAGCTTCTTGAAAGAGTGAACGGTAAATAGATTTTTTTTCCAAAATAATGAATATTTTATTTTTTATTTATTTTATTTTTTTAATTTAAATTCAATTAGCCAACTCATCATACATCCTTAGTTTTTGATGTAATGCTCAATGATGCATCGGTTGTGTATAACACACAGTGCTCAATGAATACTTTAAAAGCCCTTTGAAAAGACTAGGCTTTCTAGATGTCTTCTTTATTTTATTTTATTTTATTATGTTATGTTAATCACCACACATTACATCATTAGTTTTTGATGTAATGTTCTATGATTCCTTGTTTGCATATAACACCCAGTGCTCCATGCAGAACGTGCCCTCTTTAATACCCATCACCAGGCTAACCCATCCCCCCACCCCCCTGACCTCTAGAACTCTCAGTTTGTTTCTCAGAGTCCATAGTCTCTAAATGAAGGGGGGGAAATCGGAGGGGTAAATAGATGTTTTTAAACCTTACATGCTGGTAAATGTCATTTATTTTAATATCACCCTTGATTTATAGCTTGGGTGGGTATAGAATTTTTACTAGGAAATTACTTTCAATTTTTTCTAATATCCTTTCAAGTTCTAAATATTCTAGTCCTCTGTGGTTTTATATAAGTGGAAACAGCTAAGAATTTCAGTGCATGAGAATAGTAAATTAAATAATTATTGAGCATATGATCCTTCTGTTCTTAAAAGTCAAACCTAATTGAAACTTGAGGACTTTTAAAAACTGAAACCAATGGAAAATATGCCATTTAGGATGAATTCCATTTAGTATATTATCTTACATGATTTCACATAATATGTATTTTTTACTTTTTATTTTGAAAAAAAAATTCACCTTACAGAAAACTGCAAGATTACAGGTTCCCAGACGCCATCCCCTAGATGAGCTAATTGCAAACTCTTTACCACATATGTTCTTCCTCTCATTTCTCTTAAGAGATGTACAATGTATACATGTATATGTATTTTATTTATTTATTTATTGAATGAATCATTTGACAGTAAGTTGCAGACCTAAAGATTTTCGCCTCTAAATATTTCAGCATATATCCTCGTTGAACAAAGAAATTAATTTACATAGTCACAGTATGCTTATAAAATTAAAGAAATTTAAATTGATGCAATACTATGTCAAATATAATGTCAAATATAAAATCCACATTCAAGTTCTGTCAAATTGTTTCAATAATATCTTTACAGCAATATACCCCAACAAGAATCCGCTATGAGATACACATTGTATTAGTTTCAGATCTCCTTTGTCTCCTTTAATCTGACACCATTTTTAATCCAATCTTTGCCTTTCCTGACATAGATCTTTTTAAAGCACACTTCAAAATTATTTAGGAAGGGAGTTATAATGTATTCCTCAGTTTCTGCTGTCTTTTCCTGATGAATATCTGATACTTGATTCTTCAGTTTTGTGCAAGAATACTGCATCAAATGTCCTTCCTAAAGCATCTCATCAAAAGACACATAAATGGCAGTTTTCCTCATTTCTGATGTTAACTTTAATCATTTCGTTAAGGGGATGTCTTCTAGTGTTAATCAGGATAAAGGACCTTTAAAAACAAAATCTTATTTAGAAACTCAGATTAAATGAGGAAGAGCAACAGGTGTAACTCAGATTGTCAGAAACCTAACTTTCAAGATAGTATTTCTTGATTGATTATGAATTCATACTAAATATTAAAGTCTTTTTCTTGGAGTGGAAATAAGAGAAACTCATTATAGTGAATCTAATGACATATGTGCCCAATTGCTTAATGTGGGGATTTCTTAAAGAAGTGTGCTCCCTGTGTTGTGAATAGTTATATGTTATAGCTTGTGTAGGCAAAAGGCTTTCATATCAGTATGGTGTCTTCTATTTGTTGCTTAAAAAACAGGTATGACTTTTTCCTCCATAGCCCTGAGTGACAGACAGCGACTGACAGCTACTCTTAAAAGATGAGCACATATTTCTTTCTTAAGAGTCTCTTTTCAAGGAACTGCCACATAATTTTAATACAATTTAATCAGAAAAGGGCTATCTGGGTTGACTTCATTATACATTCACACATTCAATCACACCAACATCACTTTTCAAATATCATCTCTTACAAATGGATGCTGTTAACTTTCTCAACAGTAAAGGCATGGCATGTGATTTCCACCCATCAGTAGAGACTTAATAAATCACCCAACATATTACAGTTTCACGCCAAGTTAGCACCTTCATCAGGGAATGAAATTAGCAGAGCAAATCCTGGCTAATTGTGAAAGATGCTAATTACCCACTCACCCTGTAAAATAAGGCATGAGTGATGGGTGGTGAGCCCTGCACAAAGTCATGAACACTTGGAAATGCAACACTTAAATAAAGCCTAAAACTGCTTATGCAGAGCGAAATGGAGACCAGACAGATAGTAAAAATATACAGCCAGTAAAAGAAAAAAGAATTTGCAGGAATTTTTAAGATCTCATTTTTGAACTGTAGCAAGACTAGTGGGAACCTGGGTGACTCCAGGGTTGCATTATGGAGACTACCAGGTCCAATGTAAATCCTCATTCGATCGTTCCTGGCACAAGTCCTCACTGGTTAATAACTGTTCACAGCTGGGATATGGGATAGCGTGAAAGAAGTGACCTCAGTTCAACTACTCCTGATTGGGGAGGGTCCACCTCACAGGCTTGCAGTAATTAGCTCCCCTGCTGGTGGTCTCTGCGGAGAGGCAAGTTGCTGAACAGGCACAGGATGTGAATCATGAGCAGGCATTTCTGAGGCTGCCAGCCTCTGCTTGGCTGAGATGATCTGGTACCCCATCTCTGGATGGAAGACTCTTTCCCAAAAATTGCCAAATTTTTTACCTTTCACCAACACAAGACTCACATGAAGAAGGGAGACATGTTCTTTCCGAATAATGCTGTTCAGGTGTGTGACTTAAAAAAAAAAAAATGTGCTACAACATGTACCATCTTTTTCTACTCTTTCCAGCTCCTCTGAAGATCTGAGCCATCACTTAAGACTTCAGTACTACCAAGCCCAAATCAACAAACCAATACTCCTATTTGTCAGTTTGTCTGTTACGTCCCACACACAGAATTTGCCTATGAAAGACAATTCTCGCTTTACATTTAATTAAAATGATCCTGACTAATGACTTGTGCAAACCACTGAAACAATAAACCGTTTACAATTTGCAAAGGTAACCCACGGAAGGAAACTTTTTTGTGGTGAATTTGTGTAATGATGCAAAGGTGATAAATTATTAAATACCCGAAGAGGCAATATGGAAATTCCCAAAGGATGAGCTTTGTGACACAATTTCAAGCATCATCATGACAAAAAAAGAAAAAGAGAAAGAGAAAAAAAAAAGGGCAAATTAAATCCCCAGCAGCTTCCAAATCATCTCTTTTAACAGAAAAGAATTAATAACAAAAATGTGTTATGTCAGCATTTATAGGACTTCTATATAATTTATTTAGCCACAGAAAAACCATAAAGTAGAAATATTTTTCCATTAATTTTTTTTTTTTACTAGTCATAAATAACAACAAAATTCATGATGAGATAAAGGCAACTACTCAGTGCATTCCCTGGCCACCGTTCCTGGAATGGCAGATGTATTCCATACTGAGTTCAAGTGCTTCAATACCAATTTCAAGCCTGAACATTTACTCCCCGCAAAGAAAGAACATCACAAAGAAGATCTAGATAAAAAGTATTCTATATAAGAGATAACCTTATCCATTATTTTGTATGAAAAATAATAATTTGAGCCACTTAGGAATGTAGTAAAATTGTGACTTATTCTGTTTCACCAGTTTTTCTTTGTCAACAACCTGTTCCTCTAAAAATAAAAAATAAAGGCTTAAAATGATAATTCCTTTCAAATAAAGAAGTTTTCTCTGCCTATCTCAATATTCAAAATAAGCCCTGCACAAACTCTGCATTCCAGAAAAACTGAATCTTCTCTCTAAAATGTCCTGAGTTTTACAAACTGTGTTACACTTGCAACGTTTTCACTGCTCTAGAAATACCCTCTTCCCAAATTTTCCTCTTGTTGGAATCCTGCTATTCCGTTAAACCTACATCATGAAGCAGATTCTGAGTCTCCCCCAGCCTCAACTACTCTATTAAGGTCATTTTGACTTGTTCTGAAACTCCAGGAGAATTTACTTTTATAATTTAAATCAGATTTCAGTTGTTTCTATGTGCGTCTTTACCTCCTTCTAACAATTCTTAACTTAGAAGCTTAAACCCTGTCAAGACTTACCATAATACCTCATAAAGAGTGGGTGCTCAAAAGTTGTAGGATAAACATATCCTTACATTCAGTGATTTACTTGAAATTAATCTTATCTCAAAGAATGATTCAGCTATTCTTACGGATAATCTTCATAGAGATTAAGGACATAGAATCATGGATTTCATGATGAGAAAGTGGTTTGGTCATTTATTATGGTAACGTCATTTTGTAAATGGGACAGTGAGGTTCAAAGAAAAATAGAGGGTAAATGGCAAGCCCAGGATTTGAACCTTGAATTTTTATGTTCAAATCAGAAACCTTTTGACCACTCTCAAATGAAGAAATCATATATTACTTTAAAAAGTGAGAGGTCCTGGAGCAGAAACATATGATCAAAAGTTCATGGTCATGGAACTCTGATTTTCAATGGGTGTGTTCATGACAAAGTTCTATGCACCCACACACATTCGTACACAGACTTATGCACTCACTTCCTGCACAGATGCATCAAGACATTCAGAACTCAGTGCAAGTGACAGCCTTCTATCTTCGTGAAATGAGAAGTATTGCCAGTTTCTGGTTATAGCTTAAATGAGAATTTTCATTCTTACTTTTTTTTTTCATACAAACTCTAAGAAACTTGCTAACTATATTTTTTCTCCCCATTCCCTATTTGGCAAGGTCAGGGTAAAGTTTAATCTGTCATTCTTCATTTTTTATTCAATATCCTCCTGCAATGACTCTTTCTTCACTTTAGGGTCTGTTGCATCTACGTGAGATACAGATATCAAGCTGCCAGTTCTCAGCCAGATTTGTCTAAAGATAAGTAAGTGTAAATACAAGTTCTCAGACACTTTAATAAACCATTTCTCCCCCTTTCTTTCACTCCGCTATGTTTTACTTTATAAGTTTTTAGTCATTTACATACTAAATTCATTGACAAACTCTAGAAAAATGATGATTTTTGAGTCTTACTTTTATGGTATATCATAAAAATTGATAACATTTGGACTCAGTGCTTCAAACAGCATCTCAGTCACCTAAAGATACAGGAGGAGAAACCAATGTATATGTTTCGTATATGTATGTATGCATATATGTATATGTTTCCTTCCCTAACATGCCCAGAAATACAGAAAAAATATTTATAAGCTCACTTTTCCTTAATATAAGAAGAGATAATTATCTCAATGATCTAAATCTGGAGCATCTAAATGGGCTAAGATTCTACTTCAGGCAATGCTAATGCTGAGGATCAATGGACACCTTTGAGCAACAAGACCAGAAATTATAGATGACGACAATGTATGTGAGCCTTCCTCCAGAATCAGCACACCTTCTTGTACGCCTTCATGTACCTTTTGGTGTACTCTCCCTCAGCACATTATACCATTGATCTCATTTGCCATTAGAAAGAAATAGAGCTGTGGAAGATAAATCATCGTATCTACCACGTTTAGTTGTAGTCTTTAGCCTGCCTCTGATCCCTCCTGTCTCACACATACTGAGAACGTTTTGTATTTGGTTCCTAGAAGACACTGCAAGGCTGTTTCAAATAGACCTACTTGTGATTCCTTGTTCTGACAAGGACCAGAACAACAGCCGTGGTGTCCTTCTCATCATCAGTACCACTGTTAGGGAAAGAAGAGTGCCAGCACTGAGCAGGCTGCTCAGACCTCTTTTGGCATCAGCATCAGTGGTGCTGACAGCTTCTTGGCTCACTGAACGTTTCCAACATACCACACAATCCAGACCCCGAGGGCCTAAATGGGCTGTGCTTAATGTTTTTCTTTTTATTTAGCATTAGGTAAAGTCATATGCATAAAATGATTTAACAAATGTTCTGTAACCATTTAAGCTATGGCAATAAATACATTCTTTAATGAAAAATAGTACTCCAATGGTCATCTGTCAGCTGATTTTCTTTTCCTAGAAATATTTTCTAGTTGGAATAGTAGTGGGCCAGTTGGTATGGAGGGCCCCGCAGGTAATAATGGATGGTCTGAGTTAGGCAGAAGGCTAAGATGCATGGCCATTTCCAGTAGATGACTGTTGAGATCTTAGATATTAGAAAACCCAAGTACATGGCCATTTTACTTGACTTTGAAATAAATGCTTGAGATATATGCTGCTCTTTTTTCCTCCTAGCTCTGGTCTTCACAGAGTAGCTCATACCAATGCAGGTTTTTTTTTTTTTTTAATTATTTTCATTTAAATTCAATTTTATTAACATAGTGTATTATTAGTTTCAGAGGTAGAATTTAATGATTCATCAGTTGCATACACCCAGTGCATAACACTCAGTGCTCACTACATCAAGTGCCTTCCTTAATGCCCATCACCCAGTTTCTCCTTTCCCCACCTACCTCCCCTCCAGCAACCCTCAGTTTGTTTCCTATAGTTAACGAGTCTCTTATGGTTTGTCTTCCTCTCGGATTTCCTGTTATTTTATTTTTCCAGTGCAGACTTCTCAGAACATTGATACATTAACGGCTGTTAGTCTGGATTGGGGGGAATTACTTCACTGACTCAGGAAATCTTGACATGTAATCTTAGTGCTTTATTTTTTTGTTCTACCAGGCAGAGTCAAGGCTTTATTGAGGGTGATTCAAATAGAGGGTTGTTTAGTGTATAATAACACTGTAAATCCCAGGCTCTTTCATGGCAAAATCAACTCCATCCATTCAATCTTGAATGAGCTGAAGATTCCTAATGCAAGTGAGGGATCATGCATTTCAGTGACTATATTTCCTTGTTTTTGAGATTACTAATGTGTTCTTTTTCAAATTTCCAACAGTTCTTGATACGTATCCAACTGTTTTTGTTTCATAGCCTTCTGTTTATTTTTAGAATGCTAGTCATATTTTTGAGAAGCTTATTTAGTTTTATTTTAATTCTTTTTTAAATTATTCTTTTATTTATGTTACCTCAGGAGTAATTTCTTATTGGGATCCTTTCCATTAAATTAATGTTTCTTATGACAGCCATATTTTGGAAAGGGATTTCTTGGCCGGCTTGTTGTTTTCTCTCCACACTTACTCTTCCATGTTTGTTTGCTCTGCACTTGTTTTTGCAGGACCCCAGAATTCTTATATGAAAACCAGCTTTTATATTTCTGATTCTGTGGTGGTATCTTACGGAAATATAAACAATGCATTTCCAGAGTTAGTATGTCATTTGGCCCACTTCTTGATTGTGGGATTGTCACTGTCCTTCTTTGACACTCCAGAGATACTGCTTATTTCCATCCTAATCAGAGTTAAAGCTATTTCCAGGCTCCATTTGCAAATCCATGCTCTGTTCCTCCACAATGGGTGGAATGTTGTTAGAGCTGCTTCTTGTGGGAGTTGAACACAAAGATGCTGCAAATTATTATGATGTCCTGTAAGCTTGCCTCTGAGTTGCTATTTTGTGTTTTTTCATTCTCTTTCTGCCCCGCAGATAAAGTTAATCTGTTTTTGAGCACAAGTGTGCTTTTTTAAATATGTACTAATAATGTTTCACCTTCGTGTGTGTTTTTAGTATGGGGATTCAGTGCATACTATCTCTAACATATTTATCAGAAGACCTCCCAAAAGCATTTTCTAAAATATACTTTTATGTAACCTTGGACAGTGTTATAATAAATTATGTCTGCTACAAAATCCAAAGGTCAGAAGAAATACAGAATATTTTAGGTCTCAAATAAAAGCAGAGTATTTATTTGAGCATGAGGTTCTAGATACAAGTGTGGAGAGATCTAGATCACTTTTAAGATTGGTATACAGAATATTTTACAGTTTTAATATATTTAGCCCAAGGGTACAAAATTTAATATGTCAAAACATACCTATTAGGACCTATTAATGTATCAATTGATCAATCAATAGATAATTTAAGAGATTATGAGACTTGAATATGTAATCCTGCCATGTATAAGTCTTCAACAAAAGGCATGCTCAGAATGCTATTAATAAAGTACAATTGACTTTATCTTGTAAAATATCTTACTCTATAAAATATCCTACTCCATAAAATATCTTAAAGTATCAAGTAGTATTTGACACAAAAGGTTGTTTTAAAAATCTAATATCACATTAAATCACTTTATTGCTTCAGTACAAAAATAAGCTTAAATTGGTAATATTAATATTCAGAATAAATATAGTATAAATCAAATTTCTTATTAGTTTATTCAATTTAAAATTGCAGAAACGAAATGAGGAAATATACATGCTATTCAGAAATAGGTAGACTAATTTTTTTCCTCCATTGGACAGAATTGATTTCTTATAAGTATTTATATATTAATCTTATCAATGCTAGTAAAACTGACTTAAGTCAAAATTTCATTGTGCCCAAACTCTCAAAATTTCTGTGCTAGTTTTCCAAAGAAAATGTGGTAATACATAAAAAAAAAATTGAACCATCCATTTACTTAGTCAAAAAGTATTTTGGGGCCTCTACTCTGTATAGAGCAGAGCTAAGTTCTATGTGGAACACAAAATAAATCACACTTTTTACCATAGTAATTACCTGTTATTTTTATTTACACAGCATCTTCTTCTTTGAGGGATTTTCTATTCTGTAGAGCATCTGCACCTGACATATCAACTTTCAGTGAGTAGGGCTTTATCAAGATTTACTAAATTAGACCATAAAGATTCATTCTTACAGTATGATTTAAATGAGATAACAAATGTAAAGAACAAAGAATTTGAACATGTAAGAAAAAATATATACTTTAAGGAAACAAGAAAGCCATGAAAATAATTACATTATATCTGATATTTTAAAAAATAATTTTCTGTCTCATAGTGAACATAAGAAACAGGTTATTTCTATATATATAACCAATAGTAAGAAATTGTCAGGCATTCAATAAATGCCCTTTGAATTTGACTGACCACATTCTGCAATATTCCATTCTGGGGACTCTCAGCATTGTATTTTAGTACAATTAGCCACCAGGGCCTCACTTGTCTCCACTTTTCTCTCTCCTTAAATTTCTGTGCTCTATCCTTAATAACAACTTTGAAATATGTATATAACTTAAAGAAATATACTTTGTTTTGTTTCCATTTTTTTTTTTTGATCACATAGCATCTGCTATCATTCCACATTTGTGTAAGGCAGTGTCCTCCTCAGATTGACTCTGAAAGAGGTTTTTTTTTTTTTCCAAGCAAGTCCTAGGCCTAACATGGGACTTGAACTCACCACTCTGAAATCAAGAGTTGTGTGTTCTATCGAATGCACCCCTGTCAGGGATTTTTTTTTTATGTCAATATTTCTCCTAGTTGCCCCAAATTTTATCCTTTTTATTATCTATTTACTTAAAAAACAAACACATTTTTATAAAGGGGGTTATGTTGAGATTTCTAACCATATCTTTCTGAGAGGTCTGTTCTTTCCTTTAAAATACCAAGGTTTACACATCTACCTTTGGTTTAACCTCCTTGCTTTCATTATCCCAAAATTTTACATATCGGTAAGGCTGGTCCCCATCCTCAGCTGAAAGATAAAGGTGGATGGTAAGAAATAAAAGAGACCATTGAGTTGATCATAGCATTTGTTGGCTCCTGAAGGCTGTACTACTTTGTGGAGGTGTTTTAAAGGAAAGGAGGACTCAGAAGTCATACTGAATTCATTTCCAATGCATTATAAGATTGTATCTTTTAATAAATATTTATCTTTCTCCAACAGCACTCATAATAAATACATCCTATCTCCAAACTCTTATTAATTCATTATCCTGCCATTTCTTTCCCTTTTAGTTGCCATGCTGACGGAAGAGTTAAAATCACATGCAAATGTGTCACTGCGGTAACCAAATTTCAAATACTGTTTTGGGAAATAATGTGATTTGATGAATACACTAATAGTAAAACCCAAATCAAAAAACAGTAGAAGCTTTCTGTGAAATTTGATGCATAAAATGATACGAAAAGTTGGTGCTCACATAGTCAATCTGGGCACTGTTAATACCAATGTTATTGCTTAGAGACTATTTAAGTGTTAAGGTGTTTTATAAACTTGCTTTAAAATAAGAGAATAAATTTCTTTAGGTGAAAGAAATTCAACATGTTTGCAATGAACAAAATTAACCATGTATTTCCAATATTATATGTTTTGATTTCTATGTCAATTCTTAATTTATTAACTGAAAGCATGGCTCTTTGAGTTTAATGGAAATATTGAAGTATAGACCAAAAAGCCTAATATTGAGAAAAATGTCCATAAGATCAATGTCATTACCTGGAAAGATCATGGGCAGAGAAATACAAAATACTGAATTAGAATCCTAGCTCAAGAATTTCATAGCTATGTGTTTTTCTGTGTTTTTTTTTAAATTTTTTTATTATGTTATGTTAATCACCATACATTCATAGCTATGTGTTTTTGGGTAACTACATAACCTATTTGTCTTCTGTAAAGTGAATGAACTAACTCCAGGGTTGTTATTAGAGTTAGAGATAAAGTGGCTACCTGAGAATTTGGCAGTAAAGATACAAAATGATAGATGATATCATATTAATTCTTATTATCTTAAAAATTACTCTAACAGTGTATGCTATTTCTTTATCCCTTCATTCAAAATTCAGACACTGAGATATTCTGAATATATATTTTGCTCGCAAAACATTTTGCAAAGCTCTTACATATTCAAGACTGAAGAGTAAAGCCTTTACATTGTAGGTATAAAGAGTTTCTTTTTTTTTTTTTTAAGAGAGAGAGTGCAAGCAAGGGGAGGGGGAGAGGAGAGGGAGAGAGAATCTCAAGCAGGCTCTGCGCTGAGTGCAGATCCCCACATGAGGTTTGATCTCATGACCTTGAGATCATGACCTGAGCCGAAATCATGAGTTGAACACTTAACTGAGACACTCAGGTGCCCCTAAAAACAGGTTCTTAACACTAAATGTAAAATAATGAGTCTTTACCTTACTACCTAGGTTCAGATATTATTATATATATTATTATATTATTAACATGCTTTTTGAGTTACCTGTAATGAAGAGTGAAAAACATGTCAGAAAGTTGGTAACAAGAAAATCCTTCTGAATAGATAGGGAAAGTTTGGTTGATTATAACAAGAACAAATGTCACATAATTTTTTCATAGGGCTTTCTTAAAAATAAAACTCATTAAATATGAGTATATTAGTTTCAATTCTTTTGTTTTATTCAAAAGTAAGTATCTATAGCAAATTAATTGATGTTTTTACATGGTGAATTGAATCCATTTTTCAAGCATAGGAAAAATCTCATATTTTATGAAAAGTAGTTTAGAATGAGTTCTAACATAAGTGAGCTTCTTATAACCATACCTATATGTCTATAAGTAGAAAATAAGTAGAAACAAGTTCTAAATTAAATCGTCATGACAATGACACAGATCCACTAGATGTAAAAGGACCAAATAAAATATAAAATTAAGAGTTTAATATTTTCTTTAGACTAAACCTCACCTTCATCAAGTCAGATGCTTCTTCTTTGTCTATAAATCTTCTAAAGAGCTGGTTTACACATAACACAGGGTTAAATCTAGCCTACTCTTGGTTACTTACCTTTAGGATTGGATATATTCATTGGCCAAGAAGACTTGACTCCTTATAGGTTAGTGAAGAACAGAAATTTTAGAGGGATATTTTAGCCTAAGTCAAGGTTAACATGCCTTGGCTTCTATTACTCAAAGGACTGCCAAGTCTAGTTGGGAATATGACCTGCCACTGTGTCATCACCTCACGTCTGCTAGATGCTGACAATAACCCATTTTGGGGCTAATACCCTGACAAATAGCACTCTCTCATGATTTATTTTTGGCACATCTGCAAGTATTCATGAATACTGCCAGGAAAATAAGTTAATCCTATAGGAATTCCTAGAATTCAAATTAATTATTTCCTTCATTATGGTTATCATGTACTGATAGAAAGTAATGAAGCAAGAAAATTTGTGGGCAAAATAAACTTTTAATCAAATCAATTACATATTTGTGAAATGTTAACCATATTTTCATAATGTGCTCTTGAAATCATAAGAAAATCTCAGAATTATAAGTAAGAGTCAAGGAAAACATTCTCATGAATGTGTATTGTGTAGGGGGTTTGATATCATAAATAAAAAGTGACTCTTTGCTATTCTTTATTTAGACTCTGCATGAGAAAGGGGGATTCTGCTGGCATTTCGCTAATTATGAGTCATGATATGACTACAACCTGGTTCTTAGGGACAAAGGAGGCAGAAATGTCCCCCTCTAACGTGGCTAGTTCAATTGTTCATATTTTAAAACCAGGAACATAAAGTCTCAGTGTGTTATGTGAAAAGCAGAATAATTAACAATTACCTATAAAAATAAAGACATATAAATGTCAGAATTACTTTTTTAAAAATCTGTGACTTGAGGACCATTTAGAAAGTGAGAGTTCTTATAAAAAACTAAAATAGATTATGAAGGATGAAATTATATAGCTTAAAGTGTTTGAAAATTCGGTCAAAATTCCCCCTTCCATTTAAATACTTCCTATAATTATATGACATTTGAGGCAAAATTAAGATTTATATCATGACAATCCTTTCTTGAAATCAAAACATGATTTTGTTGGCTGTATTTCATTAACAATGGTGCTCACCAAATACTCCATCTACTTCTCCATACTTCTCAGCCCTCATACATCTCCAGTCATTACACTGTGAGCAAACGTGAAATGAGTTACTTCTTGCCCTCAGAATATAAACATACTAGTAAGCAATACTCCAACTGTTTCTTCCAAAGCCACAGTGATTTGAGAGTTCACACATTGAAGATGATAAGCCTAAAATACTGCCTTAGTCACTTTATGTGTATGTGTGTTTCATTTAATATTCTCGGGTATAATACTATGGGGTACTGTTATATCCATTTTATGAATTAGGAAATTGAGGATAAAAATGTTGCCACTGACATGATGGCCACAGTGATTAAGAATCTATATCTTGACAGAAAAACATTCAAGTCCTTTCTTTGCCACTTATTTCTTACATGATCTTAGCCAGGCTATTTAATATCTTACGTTCTCAAATCCTTCGTCTGAAAAATGGAAACTATTTTAGTACCTCCTTATAGAATTGTAGTGAGAATCAAGTGACATTACATGTTAAGTTCTTAACATGTTGTAAGAATTTAATCATGGAGGGGGCGCCTGGGTGGCTCAGTCGGTTAAGCATCTGCCTTCGGCTCAGGTCATGATCCCGGGGTCCTGGGATCGAACCCCACATCAGGCTTCTTGCTCTGTGGGAAGCCTGCTTCTCCCTCTCCCTCTGCTGTTCCCCCTGCTTGTGTTCCCTCTCTCTCTCTCTGTCAAATAAATAAATAAAATCTTTAAAAAAAAAAAAGAATTTAATCATGGAGAATTATTTTTCTTGTATTGTCAAAAATCCCCAAGTTGTTTAACAACTTTTAATCTTTAACTTTTTTTTTTTTAATATTTAGTTCAGGACATAGAGAAAATCAGTTTTTAGATGGCACATTTTCATATCACAGAGAATCAGATATAATCAATTTTGCCAGCATGGCACAAAGATATAAATTCTTTACATTAATAACATTCTTTCTTTCCTCCTCCTCCTCCTCTTCCTCTTCCTCCTCCTCCTCCCTTTCCTCTTCCTCCTCCTCCTCCTCCTTCTTCTTCTTCTTTAATGTGGACAAAATACTTTACTACTCTTGTCCTAGAAATAAAACACTGCAGAATTAAAAATTCTGGGTCCCATAGTAAATTCTTTTAAAAATATGTGTTTTTTGTCCCTTTGTCAATTTTAAAAGAACATTTTGAGATAGGAAGTTGGAGATGTAGGAGGAGATCCATTGTTAATATTCCTTTGTTGAGATTTCAGGGAGTCTTTGAACAATATTTATACCTAAGAATATATTGAATGATAAAAGTGATCTTTCTAAAGTGATTCTTTTCTAAAGCTGTCAATTGCCTGAATAAATCTTTCAACGTTTTAATTTCCTTGATAATAAGGTTGAAACTTTTTAGCATCTGATTATTTTGATCAGGTCCATCCCCATCTTGGTTTTAGATTCAATCAAGTTATATTCAATTTCTCCTCACAGTCATTACACTTGCCAGCCAAAGAAAAAGTCCCTATTACAGACCTGGGGATTATTGTTTTTCCAGGATGAGATGATAACCCCATTAAGAACAGATTCATGAGTAAAGAAGTTGTTTGGAAGATAAACCTTCCTACTTTGCAGAGAGAGACCCAGCAGAGACCAGGTGACCCGAGAAATGGTGAACGAGAAGGAGAAAAGGCATCAGAGCTTCTGGATCTAGATATATACAGGGTCAAAACCATCCCATCTGACTTCCAATATGCAGATGACAAATATATTTCTTTCATTTGCAACTATACTATATTTCATACAGATTTTCATTGTTTCTAATTTCCCCCCAAATATCCTCAAGATGGGGACCCTAAATGTAGTGTGAGTAAGAATCCCTGGAGAAGCTTGTTATTGACAGATTTATGCCTTCACTCCTAGAATTCCTGATGTAACTCTTTCAGGAAAGAACTCAGGAATTTGCATTTTTTAAGCCAATATCCTCTGAGTTTCTTATACATCTGAAGGTTTTCATACCTGAAGGAAAACTAGCTTTAAGGATTAAGAAATTACATGTTTCGGTAGTGCTTGAAAAACATCAACAATGATGCCTAGTGCAAATATTAGGTCTCCTTATTCCTGAAAGGATACATGCGATGAATAATAGTGGCTTTACTCAATAGGATTATTGATAATATGAAATCAGTGACTATTCTTATAGAGGTATCCTCTGATCGATGACCATTAGTGGTCTTCACCTAACACTCCATACCAGTGCACACGAACAAATGATCATTGAAATTAATGACTTCATCTTGTACGAGGTTCAGGACAGCTGTTGCAGAGTCTTCCAATGTGAACTTGTACTTCTCACTGCTGAGAGCTGCCGTGGCCCTATGGCAACGCACCATCTGCTCCGTGCTCGTGCACCAGCAGCTGCCGTTCTTGCTTTGGCACTGCCTGCCCGGCTATCTCAGCATCCCATCTGTACCACTCTTTGGCGCTGCTAAAATTACAACACATTTCCCCTCTACTCCTAAACAGAGGAATTCCTGAGTCATTTCTCCTTTTAGATTCAGGGAAGCCCTTTGTGGAACATGTAGAAGGCTCACTTTAAAGTTCCTTTCTTCTCACACTTAAAAATTTCGAACTATTAATGATTTTTTTTTTAATTTGGGGGGAATTCAGTATGGTTTGCCACAGCAGAAATGCAGAGCTCCACAAATGCAATTATAACAATAATTGAATGATGGTGTTTGTCCTTAAAATAATAATAATAATAATAATAATAATAATAAATAATTGTAAAAACTCAAAACATTTTACTATATATAAAAGAAGATAACAAACTCTTAGGGATTTTTGCAACTTATAGGTGTAAACAAATATGGTGACTATAAGCTTATCACATATTCGATCAACAAACAAATATGCCTACAAGTTTTGTACTACTACTATCAGTGAGAAAGACAATATTTTTATTTTTTTTATTTTTTTATTTTTTTAAAGATTTTATTCATTTATTTGACAGAGAAAGACACAGCGAGAGAGGGAACACAAACGGGGAGTGGGAGAGGGAGAAGCAGACTCCCCGCCAAGCAGGGAGCCCGATGCGGGACTCGATCCCGGGACTCCAGGATCATGACCTGAGCCGAAGGCAGTCGCTTAACCAACTGAGCCACCCAGGCGCCCTAGAAAGACAATATTTTTAAAACATGACTTTATAACCCAGTCTGGAAAACATAAATGTATATAAATGTTTGGTATATAAGAAATAGAATAATTGATAAAAGTCTTTTTTTAGAAGAGCTAACCCCTTCCAGCCCTTCTTCGGTGCCCTTCTTTATCTCTCTAGGCAGATGCCCCCCAACTGAGGAAAATGGGAGATTTATACCTTGGAGAAATTGAACAAAAAAAGCTTTGGATTCAAGGATGCAAAATGCAACACAGAGCAAGGATAAATTATAAGAAAAAAATTTTAAAAAAGGATGTTACATGGTAATCTCTATATGCTAAATGAGAATTATAAATTATAATCTTCCTCACTGATCCTAGAATACCAGCAGCCAATTCTATCACTTACTCTTTAAATTAAAAGAATATTTTTCCCTTGGGTAGGGGGGCCTCCCATATTTTGACATTTGAGATATTTAAATATTTTTTCAAGAGAAAATCATGGTTCTTATACAAATGTAATTATGTCAAATCAAAAACAAATCTGGACTTAGTAAGAACAGACTTTTATTCAAAAAGACTATTATAAGAGAGGGAAAGAGATTTTTGCAATGGGGGAGAGACCAGAACTAAGTCAACTCAATTACTCTGAAGTGGAGAGCTGTAGGATTTTTAAGGTCTGGGGTGAGCTAGAAGAAAAGTCCTGGACATGATTGGAGGGAGGTCATAGGTTGTCTCTGTTTGCTAATTGCTTTTTTTTTTTCCCCAAAATAAAAATAAACTTCTCACATCTTTATGACAGAAAGGAGTATTATAACTTGGATCAAGGCACCCCACCACAATTAGGCCCTTACTTCTCACAGAAACAGGGAAATAAGGGTGTTATCGCCTTTGAAATAATTAAAAATAATTCTGGTAAGAAAAGGAATCTTTCTTGTCTAGGCACACTTCCTAGAAGGTAAAGAATAATCTTTCCTAATGGAGAGGAAGGCATTAACCAATAAAACAAAGGAGGAAGCCCATGGAACTAAGCAAACTTTGTAAAAACATTAATCTATGTCATGGCTTCTTCTCAGATCCAGCTGTGATAGAATAGTTTTGCCTTTCTTTGTATGGTGTTCTATATGCTTTCATATTCTAGAACAGACTGAAACTTTAAGATAAAAATGATTCTATTCCTCTTTGAAAAAAAAACATACACATACACGTATTTCTGTCAGTGTTGCTCTTTATATAAAGTTCACTAACAATACTATTTATAACTTCTAATCAAAATAACTTTACTTCTGTTGTATGGAGAAAAACATGGAAGGTATAAATAAGACTTGAGTGTCATATGCAAACATGTTGAGAGATTAACTGAATACATGTGACTGTCAATGTTGAATTTTATCTGAGTAGTGTGTTCCTAGAAAACAACAGCAATCCAGAAACCCCCCAATCTCTGTGTTCTGAGAAAAGGCTAATCACAAAGGACCATCCTGCTCTCACATATCTAGAGATACGACAATTCTCTCTCCTTCCTCATGACTCTCATACATTTATGACTCCTTTGTTTACCTGCCTCTAAAACCCCAGACTCATCCTTTTTTTTTTTTTGAGATGTTCCCTATCCCTCTTTCCTTATTGCAATAGACTGAATAAAATTATTTCTTTAATTGTTCTGTGCCTTTGTCTTTCACACAGCACACTTTGTACAGTCATGTACATCCCTTTTATAACAGTTTACTAATAATTTTGGAGGTAGGGAAACATTTCATACTCACACAATGAAAGTCAATGCTTTTCTTGATTATAGACACAGACTCACAGATGTGCAAACACATCCAGAGCTTATAGCTTCAGTTCGACAACTTCAGCCACAGGTTGCAAGTAAACAAACACAAAAACTCGCACATTTCCTCACTAGAAGGAATGAAATTGTTCATTTATCTGAGTTTGCAAATAGACAAATAAATGAAAACGACTAACAAACTGGATTCTCTATCATCTCTCACCTAGTAGAGAACAGATTTCTGTCCTCCATCAACCAAGAACACCAAATGGTCAGACAAGAAAACTGAATTCTCAGTTATTGCTACCACCCACTAATGGGGAATAATTTACTGGTTGTGCATGAATCAGAAACCAAAAAATGAGAAAAGAGGAGGAAAACAGCAAGAGTAAAAGGAGAGTCATAGTGTTAAAATTTCATTGCTTGGAATTCAGTTTGGAAACGAAGAGAAGCCATACCTGGACTTAAGCATCCCATGAGATACCCTTCTCCATCAACACAGTTTACCTAACTCTGACAGATAAATCACCAGGTATCAGGTATCTCAGGGTGGTCTCTAAAATAAAAGCCACTCTGATGTGTGATTACTCTACAGTCAAGTTTACTGGTGGCTAAGCCCCACCTCCACATACTTCACTTCCAGTTAGTGTCTGCAGGGCTTCATTCTCAAATATGAGCTGACAGCCGTAGATCAGCAAATATTTTGAGCATAAAAATAAAAGGTACCAAAGCCAACAAACAAGGAAAGTAATTATAAAGTAAAAAGAGCCAATTCAGTTTACAGTTTTTTTAAGAAATGGAGAAAAATGACTACATGTTATGTAAACATATTCCGTGTGTTATCTCATCCACCCCTACCAGAAGCAGCTAGGAAGTGATTTACTCAACAAACACAACAGCAGAGATTTCCAAATGAGGTTTAAGAGGTTACAAAGGCAAATGCAAGCAAAGGGGTAGGCAGGTCCAAATTTTGAAGGAAGTGATTTGTTAATTAATGATACAGAACAAATCATAAAAGCCATGAAGATCCACGGGGGGATTCCATGTGGGACATGATAGTGGAGAAATTGCATTCAGAAGTATTGACATTAGTGAGGCAAACACATTATAGGTTTACTTCATGATTTTCTAATACACATCCTGAGGAAAACCAAATGCTTAAAGTAAGTCACAATTTGCTTCTAAGTCATTTTCTTGTGGAAGTTAGAGACCGTATTTTCATCTAGCTTCTAGATTTTTAAGTTCTAGAAGTACTGATACTCCTGCTATGTAATCCATATGGGACAGTCTCTCCATCTGCCAGGCTTAGTGAAGGCTAATAGAAGACAGGCAACTGGGGAAGTACAAGGGAACAATAAATAATTCTGTAAAGGCCGAAAAGCAAGAGGTGAATTAAGAAAGGGTTCAGATCTGTTTAAAGTATAGAAAAACTGAAAGGTTTTTTTTTTT
>NC_138376.1:37859196-37884783 GCF_054177405.1 Leptonychotes weddellii | reverse complement strand
TGAGGATTAGTATTTGCCTTAAGAAATGAAATTTTTTAGCTTTAACATTGTTTGGAATCGCCATGTTTATTTTTTAATAACTGCTGAAAAATAATATGCTCTATCATTGGTAGTAAAATGTGTACATTAGTTTCTGGTTTGTTAAACTAGAAGTGTGCCCCCTTCATTCACTAATTTTTTCCTAACACGACAACTTTGGGATTGTGAGGAAATGCTAAAAATTCAACATGGCATATTATTCAAGTAGAACACTTGGGAATCATATATTCCAACTTTTTTATTTTAAAAATAAGGAAACAAAAGTCTATTTAAGCCAACCAGCTAATTAGGAGACAAGTCATAAAAAGGTATTTGCTTGTGGCTATCAGTCTAATAGCCTTTGAAATATATTAATAGCTCACATTAATGGCTCAGTTCACTGAAATTAAAATATTTGGAGAAATGAAATCTGGAGATCAAGTGGGTTGCCAAATTTATATTTTGTCAACTGTGTCTATTAAGCTTTAAAAACAACTTTAAATCTTCCATCTACTATTATGATAATTTCATTACAGAAAAAAATTTTAACGCCAACAGCATAAGCCAGACATATTAGGAAAAAGAACGCCCTTTTATACTTAACATAACTTAGTTTTCAGTACATTGTCCCTACTTGTTTCTCATTTTGCTGTTGAATAGTGTAAACTTTATCCCGAAATATTGTAAGTCTGAGTGCACAGATTTAGGAACCATTTTAAGTGGTGTATTCCCTAAGAAACGAAAACATCTCAACATGAGGACACAGAAGGAAGTTTCGAGTTTATTGTTTTAGGATGCTCTCACAATTTCCTGGTAATCTAATTCCAGTTCATGTTCTTCAACAGGGATTATCACCCCATCTTATTGACTTCCTGTGCAGCATCCTTCTTTTTGTCTTCATAACTGTATCTATTTCCTGCAGCCATGGAGTCACTGAAAAGCAGTCTCCATTTTCATAGGGCAGCTGTTTTGTTCACAACCATGTCTTCATTGTTTTGTACACCAGCTGGCACAAAATTGGCTCTCGATCAATGTTCGTTAAATGAATGAGTACGTCATGTTGGAAGGAAGGCACCAGATCCTGTTTCTACATAGTAAATACACATGTGTCATGGTTCCCGATTCATCGTATGTAATCATCATTTCAAACTAAACTTTCCTGTATTTTTCTTGATATCTTTCTTCTTTCAGGTTGTAGGCCCTCTCATGAATATTAGATTTATAGTAATGATGACAATGAAAATAACTAATAGTGCTTGCAACTCATCAAGATGGTTCAGATACATTAAAATGATCACTGGAGAAACCCTGAGAAGTGGGCATTAAGATTACCTGTTTATGGAAATGAGGAAATTGGAGCACAGAGATGTTGAGTGACAATCATCCCTAGTGAAAAGCATCCACAGGATTTGGACCCAGCCACCCTCTCTCAATAGTTTACTTCTCAGCCACTCCTGCAGGCTTTCAGCACCTGGACCTACTTCAGACAACCCTTTAATTTCAGGTTGAAGTCTACCTTTAACTCTTCTTCGCTCAAAACTTCCATTCTTTGGCAGAACTAGGCTCTCTTCTGCATGGTTCATAAAACAGTCTTATTCTGTCACACACATGGTAAGCTTTACAACTTCCCTCATCAACTTGACTGATAACCATATCCTTTATGTCCTGTGTCAGTTCTTGTTCCACGTTAGCAAAATATATCTGTATACAGTTTGAGTCAAAGTCAAAGAATGGATGTTGACATATGTTTTAGGCAGAGATGGTTTTGTTGCTGGGAACCCAAACTAAAGTTTACACAGACTACCTTAAGCACAATTTGGGAATTGATTTGAAGCAGAAAATAATTCCCTTCATAACCCAAGGACAGGAAATATGACTGGGTCTCACAAAGAACTAAAGTTGAGAAATTAAAACACACATGTTTGCGTAATTCCTATATCAACAGTCTCTCTTGAACTTGGCTTCAGGTTGAGTTGGCCAAATTTGGGGGTGTTTATTTCATCTCCCTCTCTACATCCTGTAGAGAGGATGTAGAGGATGCAGGATTTTCTCAGCCTGGCTGTATTCCTACACCCAAGGCTACAACTCCTTATAAGGCAACCCTTTCCCAATGGCTCTCTTTCTCCCTTTCTGGCTTCCTATAACTCCACTTTCCCTCCACCATTCAGTCTAGGTGTGATAAATTTACTTACCATTACTGGTTATTGCATTGTCCATAGTCGTCTCCTCACACCCTATCCACACCTTCAGAAATTCTCTTTATTAAACTCTCTTCAAATTACCCTTCTTGGGAATCCCTTCTGTTTCTTGTTGGCCCCCTGACTGATATAAATTAACTATATCTAAGTCTCTATAGTAATCTTGCAGAAAGATCCTTATGACTTTGGCACTTTGCACTGCTTAGGAAGTTTTTCAGGGGGTTATGTGGGCTTTTTTTTTTTATCTGTCTTTCCTCTGCCATTTAAGTTAAAGGCATAATGTTTAAGAACTTAACTTCGGAGAAAGAAGAGATAGACTTTTATACCTCTAGCTTCCTACTGATATTTTCTTGAAAACTGGAGAGAAATTACAAACCTTTAAGTTGGAGATGGAAAACCTGGATATAGAGTTAGAAAAGGGGTGGGGCTAGGGGCTTATAGCAATTACCTCCAAGATAGCTCCGACAAGCCTTGTCTCCTGTTATCTATGTCCTTGTGCGAGCTCCTTAACTGAATTAGGACTAGTCTCTGAGACCAATGGAATACTAAAGTGTGTGACTTCTGAATCCATCATACAAGTTATTGCTGTTTCTCCCTGTAACTGCCCTGTTGTAAGGACTTCCAAGCATCCCTGTTGAGAGACCAATCAGTAGAACTGCTAAAGGTTCTCACCAACAAACAGAAACATTCTGAAAGTCATATGAATGAGTCAACTTGGAAGCAGTTAAGCCACCAGAGAGATAAAGGCCTGCAGTCTGCAGATAATTGCATCTGACTACAACAATGGGACACCCAAGCTTAAACTGTTTAGTGAGTCTGTTCCCAAATTCCTGATCCCCAGACACTGTGAGGGGTCATATTTATTGTTTTAAGCCACTTACTTTGGGATAACTTCTTACAAGGAGTAAAGAACTAAAACGAAGCTGAATAGAAAAACGTACATTGACTTTCATTCCAGATTACGGAAGTGAGGGGGGGCAGAATATAAGACCCCAAAATGTGCTGTTTTGTCATGTGGTTTTGAGCTGAAGGCAATTAAGACCCAGCAGATTCGGGAAAACATTTTGTCTCTCTTAACCGCCTAAAAGAATTTAGATAGGGAACCTATAGCAGAAAGAAAGCTATTACCATAGATAACTTTTTATATCAAAAAGACTTATTTGCATGGGCAGGGCAAACATCTGTTTACCAAATATTTGCTCTTGTCATCTTCCTGTGAATTTTCTTCCCCTTTGAAACCCCAGACTTCTGCCTCCTTGTCCTTAGCTCCAGATGGCATAGAAAACCTTAATTGCCTATTAGTCTCATATTTTTATGGGGCTCCAGTACATATGAAATTTGTTTTTCTCCTATTAATCTGTCTTATGTCAACTTAATTATTAGACCAATCAAAGAAGCAGAAGGGAGAAGTTTTCCACCCCTACAGAACTTAAAATAAGAGGGGGAACAGTTCAAAGGGCTGTGACATCAAGAAAGTTCCTTAGAATCAAATTAAAAAAAATTAACGAGTCATTCTGTGTGACACATATTTGGATTTCATAGGGTCTAGAGAATTTTGAGTGGGTGAGCCCAAGTTGCCAGGCAAGTCTAGAGTTGTTGAAGCCTTGCACCATAAAAGACTGAAGCATAAGTACAATTTTCCCGAGTGAGGCAAAGGAGCCATTAGCCTTGTAAGATTTCAACCATGGTGGAAGAGAAAAAGAGGAAATCTGGGGCCAGTGGAAAAGGAGAGTGAAGCCTTTGAATTGGAAATGCCCTGTGTGTGTGTGTGTGTGTGTGTGTGTGTGTGTGTGTGTAAAGCAGCATAAATCACACAGGAGATATTATTAGGTCAACTCTTGCCCTCAGGCTGGTACAACATTTTCAAATCATGTTTAATACATAGATCCTGGTTTCTTCCTTCTCTGTGGTTATATGTTTTATGTTTTCAAGTAAATAATTGATTTCTTGAAGTTCTTTTAAAATGCATATATTTTAAGAAACATCATGTGCTTACAAACACCTTAGTCTTTATCTATCTCTGGAGGGTTTTCTGGGATAGTTCCAATTAAAAATATTCCATCATGTTGTTATATCATATGTTAGACCAATGTGTCTTGATTTTTTGTTTTAGAAAAAAAAAGTCACTGCAGATCATTTCTTACTATGCTAAGAAGCTTAAACAGAAAAAGAACAATGTATGAAAATAGGAGAGATGTGAACAGAAGCAGCCAACTGGCATCCATGCTTGGGGATCACATGCAAATTAAGTTATTCTTTGCTTTCCAACACTTCCCAAATTCCTTTAAAGCCATATTTGAAGCTGGTTAGCAACTCTATATGAAGACATCAGTGATATAAATACGGACAGCATTGTGTTGGGTAAAGCAATGCCAGGAATTGACAGGATCAGCAGATAAAACCAAAGCAATTAAGTTTCCATAAACACTTGCCATTGAATCAACACTCTTCTTTATAAATAACAGTGTAGCAAGACATAAATGACAAATTATACATTTCCAATATATAAACCATGCTGGTTTGATGAAGCAGCAGAATTGTTTTCCAGCTTTCTTTTTACAATGTGGGAGGAAAAAAAAGTTGCTCAGTCATTTGTGAGCTTTACTTCAAAGTCATGTGAAATTTTCTGTCTGCAAAATGTTAAAGGATTTTTGATGAGCTCTGGCATGCTTCCAGCTTAATACCATCTCCCATTAACAGCAACAGAAATATTCTTATGGCCACAGTGAGCAATTTTTGAATGATGTTTAGTCCTCCTTTTCTGCAGACTATTTTCCAAGTAGTCATTATGAACTCTTTGGCGAGACCAGAAAATTCTGTCTCAAGAGCCTCCAATCTCTTTTATTTTTTATTTCATAACTCCCACTTCAACACATAACACAAAATAACTCATGACTACCCACTTTTTACCTTATTTTGTTCTCTGTAGATATTCAGCTGGCCTTTCTCAGGAAAGATCTGAGGAAAACATTTTTATTAAATAATAATGTCTTCTTTCTTCTAGAGAACAAGGGCAAAATCCACAATGGGGAGAAAAGAGAAAAAAGAAAAAGATACCAGTCAGTCATGTAGATAGAGACTTCCGTATAAATGGCCACACACTCATAAATACAGACATTTCCCAAGTTTTCAGAATAATAAATCAAAAACATCTGATTATACCTAGTTTCAGAGTGGTTTTTCTACAATCGTAGATGATTTCTGCCTGTGCCATCCTTCTTTGCTGTTAAAGTCCTATTTATTTATTGTCATCTAGCTCAAATATCTGAAGCATTTCATATTTTACTATTTAGTATGTAGTATAATATGACTTATTATATCCAGACTTTTCAGTTAGTTGTTTCCACATAAATTCTGGGCAAACTTCTAATAGAATGCTCCCATATTGCTGGTGGTTTTCCTATTGAACAAGAAGTTCCTGAAGAAAACAGGTTATCTTTTCATCCGCAGAATCTCAAAGTGCCTGGCATTTATAATGCAGTTGCCATAAACACACTGAATGTACCATATGCAGGGGCTAGAGTGCAAACTTCGTAAGATTCGGTTATTCTATGTGCCCTCAGTATTTACAAGAAGGCGTGATTCCTAGTAATACCTCAATAAATATGTATTGAATGATTGCATGCGTGCATGTAATAAGGCTGATAAATTGCCTCCCTTACTGGGCCATGGGGCCACTTTCCTTTTCAGTGTTCTTGTTATCTGATTGTAACTCTACTGAATCATGCAGCTGATCTTTGCAACTTGTTCAGCATGTGGAAATTTAAGACTGGTGAGGTCCACTGATGACGTTGTCCGGATCCTAAACTAGAAATGCATCCACAATCATGACTTGCAATCTTTTCACAGTCTTTAGATTTGTTCTGATTATTATGCACTCATGCCCTTTGCCTGCTGTAAATTCCTGGATCTCTTGTAAGCATTTTCTCTGAACTGACTTCCTCACAGAGCAAATCTTCCCTGCAGAGTATTGTTTGAAGGCAAGAGCACACCACAGAGCCAAATATCTGGTTCTCATTCAGGACACTGAATTTTACAAACTGTGTGAACTTGGGTAAGTTATATAATGTTTTATGTGTCAGTTTACTTATTTGAAAAGTGAAGTTAATGATAAATGAGTACCTAATGCTATTGTCACAATGTTAAATAAGAGATTATATACGGTCTTACCTTAACACCATCCATTATAATCTAAAAGTAAATGCTTGTTATTTCCGTGCTTTTGATAAGGGAATTAATAAACTTAGACATACATTCAAATGTAAGGTCATATTAATAATTTAGATCATTCTCATAAACTTCTTGTAGTAGGGTGAAGAAAAACTATTTTTCATGTAGGTCCGATTACCATGTGGTTACATAGATTCTAAAGTACCAAGATAGGTATCTTCTATTTCAGAAATTATATGACACTGCTACCAAAATAACCAGCCAGTCATACTCAAGCAGGCAGTGGCCCTCTCTCTCTCTTCTAATTGAAAGCAGGCTAGTTTCAGATTTTACTTTGGGGAGTCACCAGGCATTTCCTGGGTTGTCATAAATCAGGTAAGTGTATACATGAATCTGTATGTGTATTCCATTATATTACTTTGGTCCATATCTGTACTTGGGCCTCTAGTACTTTGTCTTAATTACTACAGCATTATAGTAAATCTTAATATCTGATAGTATAAATCCTCCTGTTCGTCTTCAATATTTTCATCAGTGTTGAATCAAGCTTTTAGAAGAAAATAGCTTCATGACTAAGGACTTCGGGATGATGAAAATTTCTTAAATAGGATCTCTCTTTTTCTCACATGCGTGTGCACGTGCACACACACACATGCACACACACGAACCATAAAGAAGAAAAAATAAACTGGACAGATTTAAATTGAGAACTTTTGTTTAACAAAAGATACAATTAAGAGTTCAAAAAATAAGCCACAGACTAAAAGAAGATATTTGCAACACATACATTTGGCAAATACTTCATATCAAGAACATATAGAGAATTCTTACAAATCAATCATAATAATAATAAAAAAGACAGTCAACCTAATTATAACAGCAGGCAAAAGATTTGACAGAGACTTCACAAAAGATAATATAAAAATGATATCAAAGTTGCTGATAAACATAAAAATGTGTTCACAGTGAATATTGTTCTCAATGGGGAAAAACTGAGAGCTTTTCCCCTAAGGTCAGGAACACAACAGGGATGCCCACTCTCACCACTGTTGTTCAACATAGTACTAGAAGTCCTAGCCTCAGCAATCAGACAACAAAAAGAAATAAAAAGCATTCAAATTGGCAAAGAAGTCAACTCTTACACTTCCCAGATGACAGGACACTTTATGTGGAAAACCCAAATACTCCACCCCAAAATTGCTAGAAGTCTTATAGCAATTCAGCAAAGTGGGAGGATATAAAACCAATGCACACAAATCAGTTACATTGGGGCGCCTGGGTGGCTCAGTTGGTTAAGCAACTGCCTTCAGCTCAGGTCGTGATCGTGGAGTCCCAGGTTCGAATCCCACATTGGGCTCCCCACTCAGCGGGAGTCTGCTTCTCCCTCTGACCCTCCCCCTCTCATGCTCTCTCTCTCTCAAATAAATAAATAAAATCTTAAAAAAAAAAGAAATCAGTTGCATTTCTATACACTAACAATGAGACTGAAGAAAGAGAAATTAAGGAATCGATCCCATTTACAAGTGCACCAAAACCCATAAGGCACCTAGGAATAAATCTAACCAAAGAGGTAAAGATCTGTACTCTAAAACTACAGAACACTTATGAAAGAAATTGAGGAAGACACAAAGAGATGGAAAAACATTCCATGCTCATGGATTGGAAGACTAAATATTGTGAAAATGTCTATGCTACCCAGAGCAATCTACACATTCAGTGCAGTCCTTATCAAAATGCCATCGACATTTTTTACAGAGCAGGAACAAATAATCCTAAAATTTGTGTGGAGCAAGAAAAGACATTGAATAGCCAGAATAATGTTGAAAAAGAAAAGCAAAGCTGGTGGCATCACAATTCCAGACTTCCAGCTCTATTACAAAGCTGTCATCATCAAGACAGTATGGTACTGGCACAAAAACAGACACCTAGATCAATGGACCAGAATAGAGAGCCCAGAAATGGACCCTCAACTCTATGGTCAACTAATCTTCAACAAAGCAGGAAAGAATATCCAATGGAAAAAAGATAGTCACTTCAATAAATGGTGCTGGGAAAATTGGACAGCCACATGCAGAAGAAAGAAACTGGACCATTCTCTTACACCATACACACAGATAAATTCAAAATGGATGAAAGACCTCAATGTGAGACAGGAATCCATCAAAATCCTAGAATAGAACACAGACAGCAACCTCTTTGACCTCAGCCTCAGTAACTTCTTGCTAGACATGTCTCCAAAGGCAACAAAAGCAAAAATGAACTATTGTGACTTCATCAAGATAAAAAGCTTCTGCACAGCAAAGGAAAAAGTCAACAAAACTAAAAGGCAACCTATGGAATGGGAAAAGATATTTGCAAATGACATATCAATAAAGGGCTAGTATCCAAGATCTATAAAGAACTTATCAAATTCAACACCCCAAAAACAAATAATTCAGTCAAGAAATTGACAGAAGTCATGAACAGACATTTCTCCAAAGAAGATATACAAATGGCCAACAGACACATGAAAAAAATGCTCATCACTTGTCATCAGGGAAATACAAATCAAAACTACAACGAGATACCACCTCATACCAGTCAGAATGGCTAAAATTAACATGCTAGGAAACAACAAATGTTGGCGAGGATGTGGAGAAAGGGGAACTCTCTTACACTATTGTTGGGAATGCAAGCTGGTACAGCCACTCTGGAAAACAGTATAGAGGTTCCTCAAGATGTTAAAAATAGAGCTACCCTACAACTCAGCAACTGCATTATTAGGTATTTACCCCAAAGACACAGATGTAGTGAAATATATACATACACAATGGAATATTACTTAGCCATCAGAAATGATGAATACTTACTGTTTACATGGACATAGATGGAACTGGAGGATATTACGCTAAGTGAAATAAATCAATCGGAGAAAGACAATTATCATATGGTTTCATTCATATGTGGAATATAAGAAATAGTGCAGAGGACTATAGGGAAGGGAGGGAAAACTGGATGGGAAGAAATCAGAGAGAGAGACAAACCATGAGAGACTCTTAACTATGGGAAACAAACTGAGGGTTGCTGAAGGGGAGGTGGGTGGGTGGATGGGGTATTTGGGTGATGGGCATTAAGGAGGGCACTGGATGGGATGCGCAGTGGGTATTATATGCAACTGATGAATTGTTGAACACTACATCTGAAACTAATGCTGTACTATGTGTTGGGTAGTTTAATTTCAATAATAAAAAAAAGTATTGCAAGGTGCAGGGGTGGGGGGCACCTGGGTGGCTCCCCCCAGCTCAGGGGGGATCATTTGGCTCAGGTCTTGATCTCAGGGTTCTGGGATCAAGCCCTGCATCAGGCTTTCTGCTCAGTGGCAAGTCTGCTTCTCCCTCTCCCTCTGTGATCCCTCTCACTTTCTCTCTCTCAAATAAATAAATAAAAATCTTTTAAAAATAAATAAATAAATAAACAAAACAAAAACTGTGTTCAATATCATTAGTAATTAGACAAATACAAATTAAAAACTCTGATAAAATACCATTACAAAACCATAATGGATAATTTTTAAAAAAAGGTTAAAATACTGAGTATGGATGAGGATATAAAGTAGATGGAAGTATAAAAGTATAAATTTCTAGAACTCCTTTGGAAAAATATTTGACAGTACCTACTAAAAGGAAAACACATGTATACCATACAACCCAATAATTTCACTATTGGGTATCTATCAAAAAAAAAAGTGAATAATAATATGCACCAAAAGACCCATGGACAAAATATTTGTATAAGTTTTTCTCATAAATAGATCTAAACTGAAAATAAATGAAATGTTCATCAATAATAGAATAGGTAAACACATTATATTGTCTACATACAGTAGAATACTGCATAGCTGTTAACAAAAATAAACTTTCCATGCAACATGAATGAATCTCATAGGCATAATATTAAGGGGAAGAGGTTAAACACCATAAATACAAATTCTACCCATATGAAATTTCAAAGGGATAAAATTAACCCCCAGTTATGGAAATCAGAATGGTTTTTACTCTTGGGACTTACTGATTGAACGGAGGAATGAAGCATCCTCTTGGTTGTTCTGGTTGTGATTGCACATGTATATACATATTCATAAATTTATCAATTTGTATACTTAAAATTTATGGACTTTAGTAAATATAATTTTTACTTTAGTAATTTTTTTTTAAATTGACAAATTCACAGAGGCAAAGAAGTAAAAAAGACTGATGATACATTCCTTATAGAATTTATTCTTATGACTTTTTTGGTTCAGGCAAAGAAGGGACTTCATGTAAATGCTTTCTGGGAAGGTCTTGGTCTAACCAGTTAATATGTGAGAATGTCTTCCCAAGGGCATGCTAGAAGGCAATAATCAATCCTCAGTCTTCTCCTTCATTCTTGATCTTTCCTCCTGCTAAATATTAACTTGTAAATATCCGTGTTCTGCTCATATATTAAGAGGAAATACAATCGAAAAACAGAAATGTAAGGAAAATAAATTTAAGTAATCAGTGCATCAAGTTTCTGGTATTATTATCTGAATATATTTTAAGAGTTTTGGCTTAGAATTGCCTATTGCATGTGAAATTATTGTGATAAATAAGTACTGATACTGAAGTCAGTGAGGTGATATTTCTACTGCTCCCATAATACCTCTGTTCAGAAAAGCTGCCCTTCCCTGAGTATATGCATCTATAATTCCTTGGTTAAAATGACCTATTTGGTTTCTAGGTTTGCAGTCCCCCAAGCAATGGAGAATCATTCAGACCATTCTGGAGGTTTAGCTCTGGTCCAGGCCCTGGGACCAATTCTGTTCTAATTCTCTAGTGAAGATGCCTCAGTCTGGGTCCCCAGAACCTCTCACCCTGGACCACTTATTTTTCCACCCCTACAACCTCTACTCTACCTCTGAGTCACGCTCTCCAATGCTAACCTCTATGTCTGCACCTTTGTGTAGGATTACTTCTGCAGGATTCCCTGTTTGCCCAAATCTCAGCCTATTGCCTGTTATTTTCATCCCTTCAACATGACCCTCAAACTCTATCTCTGAGGACTAGCCCAGACCCCAAAGTCTGTACTTCATAATAATTCTTGGCCAACAGAGATACCTTCATAATAACCTGGATTCAATCCTCATTCAAAAATGCTTAACATACTACTGTTGCCCAAGTGTTAACCTTTACTTTCATGTTTTGATTCAGTTGCTCCAAGTGTATACTTGACTCTTAAATAAACAAAGGTATCCTCCTATTTTCCTTATAGCCTCTGTTCTCTGAGGAGTTTTTGGTTGAGTGTGCACATTTTACCTGTTCATAAACCTCAACCCTCAAGAGCTGAGGGTTCTATTTTAGCACTTACCCTCCAGCTTAGTTGTCCTTAACTTTGAGTTTGTCCTTAGTTTGCCCTTAACTCTGCTAAGTAAAATAAGTCAATAAATAAATGGAAGATATTTAACACAGAGCCACCAAGGAACTTCAGCTAGTTATTAATAAATTATATGCTACTGAAAAAAAAAATCAAAGTTCTTTGGAGGAGCCAAAAATGCTAAGGTAACTATAATCCCCATTGACAGTAATTGTCCTGTAATCATTCTCAAGAGTTGCAATAGTTACTTAGTGATTATTTTCAATTCTTGCATAGAATACAAATCCTAGCATTAAATCATCACTACACAGGATTGTATCAAATTTGTTATGCATCTTATGTCATAAAATAATTATTTTTTACCCGTTTATGGCAGAAGAAAGATATTATATTTGTATGTAAAATTTCCAGAGTGTATTTATATATTTACAATAATATGGGCAGTACTGTATGTTTTCAAAGGACTTCTACCAGAATTAATTAGATTCCATTTATAAAATATAATATGCTTTTAAACTTGGATTATGAAGCCCATTAAGCAGATTACAGCATTTTGAGAAAAAAAATTAAACACTAAAGATCTGATTGTGTTATATATTCCTGATATGCCATTTGTATCTCCAACATATTGGACTTCATTCTAAACAAAAGGAAGTTGACTTTCAGAGAACTTGTGTATTTGCTAGCATCATAGATAATAGGACAACCTAGGGTAAAACAGTAGTGTTTTAACTCCAGGATCAGTATGAGTTTTATTATATTGCACTATAATGAATTAACAGATTATGTGCATGTACATGTGAGTGTGTGTGTGTCTGAATTAACCAATTATTTCAACTGTACAAAAACTAATTCATTTATTAAATATTTATTAAACACTATTATATATCAGGTACACTTAGAAATAAAATTACATTTATGTCATCTTAAGAAAAAGTCTAAAGATTTCAACTGATTTCAATTTTGAAGCACAAATCCTATGGTTATTCATGAAAAAAGTCCTAAAAATGGCTTGGTGTTTGTGTTAAAATATGCATAAGTAATAATAATGATGAAGTACACTATAATAATTGAAATTAAATGCCTACAAATCAGAATGTTTCTCCATCCCAGAGAGATGAAGTGAGTCAGTGGCTGGCCAAACTCAAGTACCAATTCAGCCTTTACCCTGAAACATTTGCTCTGGCTAGCAGTCTTTTGGGCAGGTTTTTAGCTACTGTGAAGGCCCATCCAAAATACTTGAGTTGTATTGCAATCAGCTGTTTTTTCCTAGCTGCCAAGACTGTTGAGGAGGATGAGAGAATTCCAGTACTGATGGTGTTGGCAAGAGACAGTTTCTGTGGTTGTTCTTCATCAGAAATTCTGAGGATGGAGAGGATTATTCTGGATAAGTTGAGTTGGGATCTTCACACAGCTACACCATTGGATTTTCTTCACATTTTCCATGCCATTGCAGTGTCAAGTAGGCCTCAGTTACTTTTCAGTTTGCCCAAACTGAGCCCCTCTCAACATTTGGCAGTCCTTACCAAGCAACTTCACTGTATGGTCTGCAACCAACTTCTACAATTCACAGGATCCATGCTTGCTCTGGCCATGGTTAGTTTGGAAATGGAGAAACTTATTCCTGAGTGGCTTCCTCTTACAACTGAACTGCTTCAGAAAGCACAGATGGAGCGCTCCCGGCTGATCCACTGTCAGGAGCTTGTGGTGCATCACCTTTCTTCTCTGCAGTCTTCCCTGCCTCTAAATTCCCTTTATGTCTACTGTCCCCTCAAGCACACCCTGGTGACCTGTGACAAAGGAGTGTTCAGATTACATCCCTCCTCTGTTGCAGGCCCAGATTTAGATTTCTCCAAGGACAACAGCAAACTGGAAGTGCCAGGCAGAGGTGCAGCAGTCTTCTGCCATCAGCCGCCAGCTGCCCGTGGGTGCGAGCATACCTCTGCTAATGGCGAAGTGGGGGAGATGGAAGTGGATGACTTCCATGATGGACTCAGATGGCTCTATAATGAAGATAATGCTTCGGAAAATGTGGGTTCTGTATGTGGCACTGATTTATCAAGGCAAGAGGGCATGCTTCCCCTTGTCCACCTTTGCAGCCAGTTTCTGTCATGTAGCTTCCAGTGTTACCTTCAAGTGCAAACTAAGGTACACTACTCTGGGAATGGGAACATGGGGAAACCAGGAAAGGCTATATACAGGTGCATACCTTAGCAGGCCAATTTGAAGTGAGCCAGAAAAAAAGCCCGTTTACTTGTGTGGCAAATTATAATCGACATTATTTAAGCATTTAAAGACCAAAAAAAGTGTGAAATTCAAAAGATCCAAACTTTTTTTAAAGTAAAAAAAAATTTTGTAGTGGTTGTCAGTTCCACCCTTTTCTCTGCTAAAATGTAATGGAGATTGACCCATCTCAAAGATTCATATTCAGTGTTTTTTTTTAAAGTTCCAAAATTCATAGCTGGCACACACTCTGTCTCCAGCATCCTGATTTAATTTTCCTTGCTTCTTTATTGAATACTTAATGAACTTTATGCATGTGGATCTATAGCCTGACTTCCACTGATTAGGAAACCCTCAAAATCATTTTTTAGCAATTTAGTGAATAAATTATTTCAGTGTGACAGCCATGTTTAATCCAGGGTTCAGATTAATCCAAAAAGGGTACTTCAGAATTGCCCCATATGAATGAGAGGTGGTAATAGAAAAAGGACTGGCATGACCACATTGATTTTGTGTTTGTCTCATTTCAGTTCTTGGAGGCTGGAAACAAAATTACTGTTTTCATTTTTGTTTATCTTAAACTGGAACTTAAAAGTGGCATGTAATTAGGACACTCTGAGATTTGTTGAAAGCATTTTTGACTTTTGTATAAAAGAATTTGTGTTAGGTATATCCAGGTGCTCACCAAAGAAACATGTAACAACTAAGGTTTTGGTTTTTTTGTTTTGTTTTTGGTAACTGATCAGTTTTCACTCATTTATAATCAGTAGGAGAGACCGTCTAGATGTTGGGGCAGCTCTATGATTGGGGTCTGTAACGTGTAATAACTGAATTCAGTACCCTAAATTTATGTTAAGCTATTAGTATTTTCTTGATGAAAGTTATTTACCCTACCTGTATTTCTCTTAATGACTTATGGATCCTGAGCTCCCTGTGCAGTCTGAAGAAGGTATTGCAGTCAGAACCATGTACTGATGATAAAAGCCTCTGGTAGCAATAAAAGTTGTCCTCAAAAAAAAAAAAAAAAAAGAAATTCTGGGAAAAATAGGATAAAATATTTTATATAAATTATTTGTTTAGGTGTAAATTTAAGTACTAAATTTGGATATAAGGAAAAAAATACTTGAAAGACAAAATCTAAATTTTTAGTGCCAGTTGTTTGATTCATGTGAAATAGGTAACTCTTTCTATTTCTTAAACCTTTTATAACAGATTGTTTGAGGCATAATTAAGGTACATGTTAGTGTATACTCAGGAAAGCATTGTAACCATTAAGGCAATGAACATACACACCATCACCCCATATTTCCGGTCAGAAAGTGCAACAACAGAAGTTATAGACAGCTTCATAATGGGGAAGAACTTGAATAACAACACTTCAGTGTGAATGGTATAAATACTAATGTGTGTATGATAAATATATATATCAATCTACTATATTGCAGAAGCTCTTTTTTATTTTATTTTTTTCTTCAGTTAACTCAGATGGAAAATATCTGTTTTACTGGATTTTTTGAGGATTAAGTAAAAGAACGGAATTCATATTTCATCATCTATGGTGCTATAGTACTATAAATCTGAAGGTTTGGGGGTATGTGACATTTTGGAAGGAGAAAGAAAGGAAGGGAAAGAAAGAATTGAAAAAAAAGAGTGATAAAGAAGAGATTGTTTGCATGTTCATGTTTCCTGAAAGAATTGATTTCCAGAATTCCCCTCTTTGGCAGTGGGCAGGAGAAGCTTGAGAGCAACGGCAAATCTCATTACGTGTATTATTCAGCACTAGTCATTTAACCAGTTCTTTGAAATTTTTCTTTAAAATAAGAACTAAACTGTTGGCTTTTAATGCTTTCCACTCAGCAGGGATGAATTCAGAAATAAGCGTGGCAGATTGTTAAAAGAAGGTGCTAACCAAATTTAATAACCTATACTTAATAAATTGAATACCCTAGAGTCAGCAACCTTATCAAACAGAAATAAAGAAGAGGGTATATTAGCTCTGATTTGCCTGACTCACAATGACAACCATTCTTAGCAGAGTGATCATATATACAGAATGTATATAAGTCATGTATATAAATTACTAGGGCTATGATCACATGTCTTCTCTATAGGCAATAGAGAACTCAGATATAATCTTGTGTTTTTATATAAGTTTTCTGTTGCTACTGTAACAAATTACTATAAACTTAGTGTCTTAAAACAACACAAATTTATTGTCTTATAGTTCTGGAGGTCAAAAGTCCAAATGGGTCTCACTGAGTGGGCTAAAATCAAGATTCAACAAGGAGGCACCATAGGAGAATCCATTTCCTTGCTTTTTCCTACTTCCAGAGATTGCCCACATTCTTTGGCTCATGTTCCCTTCTCTGTCTTCAAAGTCAGCAATGATAGGTCCAGTTTTTCTCATGATCCTTCACTGACATTGGTTCCCTTTTCCACATTTAAGTACCCTTATGAACTTGCATGGATGATCCAGGATAATCTCCCTTTATTTTTTTCCTTTTTTAAAGATGTATTTATTTTAGAGAGAGAGTGTGTGTGTGTGCGTGTGCATGGGAGTCAGGGGAGGGAGAGAGAGAATCTTAAGCAGACTCCCCACTGAGCATGCAGCCCAAAGTAGTGCTCTATCTCAGGACCCTGAGATCATGACCTAAGCCGAAATCAAGAGTTGGACACTTAACCAACTGAGCCACCCAGGTGCCCCAATCTCCCTACTTTGAAGCCAGCTGATTAGCAATTTGAATTCCATCTGCTACCTTAATTCTCTTTTGTCATTAATGTAACATATTCAAAGGTTCTGGTGATTAAGACATGAAATCTATCTTTCTTCCAATTACAGTTCTGTTTTCCTTTGTTGGTTCCACTGACTAACATATTCAACTTAGTTTTGATCCTGCGGGTCTCTTTTTGCAGAAAATGTAAATATATATGCAAAAGAGGTTTGAAAACAGGGTTATAATAAAACAGGGTTATAATAATCCCAGGAGTTGATAATAATCTAAATTTATGTTTTCTTTTCAGGGATGACAATGAAATACTTCCTGTATCTGGCTGCCGCTGTTGGTTTCCTGCCTATTTTGATTATAAGAGTATGTGAGGATTGTATGTTTCATAAACACTTTCCAGAAAAGGATAAGAGCTACCCCTGTAGAACTCATTTTGTTACAGACACTGTTGTGAGGACTCTATGCCAGTTACTCACCTTGGTCTCACCATAGGCTCTAGTAGGCGAGTGCTATTCTTAATTTCACATTGCAGAGAAAAGAACCAAAGCATAGGGAGGTGAAGTCATGTGGCCAATGTCAGATAACTGGGAAGTGGCAGACCCTGGAAGTAAACCTAACCAGTTTGGCTCCATGGGCTTATGCCAATTTCATTATAGTTCCTCAGGATAATTCAAAAAGCTGAGAATGTAGAGCAGGAATTACTAAGCTCCAAACACAAATTCATTGCATAAAATTTAAACATGAATCCTAGTTAAAGGAAATAATAAACTGTTACTATTTGTCCAATAAAAATAAGCAATATGGTATATTCTCTTTTTAGATTCCAGGTAGAAAGCAAATGGACTAATGACTAGGCTTGAATCTTATTTTAAACTCCCCTTCAATGTTACAGTTTACTGAGCTACTAGGCATCTAATTGGACAGAAATCACTTTTTACTGACATATAGAATTTTCCATGAGAATCTAGTAGATGTTACACAAAAAGATCTTTGAAGGAAAAGTACAGGGAGTTGCGATCAGGTAATAACAGGATTTGATCTTGTCTGAGGTAATTAGAGACTTCTCTGGTAAGGAGGACATGATAGATCTGAGATCTGAAGGATAAACTGGAATCACTTGGTAGAACAAGCTGACAGAGTATACTAATGAAGAGACAGGCTTGGGCAAATATTCTAAGGCAGAATAAAAACAGGCTCATTGCAATGATTAAAAGAAAATCATTGAGACCAAAGAAGAGAAAAGTAAGGGAGCATATCTTAAATAGAGGGTGAGAGGTCAGCAGGGCCTTCACAGGCCTTGTAAAAAATATAGTTTTTATTTCTAAGAAATTGTTGAAAGACTTTTAACAGGAAAGGGACTCCATTGTGTCAGTGTTTTGAAATGTTTACTCTGGTGGATGACTGGAGAATGGATTGTGAAAGACTGGATGGGGAGTGGGAGGGGAGAAATAGAGGCAAAAGGATGTTTTTGAAGGCTGGGAGGTCAGTAGGAGGCCAGGCTATAGCCATAGTCAGTCCAGGTGAAGAAAGAGAAGTCTGAGAGTTCAGAGAAAAATGAAGAGAATGTGTTGTCCCTTACACGGAAAGACTATTTCTGCACTGAGAGTTTAGTCAGGGGAGTTAGCGGCCAATAAATCAAGTAGAATGAAGACACTAAAAAAATATTGAATTTACAAATTAAGCTTGTTAGTGACCTTAATAGGAGTTGTTTCAAAGTAAAGTATCTCAGCTTCAGAATTACTTACATTTTGTTATGGAATAATTCTTTGTCAAGAGGGTCTGTCCTGAGCTTTTTTAGGATGTTTAACAAAAATCACTGGCCTCTATCAACAAGATGGCAGAGCATGCCCTCCAACTCAGTCATGACAACCAGAAATTTTTCTAGACATTGTTTAATGCCTGGGGAAGGAAGGGGGGACTTAAGGAGGGAGTATATCATTCCTGTTATAGAACCCTTGTTTTAGTGGAATAAATGGGGGAAAGGTGAATGAAGACTATATTGCTTAAAGGGTGGGAAATTATAGACATCCAGTACTGGCAACATTTTCAGGAATTTTGATAGGGAAGGAAAGTATGAAGTACAATGATTGAATGGGGAACTGAAATAAATGAAAAGTTTTGTTTGTTTAAGTTACAAGCAACATGATTATGAATAAATATCAGTGGGAAGGACAAAAGAATTGGTTGAAGATACAATGGAAAAATAATGAGTAATGTGAGATTTGGGGAAATGTGGAAGAGAATGGAATAAATAACACTGGGGAGAAATAGCTTTTGAAAGAATGACCTGTTTTTAATTTTTTGAGGAACCTCATACTATTTTCCATTATAGATTTACCATTTTACGTTCCCACCAACAGTATATCAGGGTTCCTTTTTCTCTACATCCTTGCAACACTTGAAATATTGTTTTTAATAATAGCCATCCTAACAGGTATGAAGTGATATATCATTGTGGTTTTGATTTTCATTTCCCTGATGATTAATGAGGTTAAGCACCTTTTCATATACCTGTTGGTCATTTATATGTCTTTTTTTGAAAAATGACTGTTTAGGTTCTTTGTGTATTTTTTAATCAGCTTATTTGTTTTGTTTTGTTTTTGCTCATAGGTTATACTAGTTCCTTCTATATTTTGGATATTAATTGCTTATCAGATATATAGCTTAAAATGTTTTTCCATTCATTAAGTTGCCTTTTCATCTTTTTGATTATTTCCTTTGTTGTGCAGAAATTTTTTAGTTTGATACAATCCTACCTGCTTATTTTTTCTTTTATCATCTGTGCTTGCCAAGACCAATGTCAAGGAACTTTTTACTTATGTTTTCTTCTAGGAGTTTTATGATTTTAGGTCTCATATTTAAGTCTTAAATCCATTTCAAGTTGATTTTAATGTATGGTGTGATGTAAGGGTCTAATTTCATTCTTTTGCATGTGGACATCCAGTTTTAAATCTAGGGTAAATCCAGGGTAAATCTTAGGTTAAATGCTTTTACAAGATACACAAAATAATAACAATAGTAACAGTAAAGGGGGCAGGAGGAAACTTTGAGAGGTGATTGCTATGTTTGTGTTCTTTTGTTTGTTTGTCTTGATGGTGGAGATGGTTTCACAAGTGTATACTTACCAAACTCATTGAATTGTATACATTAAACATGTATAGATTTTACATGTCAATTATACCTCAATAAATGGTTTAAGAAAACCAGGAAAGTATGATCTGTTCAGTAGTACCACAAGAGATAAGGAGGAAAAAATGAGAACAAATAGAGGCAGATTGGTAGACTGACCAAGAGAAGCTGAAATAGCTGCCTCTTTACTGAGGAAAGTAGGACATACCAGATTCTATTGAGAGAGGTCAATGTGATTGGGGTAGAGTGCACAAGTTCTGCAATAACATTATGAAGAAAGACAAGGTGAATTAACTAGGTAAATTAGTAGAATTGATGACCAAATTAAAGCACTATTTGAGATTAGAAATCAGAATTTTGGATGATACCAATATCTGGCATTTTGTAGAGTATTTTTCTGCTAATGTTCATCTGACTCTGTGCGGGCAGGGAAATTTTTGGTCCCACCCAAAGTGGGGGGGTTCCTAAATGACAATGGGTGGGAAAGGATTCAATATTTTAGCAAGAAAGTTGTTGAAATAAGAGAACATGAATAGAAAAGAAAGAAAAGACAAGAGAGGGAAAATAGAGAAAATGAAGAATGAGCTAAAAGACTAGATTATGTTGAAAATAGTCAGAGTGATTGACCTTAGCAATCTGGAAGAGTAGGAAATCCTGATCAGGCAGGGAAAAGTTTGACCAGATGATTTGGCATTTGGAGTGATTATGAGATATAGACTGTGACCATCATCGTGGAGACTAAAGAGACTTGGAGGAGAGATCTAAAAGAGGAAGAATTCAAGGGCCTGAGATATCAGATGTTTGGAACCATCCATGTGAATGCTGAAGTCCTTTGAGTTGACTGCAGAAGTTAGGGTGGACAGGATGAATTTGTTTCAGAAGGCCCTTGAGAGCTTGTTTGGAGGCCCAGTTTCAGGGCACCTGGATGGCTCAATCAGTTAAACATCTGCTTTAGGCTCAGGTCATGATCTCAGGGTCCTGGGATCAAGCCCCTCATGGGGGTCCCTGTTCAGCAGAGAGTCTGCTTATCCTTCTTCCTCTGCCTCTCCCTGCTCCAGCTCGTGCTCTCTCTATCTCCCCTAAATAAATAAATAAATAAATAAATAAATAAATAAATAAATCTTAAAAAAAAACAAAACAAAACCCAGAAGGCCCAAATTAAATGAATGAGAGGAATTGATAGGAAAACATTATCAGAAAATAAATGTTCAGAAATGAGATGGTAGAGCAGTATGTCTTGAGTTTCACTGGAGCAGAGTTCAGAGGAGCAAGGAAAATTAATTTGGCTATGATAAAGGAATTCTGGTGGCTCCCCACCTCTCCTCTAGCCTAGACAAGAGCTACCTGAAGTATGGAGGAAAATAGCACCACATGAGTGGGCTTTTGAAGAAATGATGTCCACAGGGGACAGTCTCTGGAGGGGTCTTCTGGATTCCGTATCTAGGCCTTTGCCCCATTCCTATTTTATGTTGATATAAAATAAATGAAATAACTACTAAATTTGAGCAAGGTATGGTGTTGTATCCTATCCATTCAGAAATTGCTAATAGTCCTTTGGTACTTGAGGAATAAAGAGATACTACTCAAATTATATTACATATGTTTTGCCACTTTTTAAACAAAAGGAATGAAGTGCATGTGATAGATAATACACACACAGAAGAAGCTGCTCTTTATAGCAATTAATGCTAACCTAAAATATTAAAGCTGTTTAGTTTCTTCTTAGTTGCAAGATAAATTAAAAGAAAAGTCATTAATTCTGGATTGTAGCTGATTTTAATTATATGTTATACTTACATATATGTATAAAAATGCTAATGTTTTTTCATAGGCATAAGACGAAAAGGTAGAATCTGAGTTGAAGACACTGGAGGCTTTGTATTCAATAATTAATATCTTAGATTAGACACATCCTTTAGACAGCATTCAAGTGCAAGTGGTTTATTTAAGAAGCAAAGAGAACACTTGCAGGAAGTAGGGTGGGATAGGAGCCAAGGAAGAGAAGTCAGTCAATAAAGGTGTGATATCAAGATATCTTCCACTATGGTTTATATTGCCTGATAAAAAGTACTTTAACATGGCCCAAAGTACCATAAATTTGAAAAAACCCAATCACAGGATATCCAGGGCATTATGCTATACACTTGTAAAATGTCAGATGACATTCAGAAACCCACAAGACTAGCACTGGAGAAATGGAAACTAATCTATTGAGCAATTGTTAATTTTAAAATGCTGTAGATCATTATCTATTCAATATAAACTACAAATTCATATTGCTATAGGTCTGCAAGTAATATACATGATGAATTACACATAAAAGAATTAAGACTAATTAATAATTTTCTGATCACAGGCAAAACCAGCTCCAGTTCCATATGTTCCATATAATACACTCCTCACTGAATTGGCAACTGTCCAAGAAGAAATCGTTACTGTACATAACACCCTCAGGAGAGGAGTAGTTCCATCAGCCAGAAACATGCTGAAGATGGTAAGATTAATTAAACAGCAACAACGACGATGTTAATAATAGTAACAGTGTTTACTGAACTTTTATTAAGTTCTCTTCACTTTCAGTATACTAAAAGTTTGGTCTTCCCAAACAAACCTATGACTTAGCAGCAGAAAAATGGAGGCACAGGGGTACCTGGGTTGGCTCAGTCAGTTAAGCATCTGCATTCAGCTTAGTTCATGATCCCAGGTTCCCGGGTTAGAGCCCTGAATTAGGCTCCCTGCTCAGCGGAGTCTGCTTCTCGCTCTCCCTCTGTGTCTGTGTGCTCTCTCTCTCTCTCTCAAATAAATAAATAAATCTTAAAAAAAAAAAAGAGAGAGAGGAAGAAATGGAGGCATGGAGGAGGCAAGGAACTTTCCCAAAATCAGTTATTAAATGACAGAGCAACAATTCCAACTCAGACAGTCTAATTTCATTCATAATGTACCCTAGGACAGTGCTTCTCAATCTTGAACAAACTGCTTGAAAAACTCGGTAAAACACAGATTCCTGGGCCCCACTCTCTGAGATGCTGATTTGGAAAGTCTGGGGTGGAGACCCCTGCAAGCTGCCAGCTGAAGCTGAAGCTGCCGGCCAGTATTGTCAGCATAGCGAGCTTTAAGTTATAGAGGCAATTCATAACTGTCTTCATTGGGCAGCAGCCCAGAGGCTAGGCACTCATCTGGGAATCAAGATGTCCAGATTCTAAGTCAGGTGGTGCTGCCAGATAAGCCAATATTGACAAACCTATTTCCCAGTTCCCTTGCATCCCATAAAAAGAGAATTGTCTTTCTACTATAAACCTGGTGTGTGTGCACACTAGGAGCTATAAAACAAAACAAATTTAGGGCAGTCTCAGATGTACCAGGTGATTAGCTGCGTATGTATTATCTCCCAGAAGTATCACTCAGGTTTTTGTGCAAACTTATCCTGGTCCCTTTAACCTTGGACTGGTCTAGAGTACAAGAATTAGAAATAGCGCTGGCTCTGGAGAATGATTCTAAGGGACAGCTTCCTCATACAAATGACAAAGGGTGGGAAGCAAGTGAATAAAAGCATTATTTTGAAATTTATCTCTTGGTCAGCTTAAAATAGAAAATGTTATTTAAACAGCACAATAAAAATCAGTAGCTGTCATAGGCCTTCTTGCATTGAGTGTTGTGCCTGAAATGTAGATTGTACTTACTATTGACAGGCACTCTTTTAGAACTTTATTACATTAACTCATTTAAATAAACAGTTCTGTGATGCAGATAATACTGTCTTCTCCATTTTACAGATAATGAATCTGCACCTCAGAGAAATTAGTTAAAATCCAAAGTAATAAGTACTGAATAAGTGCAGATTCAAATGCAAATGGCACAGCTCCAGGCAGCTGCTCTTCACTATATACCTCCCTTAGTACAAATAGGGTCCAAACTCACTGGACTCCAACAGGGTCTAAACTAACTTGGTTTCCAAAAGAGCAAACACATTTAGCTAGGAGGTTCTAAAGAAATTTTAGAGTAAATGGAAAATATAGCCTCTGATTCAGAGATTTTATTATTGTGGGTTAAAGGCAAATACAAAGGGAATTTTAGAACGTAATGTAAGAATGAATACATTCAAGTGCTAAAGTGTAAAGGTACGAGAGATCAACAAGACTATAAATTAGGTGACCAGTAAGACTGAATCAGATTTTCAAAGGAATATGAGAGTTGAGCTGTTCCATAAACAATGCATTGGATATGGCTAGAAAGGAACTGATAGAGTTACAGCAGGGCTGAAGGGCCAATCACAGCTGTCAGGCAGAGATTTTCTGAAAAAGTTTCCATGCATAAGGTTAGAAACCGATTAAATGGAACCATGTATTAAAGCCAGAATTCATAGCTTTGGTGTAATAACCATGAATACCCACTTGTGATTTTAATCATGGATCTATCACAAAAAAAAAAAAGGAGCATCTTACCAATATGAATCAGAGGTAATATCCCAGGCAGCTTCCTCAAAGAGGTCTGAACCACAGACTGTATGTAATGAATGTTGTAGGTAGTTTATGTGACAAGATAAGCATACTCAGATGGAGATTAGCACGCAGAATGTTTATTGGAGAACAATCCCCAGATTGACACCTACCTGTGGAGGTAGAGAGAGAAGCAGCAGTGGACATATGGAAAAGTTGGATTATGATGTAGTCACAACAGAGGGCTCAGATAATTCTGGAAGCTGTACAACTAAGACAACCCTTTGGAGCTGTCCTGAGTAGGAGGGAAGTGGCTTGGAATTTACAGTTCCCACATTGACCAGATGTTGGGTATGGATTACCCCAGGGAAGGGATTATGCTCCTGGATGCAGGACAATTTTTAGAAAGGACATACAGTAGAGCTGTCAGTGGACATGACTTTCAGCTTAAGAGGAAATAAGTGCTTCAGTTCAGAAAGTGACCTGGAAGTACATCACAGCATACACAACAAGCAATGAGCCGTAAGTTACCCAGATAAATTCTAGTCCTAATCACTTGGTAACCCGGTCATAGTAGGCATGGTTTTTTTTTACTAAGGTTTTTTTACAATGATGATATTCCCACTGCCAGGAGATCCTATGTCCTAACAGGATGTGTTGTATCATCTCTACGACCTCGGGTAGATGTATCCACTACTAAAATACAACTTTTCTTGCATGAAACAATCAAACCTTACAAAACCATGTTTTGTTTTGTTTTTTTTTAAGGTAGACAACTTTTTTATTATGTTATGTTAATCACCATGCGCTACGTAATTAGTTTTTGAAATTAAATCTTGCCATTTGCAACGACGTGGATGGAACTGGAGGGTATTATGCTGAGTAAAACCATGTTTTTGCTTTGAGCCTAGGTTAATGACTTACTTAATTCATCTCAAGGTTTAGTAAATTCCTTCAACCTGAAGGGCAATTCTGTAAAACTAACACAGATGGAAGCATACACATATAACAGTTAAACTTCTTTGCCACCAAGAAAAATGTTGAAAATCTAAGTCAGGTGTCATCCAAAACTTATTCTAAAGAGTAAGTGAATGATTTATGTCAAAACCTGTAGTAAAAAATGAAGTCTACAACTTTTGTTGGTGATGTGTTGCATTCAGATATTGGGAGTCTTTTAAGTGGATGTACACAGTGTAAGGATTAAAGAGTGTTAGGGAGAACATTTGTCAAATCCCATAATTAGTGATATAGACTTTCTGCCTCCTTTCAACTTACTTGGAGATACACCTGACAAAATGCTTCAACTCAATTGACACA
>NC_138376.1:37839811-37858696 GCF_054177405.1 Leptonychotes weddellii | reverse complement strand
ATAGCAAAAAAAATTTAAAAAATAAGAATCAAAGTTCTCAATATTACAGAATAGTTGAGTAATACAGTGATAACTGGATGGAGAGCTGGATAGCTAGAAGCTTTCCACTCTATGTAGTTATTTCAGCTACACACAATATCACCCTAGGGATATCTTTGGCTTTGAAATACTAATACAGTTGAGAGGTGAGTTCTATTCAACTGTACTGAGCTATACATGAGAACAAATTTAGGTGTTCATAAATAAGTCCATCTCATGGTATATATATTAGGTGGATCACGGCTAGTTTCCAGAAAATCTATTAGTACTTCCTATACAAGTAGACATTATTAACATTTATGAGATGCTTGTTTATTACAAAATATTTTTAAAATACTAATGAAACTTCCATATTTACAGATTATTGGGCATTTTTGCCCAATGTTTTGACCCATGAATTAGCAGTGTGAGTCTTTCCTGCCCCAGAGAAAGGTAGATCACTCCTAAATTTCATTTTTGACCAAGAACCCATATCACAAGTGGATGGCTAAATGAGCAAATGTTTATTTCAAGGTCCTTGCATAAGGAATACCTCTGTGGCTGTTTTCCAGTCATGGGTCCTGTTACAACCCATTGGCTACTTGGATTGGTTTCACCCTTCTCAACAGCTCGGAAGTGGCAGAGACTGAAATGTTGATCTGATTTCCAAGCTTGTACATCATCTCCTACTGTCAACTTCTCACCAAACCTAAGTACCACAAGTTCACTCATCAATGAAAAAGATGATTGCCAGCAGAGATACAGCTGAGTTTGTTTTCTTTTATAAGACATTGCTTGGATGACCAGTGGAATATTTGTAAAATGAAAATGAGGAAAATATCCTTGTAATATATTTTGAAGTTTCTTCAAGTATGACTCAGACTTTTTTTCTCCCTTTCAGATACTTTTTGTGGAGAAAATATGCATTTGACAACTTATCCTATCTCATGGTCAAATGTAATTAAAATCTGGTACAATGAATCTAAATATTTCAAGTACGGGGAATGGACATCAACGGATGATGACATAACATTTGAGCATTACACTCAGGTAACCTGCGTACTTGCAAATATACACATTGTTTAAATGACTATAAGCATGTGTGGAAAATAGGTGACTGAGAAAATTATTCTACCCACTTTTCGCAAACTTACACTTGACCCACTGAGTTCCTATTATAATTTGAAACATAAGGAAATGTGATTCCCTCAACAGATAGCTTAGAGAAGCTGCTTAACTGTTTAGTCTCCTTTTTTATACATTTGGACTTTTGGGAATTAACAAAATCATAAAACATCAATGTCACTTATAAATTACATTTCTAATATGTGTAAAGAATGAAAATAATGGTACCTTATAATACAGAGAATCCTCTTCTTCCTAGTTTATTTTTATTATGGTAAAATTATATGTATATATGTATGTATGTGTAAAATATATACATATATTATTTTTATTTATCATATATAATTATTTTCATATATATATAACACATAATAACTATTTGGATATGCACATATGAATATATTTTATAAAATTTTCCATTTTAATCATTTTAAAATTATGTAGTATTAATGTTCAGTAGCATTAACTACATTCAAATTGTTATGAAGCAATCACTACCATACATCTTCACAACTTTTCACCTTCCCAAACTCTGTACCCATTAAACAATGACTTCCCATTTCCCCCCCTCCCCAGCCTCTGGCAAGCACCATTCTAGTTTCTTTATCTATGAATTTGATTACTCTAGATACCTCATATAACTGGAATCATACAATTTTTGTCCTTTTGTGTCTGCCTTATTTCACTTAGCATTATATCCTCATTTGATGTTCATCCATGTTGTAGCACGTGCCATAATTTTACTCCTTTTTAAGGCTGAATAATATTCCATTGTATGTGTATATCACCTGTTTTTTATCCATTCATTCACTGATGTGTATTTAGGTTGTTTCTACTTTTGGATATTGATAATAATGCTGCTATGAACATTGGTGTGCAAATATCTGTTCATATCCTGCTTTCAATTCTTTTGAGAAATGGAATTTCTGGATCACATGGTAATCGTATGTTGAATTATTTGAGGAACTGGCATACTGTCTTCCACAATAGCTGCATTATTTAACATTCCCAGCAGCAATAAAATTTCTGATTTCTTCACATCTGTGCTATATTGGTCTGCTTGGACTTCTATAACAAAGTACCACAGGCTGGATGGACTAAACAACAAACTTATTTTCTCACAGTTTTGGAGGCTGGAAGTCTATGAACTTCTGCAGCATAGTTGGTTTCTGTGAGAGCTCTCTTTCTGCCTTCTTTTCATTATATCCTTGCACAGACTTTCCTTTCCTTTTGTCTGTGCGGGCTTGCAGAGAAAGAGAGAAAGAGAGTGAGAGCATGAGTGTCAGCACTCTGGTGCCTTTTCTTATAAGGACATGAGCGCTATCAGATCATGGTCCCACCCTTAGAACTTCATTTAACCTAAATTACTTCTGTAGAGGTTCCATCTCCAGTTAGAGTTGCTGGGTTATATCAGATTATTTGGGTTTTTGTTGCTGAGTTGTAAGAGTTCTTTGTATATTCTGGATATCTATGCTTTAGCAGGTATATGATTCCACATAGAAGTGAGATCATTAATTCCTATTACATAGACTGCCTATTCACTCTGATGATAGTATCCTATGATGCACAAGGTTTTAAATTTTGATAAAGTCCAATTTATCTATCTTTTTTTTCCTTTTCTGTCTGTGCTTTTGGTGTCGTATCCAAGAAATCACTGCCAAATTCAATATCATGAAGTTTTTTTCCTTATGTTTCCTTCTAAGAGTTTTTTTATGGTTTTAGCTCTTACACTTAGGTATTTAATCCATTTTGAGTTAATTTTTTATATGGTGGAAGGTAGGACCCAATTTCATTTATTTGCATGTAGATACCTAGTTTTTCCAACTTTACTTGTGGGAAGGCAGTCCTGTCCCCACTGAATCATCTTGGCATCCTTGTTGAAAATCATTTGACCGTATATGTGAAAATTTATTTCTGGACTCTATTTTATTTCTCAGGTTTATATGTCTAATGTTATGCCAGTACCACTGTTTTAATTGCTGTAGCTTTGTGGTAAGGTTTGATATTAGAAAGCATAAGACTTCCAACTTCTGTCTGCTTTTTCAAGCCTGCCTATTTAAAAATCATAGACTTAATCATTTATGGATAGCAATGCAGATATTCTAAGTAAAAGACTAGCAAATAGCATTCTGATTTTAAAATTGACACCCTTGGACAAAAAGGATATGTTCTAGGAATCCAAGAATGTTATAACATCAGACTATTTATTCATATAATTTGCCTTATCAAACAATTAGAGGATAAAAATAGAATGATCACCCTTGGAGCTAAAAATCTGACAAATTTGTGATATCAATTCCAACCTTATATTTCTTTCAGATAAAGGTAGCCTAGACCCACTATTTACATCCAAGACCATTAGTTCCATCACACTCAGATAGTAACTTAATATTTCCTCTTCCAAACACTTAAAAAAATTATTATCCAATTCCCATGATACACCTATGAGGTAGAAGATAGTATTATTTTATCCCATTTTACAAATAAAAAAATAAAATTTCAAAACGTAAACTGGTAAATACCATACAACCAGGAAGTGGTAGAGATAGAATTTGAAACCAAGATGTTTGGTCTCAAAGGCCAACTCTACTCTATGCCATGCTTCTGCTCTGATGATTAAGTAAAGTTCCTCCCATGGTTTGATTTTGATATAATTACCAACAAGCCTTCATCATGTTACCTGATTTTCTATATAGATTTGATAATAGAGTGAGCCAGGATTAAGGATGGCCAATAAGTGTGCATATGTATGTGTGTTATCCAGACACATGGAAATCTTTCTGTTTCTATGACTTCCTAATAAGCCATGCTCAAAGCATCCTAAAAGCAAACATGTTTATTTTCAACCATGAATAACAGTATTCGTATTGTAATCATTTAGCAAAAGTCAAATTATTAATAAAATAATCTCTTTATCATTACAGATTGTTTGGGCCACTTCTTACCTCACTGGCTGTGGAATATCATCATGCGACAAAAGATTGTCAACTCAGTATCTCTATGTTTGTCACTATTGTCATGAGTATGTATTATACAGTTTGGTTTCACAAAGCCTTTAGAAATATATCCCTCTTACATAATCCAGTTTCTCAAACAATATAAAAGAAAGCTCAAATAAATATTTCATTTCAGTTAAGCAGAACTTTAGGGATAAAATGTCATTTAGCCAATACCTAAAAACATTACACACACACACAATTTTATTTACATCATATTTTTAAAATAAATTTATATTTATATTTCATTAATAGAATGTCCAAATTCAAAGCTATTACCAGTAGTCTTGCTCTGTGTTATTGATTAGCATAAGCAAAAAAACAACGATATTTACTTCAACAATCTAGAGTATATTTAGAATGCAAGGGCAGAAATATAGTGGAGTATCAAGAAAAAACAAATGGAAAAATTGAAGTGTTCTTGTTAGTCTAACTATTGGTATATGCCTTTTCTTTAGAAATTAAATTTACATGTTATCAAGGTGTGAGTAACAACTCCTAGAAGAGATAATCTGATTGCTTCAGTGAAGGGCAGGTGGACTCCTTTGCCCTACCAACTGCAATTGCTCTTTAAGCAAGATCAATTTCAGACAAAGATGATTGTAGGAGCCCACAGGAGCACACTGTGTGGCTCCAGTGGTAATCATGAGAAATTAGAGATTGTTAAAAGCTTGATATAGTCCTCTAATAGTTCACTACAAATGCCTGTTTAAATATACTCTGCTAAGGAAAGTTAATGAGTGGTCTGCATTTGTCTCCTTCAGCTAGCCATACTTAAATAGTTGAGTATGCAAATTTTCCATCATACTATGAGCTCCAAGCATGGTGTTTAACTGCTATCCCCCATTATTTTGTGTTGCAAAATAAAAAATGTTCAATATGAATCAGTGAAAATTATTTATCTGTTAATAGGCTACAATATTTATACTTTAAATGAGGCCTCCAATATCAGTGTAGATTCAATAGATATATTTATATAAGAGCTCTATATATGACTTATTTTCTGATCTTATCATTACTTGATTTCAGTAGTTAATATTTGTTATGATTTTATCTATATAATTAGTACTGAAGACAGTAAGATCTCTTTGCATCTATAACACATCCATTGTACTAAATCTTTCAGGGGCTGGTGGTGGTTTCTGGTGAACTGACAATTACACAAAAATAAAACACATAGAGCTGTGATAGAGAATATTCTGCAGCAAAGATTAGGCCAAGAGTCTGACAAAAGCCCTTACTGAATTAAGTAGTAAGTTTCTTCTTTAAAGTGAAATTTTGGGGCACCTGGCTGGCTCAGTTGGTAGACCAGGTGACTCTTGATCTCCGGTTCATGAGCTCAAGCCCCACATTGGGCATAAAGCTTACTTTAAAAAAGAAATGGAAAAAAAAATAAAATGAAATTCTAGCAATTCACATATCAAAGGGAAAAATATCAACTAGAATGTTATTTTAACCAGAACATTTACTTTATTTTTCAACCATATGAAGTAAGAATCAGTTATAATCCACATTGTTTTCTTAGATATCTGCAGGTAAAACTGTCTTCTCTGAATTTCGTATTAGCTTAGAACTAGAAATTCTCATCTATTCTCTCTCCCCAAATCTACCGCTTCAGATTTAGCCATACTGAGGAATTTTCATCTTTTATAATGCTCCATGTGTTTCTACACAAGAGTAACATGCATCAAGTTTCTCATGATACTGTGCAAGATGAATAGAACACCTCCAATTTGACTCACTTAAAATGTTCTTAACATATCCTTTTACATGACTGCTTACCAAGTCCTTATGGGTATAAATAAAGAAAAATGACAAATTATAAATCCCTCTAAAGCTCTTCTGCTTGTTAAGACTTGACTGTTCATAGGTTCCAGTCTTGTTAGAACTTAACTGTCTGAATAGGGTAAATTCTTTCAAAATGTTCTTAGGACCCCACAGTTGCCTGATAAATTGTGATCATTGCAAGTCTAGAAATCTTAAACCTATCTTAAAGATAGCACGGTGATGGGTATTAAGGAGGGCACATATTGCATGGAGCACTGGGTGTTATATGCAAACAATGAATCATGGAACACTACATCAAAAACTAATGATGTACTGTATGGTGACTAACATAACATAAAAAAAGATTATCATCATTATCTAGAAGTGGTTTTCAAAAATTGTTTTCAAAGTTGATTATAAATGGTGAGTAAAATTTTATATGCATTGTCCAAGCATTAATTTTATTACATCACCTTTTCCTTTGTTCTTTTTCTTAAGGGGAAATGATCCTGCCAAAAGGGATAAACCTTATAATGCAGGAAGTCCATGTGGGGACTGTCCAAATGACTGTGAAAATAAACTTTGCAGTAAGTTTTACATTCATTTTGCTTAATGTAGACCATTGACCCAGGAGCCATGTGTCCTTCAAATTAAGGATTTGACAATATTGCACTTTTCTATAACTTTTTTCTGAATCATCACCCAGAAAAAATCAACATTATTTCTTATTTCCCCTCCCTGAGTGACCAAGAAGATAATTGATTAAATCTATTGGAACGGATATTAGAATGTCTAGGCCTAAACTCAAGCCCCTCCCCCCTGCCCTAAAGTTTAATGACCTAATAGGGAAAACCCAGATAAGATGTTAATATAACTATACATTTTTCTCTGCTCTATAAAAAAGTTTCTGGGCTCTCTTATTGCAACCTTGAAATTAGTGTTCTTGGCTTCTTGCTGCTCCATAACTCTCTTACCTGTCTGACCACTTATTAGGGTATGTAATTTCTTATGGAGTGATCCTTATTCTCCCATGTTCCTACTGACACATCAAAAGATATTAGTTGATGGTCACACTGTCCCCTTACAGCATTTCCTTTTATTTCTTAAATAAACCTTACCTACAATGTAGTATTAACCAAATGGGTTCCAATTACATGTTCATTCCCTTAGATAGCAAAAGTTCCTTTTCCTAGAGCCTCCTGAAAACATAGCTCCTAATCCCGGAGTGTAATGTTGATAAGATAATTTTCAACAAGTTTTTAGAGAAATAACTAACCCAGGAAAAATACCCTTTAACTTCAGACTTGGAAGATCAGAAGACTTATTTTCCTACACCTAACCAAGTCACTCTGTTTACTCTTAGAGTAAGGAAAATAGATTCTCTTTTTCAAAATCCCTCTCTTTCTAAGTAGAGAAATAGATAGATATTCCTTTTTCTAAGTCTCATTTATTCTTTCTCTTTTTTTCCCCTTTTTCTCTTACTTTCAACCTCACTTTGTGCATACCATTTCTGAAAAGAAATTGTAGTTGGAGAAAAATAAAATATCTACTAATTACCTATGCTGGGTGGATGGGGTAGGTTTTTTTTTTTTTTTAAAGATTTTATTTATTTATTTGACAGAGAAAGACACAGTGAGAGAGGGAACACAAATGGGGAGTGGGAGAGGGAGAAGCAGACTCCCCGCCGAGCAGGGAGCCCGATGCGGAACTCGATCCCGGGACTCCAGGATCATGACCTGAGCCGAAGGCAGTCGCTTAACCAACTGAGCCACCCAGGCGCCCGGTTTTTTTAATCCAAGATATAAAAGCAATGCTTATAATGCATAAAAAATGTAATTGAAGTAAAATGAGAGTAGGAAAGAGAAAGTATTACTCAAGAAGATTAAATCTATGCCATAAAAGATGCTTATCTTAAACTCTTTGCTCACCTATAAATGCACGAGAAGATGAGAAATATTAAAGAAAGATAGATTGGGCCACACTGGAATGGAAACAATGCTTAAAATATAAGACCTGGATATACAGATATAAGCAGTTTAGTGTAATTCAAATAAATCTTATAAAAACAAAATTCATATTATAAAATAGGGGAAATTACTTATATTAATATAATTTATATACTATAATAGCAGTAAAAGTACTTCTAAGAGGGAAATTCATAGCAATAAATACCTATAATAGCAACAACAACAAAAAAGAGCTCAAAACAACTTAACTTTATTCTTCAACTACAAAATGAGCAAACTAAGCGCCAAGTTAGTAGAAGGAGGAACATAACAAAATTCAAAGTGAAAATAAATAAAATAAAGACTGAAAAGAAGGTGAAAAAGATCAATGAAAGGAAGAGCTTTCATTAAAAGACGAACATAGAAAAATCTTTAACTTTAGCCACACTTACCAGAAGAAGAAGAAGAAAAAGAAGAAGAACAAGGAGGAAGAGGAGGAGGAGAAGAAGAAGAAGAAGAAGAAGAAAAGAAGAAAGAAGAAGAAGAAGAAGAAGAAGAAGAAGAAGAAGAAGAAGAGAGAAAAGAAAATAGAAGATTCAAATAATTACAATTTGAAATTAAAGAGAAGACATTACACCTGATACCCACAAACAAAAAAGGGCATAAGAGTCTGCTATGAATAATTGTATAGCAACAAATTGGACAACTAATTTGAAGAAATTATTGAAGGAATTTATCCTATTTATACATACAACTTACAAAACTAAACTTAAAAAAAAACATACAACTTACAAAGACTAAATTATGAAGAAATAAACATACAGCTCACCAAGACTGAATCATGAATAAATGGAAAATCTGAACAGACTAAGTACTAGTAAGGAGATTGCATCAATAATCAAAACTCTCCCAACTAAGAAAAACCCAGGACCAGATAGCTTCACTGGTGAATTCTACCAAACATTTAAAGAATTAATACTAATACTTCTAAAACTCTGCCAAAAAAATAGAAGATAAGTGAACACTTCCAAACTCATTTTATGAAGCCAGCATTACCCTGATACTAATATCAGATGACACTGCAATAAAAAAAAAAAAACTACAGGCCATTATATCTGATGAACATAGATGCAAAAATCTCAGTGAAAGTTAGCAAACCAACTGCAACAATACATTGAAAGGATCATACACCACAATGAAGTGGGATTAATGCTAGGGATGCAAGAATGGCTCAACGTCCACAAATCAGACAATTTGAAGAATAAAAATCATATAGTCATCCAAATAGATACAGAAAAAGCATTTGACAATATCTGACATTCTTTCATGATAAAAAATCTCAAATTGGGTTCACAGGTATAATGTTACCTCAACATTACAAAGGCCAGATATGAGAAGCCCACAACAAGCATCATATTCAGTGGTTAAAAGTGAAAAGCTTTTCCTCTAAGACCATGAACAAGACAAGAATGCCTATCTTTTTTTTTTTTTTAACATATAATGTATTATTTGTTTCAGAGGTACAGGTCTGTGATTCAACAGTCTTACAAATGAAGGGGAGGAAATCGGAGGGGCAGATGAACCATGGGAGACTATGGACTCTGAGAAACAAACTGAGGGTTCTAGAGGGGAGGGGGGTGAGGGGATGGGTTAGCCTGGTGATGGGTATTAAAGAGGGCATGTAACGAATGGAGTACTGGGCGTTATACGCAAACAATGGATCATGGAACACTACATCAAAAACTAATGATGTAATGTATGGTGATTAACTTAACATAATAAAATTAAAAAAAAAAAGAATGCCTACCTTTACCACTTTAATTCAACATAGTACTGGAAGTCTTAGAGTAATTAGACAAGAGAAAGAAATACAAGTAATTAAAATCAGAAAGGAAGAAGTAAAACAGTATCTACTTGCAGATGACATGATAATATATATAAAATACCATAAAGACTCCATCAGATCGGGGCACCTGGATGGCTCAGTCAGTTAAATGTCTGCCTTCAGCTCAGGTCATGATCCCAGGATCCTGGGATTGAGCCCCACGTTGGGCTCCCTGCTCAGCGGGAAGCCTGCTTCTCCCTCTCCTACTCCCCTTGTTTGTGTTCCCTCTCTCACTGTCTCTCTCTCTGTCAAATAAATAAATAAAATCTTTAAAAAAATTAAAAAAATAAAGACTCCACCAGAAAACTATTGGAATTAATAACTGAATTCAATAAAATTGCAGGATACAAAATCAATATACAAAAATCAGTTATTTTTATATATACTACTAACAAACTATCAGAAAAAGAAATTTTTTTTAAATCCTATTTATAATTGCATCAAAAAAGAATAAAATACCTAAGAATAAATTTCACCAAGGAAGTGAAAGATCTATATAATGAAAATTATAAGATATTGGTGAAAAATATTGAAGATACAAATAAATGGAAATATATTCCATGCTCATGGATTGGAAGAATTAATATTTTTTTGAATTTCCATACTACCCAAAGATATCTACAGATTCAGTGCAATTACTATCAAAATTCCAATGGCATTTTTCACAGAACTAGAACAAATAATCCTAAAATTTGTATGGAATAACAAAAGATAGCCAAAGCAACCTTGAAAAAGAAGAATAAAGCTAGTGGTATCATGCTTCCTGATTTCAAACTATATACAAAGCTATATATAGTAATCAAAACAGTATGGTATTAGCATAAAAACAGGCACATAGATCAATGGAACAGAATGGCTAAATGAACATTATATATATATTATATATATATATATATAATTTTTAAAAAAGAATGGAGAGCCCAGAAATAAACCAATACATATAGGGTCAATTAATTTATAACAAAGAAGCCAAATGCCAAATACATACAAGGGGAAAAGACAGTCTCTTCAGTAAATGGTGCTGGGAAAACTAGACAGACAGCCACATGCAAAAGAACGAAACAGGAATCATATATTACACCACACACAAAAATCAACTCAAATGGATTAAAGACTTGAACGTAAAACCTGAAACCATAAAACTCCTAGAAGAAAACATGGGGCAAACTCCTTATATCAGTCTTGGCAATGATTTTTTGGATTTGACACTAAAATCAAAAATAGCAAAAGCAAAAATAAACAAGTGAGACTGCATCTAACTAAAAAGCTGCACAGAAGGGAAAACCATCAACAAAATGAAAAGACAACCCATTAAATGAGAGAAAATATTTGCAAATCATAAGTCTGATAAGGCGTTAATCTCCAAAATACATAAAGAACTTATAAAGCTGAATAAAAAAAATCCAATTAGAAACCTGGCAGAGGAATTAAACTGATATTTTTCCAAAGAAGATATCCATATAGCCAACAGGTACATGAAAAGGTGCTTAATATCACTGATCATCAGGGAAATGCAGGGATATACTACATACCTGTTAGAATGTCTATAATCAAAAAGACAAGAGATCATAAGTGGGGGTAAGGGTGTGGTGAAAAGGAAACTCTCATGCAATGTTCATGGGAATGTAAATGGGTGCAGTCACTATAGGAAGCCGTATGGAGGCTACTCAAAAAATTAAAAATATAACAGTTATATGATCCAGCAATTTTTCTTCTGGATAGCTATCTGAAGAAAACAAAAACATTAACTCAAGAAGATACTTACAATAGCTTAGGCATGGAAACAACCTAAGGGTCCATTGACCGATGAATGGATAAAGAAAGAATATATATATAATGTACACTGTTCAGCTATAAAACAAATGGAAATCATATCATTTATGACAACATGGATGGTTCTTGAAGGTAGTATTCTAAGTGAAATAAGTCAGACATAGACAAACACCATATGATGTCAATTATATGTGGAACCTAAAAAACCAAACTCACAGATACAGAAAACAGATTGGTAAATTTCAGAGTCACTGGGGAGGGGAGGGTATAATTCTATTGATGTCTTTAAGGAAAGATTATCTCTTTCTTCAGTAATGGTGAATTTTTGAGATAATACTGTGTAAACATGCTTTTTCCTTCCAGCTAACCCCTGCCTCTACTATGATGAATACAGTAACTGTAAGACACAAAAACGAAGTTTTGGATGCAGATCCCAGTCAGTTCAACAGTTCTGCAAAGCCAGTTGCCTCTGTGACAAGGAGATAAAATAATCTTTGTTATTTGCAACTATAATGTGCTGTTGGGGAAATGTCTGCTGGATTACATCTTTTACCTTACTTTGTTTCAGTGGCTTCTGCTAAGTTTCATTTGGTTTTAATTACACCTGAGATCCTAAATTTTACTAATCATATATGGGCATCCGTAGATTTACATCAATGCTGGCCACTTTGACAATAACCTCTGCTAGAGGAGGGTCTTTTTCCCTGTTAACTCCTTCCCCTGCTTTCCCATGTCTCCAACCTTCCTGATGTTGTCTTCCCTGTCCAACTAACATGCACTGTAATTCTTTATTCCATAACTTTACTTCTATTTTAAATTGGTCATTAAAATAATCCACAAAGCAAACGAAGAGTCAAGTATTATTACTTGCAAGGCAAAGTGCTTAGTTGGAGGAGGTTTAAATGTCTCATTGTCTCATTATTATATCTATAAACATTTGTAAAGTGGGAGGGAAATTGTGTTTCCTTACTTTAACAAAATATGTACTCAGCACTGATTACATACAAAATGTAATGCGTAAATAGAGGATATTGTCTCCGGTATTTCAAATGAAGACGTAAATATTTAGTGAATCTGAATATTAAAGAAATCTGGTGAAGTGTATGATGACACAGAGATCCCAGTACCTGTTATTTTGTTTTCAGTTTCAGGTTTTTTTTCCCCCTCATAACTGTGCTCTTTCTTTCTAAAAGTTTATGTAAAAGAAAATTCTCTAGGTTTTCATCAGTTGTCATATCATGTATAAGAAAGAAGCAGTGGAGGGGTGCATGGATGCCACAGTCAGGTGAGCATTGGTCTCCTTGTTTTCAGCTCAGGTTGTGACCTTGGGTCTGTGGGATTGAGCCCAGGTCAGGTTCCACACTCAGCAGGGAGTCTGCTTGAGATTCACTGTCCCTCTCCCTCTGCCCCTTCCACTCATGTTCTCTCTCTCTCTCTCTCTAAAATAAATAAATAAATCTTAAAAAAATAGAAAGGAAGGAAGGAAGGACAGAAAGAAGGAAGGAAGGAAGAAAGAAAGAAAGGGAAACCAAGTCTTTACTTCAAGGATGAAAATTGTTTGTGTAACCCCCCCAAAAAATTTCATATGCTAAGTATCTCCAAGGAAAGGTGACACAAATTATGATGCAACTTTTTGAATGCTTCATAACATTACTCCCATGACCAAAGCTTATCAGGAGAGTTTTTGCACACAGCAACACAAGCATAGAAAGAAATCTCATGCTAAGTTCAGAGTCACTGTCAGGGGAAGTGTCATGATTAGACTCAAGAGCTGGAACACACTGCTCCATTAAAAGTGTGTGTGTGTGTGTGTACATATACTAATACATGTCCACAAGACCTGTGAAGCAAAGACAGTAAGTAAAGAGCAGCTCTGACGACAGATCTGATTAAGTTGTAGGGTTCACAGTGGAAAACAAATGGGCACAAAAATGGATCCAGATTACAGGGAAACGTGAAGAAAAGCCAGACTGAATAACTTTTATTTGATACCAAGAGCAAAGATTACACACCCCTGATTCTCAATGATAAGAGCTCTATAATAAAAACTAGGCTCTATGCAGATTTATACGGGGGCATGGATGATAGAATGATCCAAGATGCGCAGACTGACAACTGGCGTAGATTAGGGGTCATTGTGAATTTTCAAAATGTGCTCAAGCCGTAAGCAGTTGGGACAGCATTGTCGTGATCTTCTTTCCCCTAGCGTAGAAAGGTGTCACTGTTCCTTCACCAGTGAGCGTACAGAGATCCCAGGGCAGTTCAGGGATCGTATACCCTGAACCTTTGAATAATAGGGGGATGTGGTATGTCTTCTCCTCTTAGATTAGCCTGTAATTCTCTCAGTTTTCCCAATATATTAAGAAATGGAAGGAAAATTATTAAACCTAATTAAGAGATCTGATAAACTGGTAGAGAATATAAAAAACTTATAACAAATATGTATAAAAAAATAAAAATATGCCTGTCATTATGGCTGGAAGTACTTAACAAAGAATGAACAGAGAATTAAAAGATAAAGACTGTGACACTGATTTTTTAAATTTTCAAAAAAATATGATCAGCCATGTTACTTTTGTTTTTCTATTAAAATTTATATTTAAATTTATTAGGTAGTTCAGCAAGGAAGCCAGATAAAAATTCAGCAATCAAAAAAGGTGTTCTTATACATAGGCAATATCTCCATCAATGTTTCTTTTTAATAATTTATACTTTACCTACATTTGTATCTCATTTACTATGCAATCTTTCGAGTTTTCATCTCAACTATTTTTTTTATTTCCATTATCTCCAAGTGGTTACGATTTATAAACACTTGATTAGTCACTTTTCATTTTGTTTTTTTCTCTAATGATATTTGTTGTGTTTGTTTTAAATGTGTACTGATTTTTTAATAATTCAGTTTTCTGAGCAAATGCTCCATTGTTATCTTTCTCCCACAGTACTGAAGATAACTCAGATATACTGAAATTTTCCCCATGAATATATTTGTTAGTTTAGCTTGTTAAGTCTGCAAAGATCAGATAGGGCTTTGTCCTCAATTTTTTCGTGGTGTGTTGTGGTAGAGTTAGAAAAAGACATTTATTGTGAGAGGTTTTATGTTACAGTCAATGGTCATCTGCCCCCCCCCCGCCCGCCGCCATCCCTCCAAATAGACATTTTCCATCCTCAATATAACATCTCTGCTGCTCTATTCCATAACTTCTCTTCCTGGCTGCAACACTTTTAATTAAAAAGGACCAGAGGCTGCCAGAACTAAGTATATTTGTTGTTCTAGGTTCACTGTCCCTGCCCCAGGCATTGTTTCAACACTCAGCATCACTCTGTAATTGGCAAAGGAAGAGCAACACATATTTAAAATCTATCTTTAGGACACTCATGGCTAGGGTACAGGTTTCTTCTTTCTCCTTTAATTTTGCAATTTCCTTTCATTTGACACCTTATTTTGCTGACTGCTCTGACCTAAATTCCAGGTTTGGTTAGTACTGATTCCATCAAAGTTCACACCCCTTCCAACTGCTACCCCAATTAAGCCAATCAGTCATGGGCTTGATCTTACAGGGCGTGAGGTAGGAAGAAACAATGTAACAGTTCTATTCAGAAACCCATCTCTTCTCCTTGGTCTTCCAACTTCTAATACTGAGACCATGTCTTTGTGACCCCTAAGAAAACAAAAGGATCCAACCATCTTAGGATCCATCAACATTATATCTGTTTTATAACTGCAAAAACAGGCTCTCAAAATTCCTGCCTTGTTTTTGTCATCTCCAGGGCTAGAGGAGGGACAGAGAACAAGCATGTATTGTTTAAGTTTCTAATTTATAAGAAACTTTGTGTTCTCTGGCCACTTTTTGCAGCCTATATATTCTTAGAGGGTATTTCTGTTAAGATTGTTAGGGTTAATTTTCCTTGTCCCCTTCTTAATCTAAAAATTCTCAGTCTTACTTAATGCTGGAGATGCAAAGACACACAGTCTGATTGTTTGTCTTTCCTTTCACTAGACCTTATACAGACCACAACTCTCTCCTCCCACATCTTTAGCTCTCCTCTATGGCAGTGTTATATTCAACATATTATAATGGATGAATCCACATTTTATATCACAGTGGGAAAATCAGTCAATTGGATACAATTATTTTTAGATAAGTTCATGTCTGAACCAACTGTTGATGTCAGTAGGGGGTTCCCTCACATACAACACCAAGCAATTCTAAGACACTATGTTGTCTCAACTCAATTTTGCCACTATCAATTTGAATTAGTATCAGATTCCCCAGGTTAAGGGTTCAGTCCAGGAAGCCTGCCCCTCACCCCCAACTTCAGTTGCCAGAGGCAAGCCCTTGTCTGTTACCTGTGCTTCTGATCTACAAGCGACAGATTAGAGGTTCCAATGCCTTCTCCTTAGGTTTGATTAATTTGCCAGAGCCTCATAGAACTTAGGAAAACACTTAATGTTTCAACAGCCAGATGAAGAGATACATAGGGCAAGGTCCTGGACAAAGTAGCTTCTGTCCTAATGGAACATGGGCCCTTGGCTCAGTGACACACGAGTGTTCAGGTTCTCTAAGCCTGGAAGCACTTCAAAAGAGAAAGACTGAAAAGTTTTCCTTTTGGGTTTTTATGGAGGCTTCATGAAAGAGTCATGATTGTGGCCATTGGCTTACTCAACCTTCAGTCCCTGTCCCTTCCCTGGAGGTCTGGGGGTGGGACTGAAAGTTCCAACCTTCTAATCACAGGGTTGGTCCTATAGGCAGCCAGACCTCTGGAGGGTGCTTTCCAAAGGAAACCTCATTAACATAACAAAAGACGCTTTTATCACTCCCAACACTTAGAAATTCCAAGGGTTTTGAGAACTGTGAACCAGAAACAAGGATGAACACCAAATATGTGTTTATCATAAATAAATTTTTATAATAAATGAATAAATTTCTTATTATACATTATAAAATTTATTATAATAAAGAATAATAAACAGCTATTTAATGAGAAAACATTTTTTACACTATGCAGACCTCTAGAAGATAAAGCATATCTATGATAGTGACGGAAAGATGTGTTTTATGAAAACTCAGTGAGAAATTGCCTCAGTGACATTTTTCTGTTTCCTATGGGAAGTTGTAAACCCTTCATTAATAAAAATTTATGCAAGAAAATAAGACTCCTGGGTGTGGATATTACAAGACATTTATACAGGCATGTTGAATTTGATTTCAAGTTTTTTTTTAAGTTTACTTATTTTTTAAAATAATCTCCACACCCAGTGTGGGGCTTGAACCCACAACCCTGAGATCAAGAGTTACAGGCTCTTCCAACTGAGCCAGCCAGGCACCTTTATTTCAAGTTTTGATTAACCAATTTATTACCTTGTCTTATGATAAAAAAAAAATGTTTAAAGCTACATTTTGAAAAATCTTAGTGTTTGAAGTATCATTAGAAAAATAACTTACTGTTTATTTGAACGTTATAGCTTCTAATCACTGTATTGTTAACATTTTAATTAAAGGCTCACTTTTGAAATATTTCATTGAAACAAATATTTTTAGAACATATTTAGAACATTATTCATGTTTTCTGCAGCTACAATTTGGACTTTTAAGTGAATACTAAGTGCAAATGTAATCTCAGCAACCCAACAATTCTCTCGTGGGTTTAGGTGGACCTGGAGATGATTTGTCCTGTTTGTTTTTAAATGATTCTTGTTTACATCAATTTAATAAAATTAACATTCCCATTCAAGTTCTCACATCATGGACTTGTCCTATTTCATGCTTACCTAACTTAATAACTATTAATAGAGTTTAGTAGGAACTCAGTATTGAAAGACCCTAAGAAAATATATATTTGTGGTTTGGATGGTTTAGTCATTTTATTTTGTCCCTCTACCTGATATCCTTTGGAGTCACTAACAAAACAACAACAGTCAATATTTGAAATATAAAAATGTGAAAATACTAAGTTGTCTTAATCTTTATGTGGGAGTGCTATGTTAGAGGTAAAGATAAATAGATGAAGAAATCAATAGAATACTAGGAGTCTACAGTTGGGTAAAATCATCTAACACAAAGTCTATTTTATAATAAATATGGTGACTTATTTATTGAATACTGCACTGAAAATAAGAAACAGAATGTTTGGACACAAAATGGTAGTAAATGTATCATTTATTTAACCTTGTGATCACATGGCTGACTGGGAGCCACTGTGGCTGCCCAGCATCAGGAGAGATTATCATAGACAATATCATTAGCTCCAGAAAGGTCAAAATTCAAAATCGAAAGTACAGTTTCTACTTCATCCATTTTAGTTTTGCACCATCCAAGAGTCAAAAAAACCTGTAAGTTGAACCATCATAAATTGGGAACTCTCTGTAGTTTCCCTTTAAATTTTCCCTGTCTTCGAATGGAAGTGGGGAGCTGAAACATTTTGTGAACAGAAGTCAAAAGAGCCATGCCCATCTAGATTGAATGCAAATATTTCCCAACTCCTCATCAAATTTTTCTTTCAATTTGTTTCATTTGGCTGCAGTCTTTGATCAAACAGTAGTTTGTGTAATGATATTGACAGGAATGTGGTTTCCTCCTATGTACCTATTCTGTGTGGCAGAGTCAGGCAGGGGCTCCTACACCAAAGACTTTTCACTCAAGAACTGACACATGTGCAGGTAAGAACTCAGGGATTGTAATGTCAAAGACTCTAGAAAGGCATATGGCCAGGCCTGTGTGGGCTACATCATGATATGCTAGTTGGAAATTTCCATATTGAGAGATTCTGAGAAAATAGAACAAAAAGAGCTAACTGACCTTGGGGGGATCTGGGAGTGAAAAGATGCTCTGGGTAGGGGAGGGGCTCTGGAGGCATCACAGAAGGGGTGCTTTGCAAGGGCTAGGAATTGTCTGCCCCTGAGAATTCCTTCTCCTTACCCAAGTTTCTTCAGCTTCAAAGTCTTTGGTTCCCCAGAAACAAAAAAAGATTATAAAACAGCATATTTATATCTTTTCTATCTTGAAAACGAATACTCTTCCTCTTTCGGTGCTTGGTTTTGTTTTGCTTTTGACTTGTGAGCATTTCTTTCTGAAAGCATAGAATGTACAAATTACTATAATAGTAATAAAGTAGAAATCATTTCAATTGATTTTTAAAAAATATTACTTGGCGAAGATGCCAATGCTACCTAGAGCAATCTACACATTCAATGCAATCCCCATCAAAATACCATTCACTTTTTTCAAAGAAATGGAACAAATAATCCTAAAATTTGTATGGAACCAGAAAAGACCCCAAATAGCCAGAGGAATGTTGAGAGAGAAAAGCAAAGCTGGCGGCATCACAATTCCGGACTTCCAGCTCTATGACAAAGCTGTCATCATCAAGACAG
>NC_138376.1:37797039-37839311 GCF_054177405.1 Leptonychotes weddellii | reverse complement strand
TTATTTATTTATTTGAGAGACAGAGAGAGAGCATGAGTGGGGGCGGGGCTGAGGCAGACAGAGAAGCAGGAAGAGAAGCAGGTGGAGAAGCAGGCTCCCACTGAGCAGGGAACCTGATACAGGGCTCGATCCCAGGACCCTGGGATCATGACCTGAGCCAAAGGCAGACACTTAACCAACTGAGCCACCCAGGTGCCCTGCAGTCAGTAGTTTTAATAGAGAAATGGGTGGTATTCGTATTTTCAAATGCCAAATAAAAAAGAATAAAGTAGAAAGTAGTTTAATTCTCTGAATGAAAGAAATCCACCGTGTGTTAGGTCATCGGGTAGATTTCAAGGATTCCATCATTCATCCCTATTCCTAAAAGAGGTGGCTGGTAGAATTCTTGGCTGATGCCCCAAATCTTACAGTAATTGGAACAGGAGCCCTTGATTATGCATCTTGCTTCCAAAGAAGAAACAGAGGCCCAGAGGAGGCAAATGACTTCCCCAAAATTATACAGTAAGTAAAAGAGCATTAATTCCAACTCAGACAGACTAGCTATATTCTTGATGAACCCTAGGACAGTGTTTTTCAAGCTTGAGTGTGTTTTAGAATCAGCTGAAGAACTTTGTAAAGCATAGGGTCCTGGGCCCCACCCTCTGAGGTTCTGGTTCAAGAGATCTGGGATGGAGACCACACCAAGGTCCCAGCTGATCCTGATGCTGCCAGTTAGTATCATCAATATAGCCAACTTTAAGTTATAGAGGTGTTTCATAGCTGTCTTCATTGGGCAGATAAATATTGGCAAATCTCTATCCCAGTTTCTTTGTATCCCATACAATGAGAGAGAAATGGTCTTTTCACTGTAAACCTGCTGTGTGAGCAGAATAGGTGCTATAAAATAGAACACTTCAGGAAGCCTCAGGTGCATGAGGTTGATAAGACTGCATTTATTTATCTCCTAGAAATATCACTCAGGTTTTGGGTATCCTAAAGCTGGTTCCTTAACCCTAGACTGTCCTAAACTAAGAAGGGTTAAAAATAGTGCAGGCTCTAGATGGTGACTGTAAGAGACAGCTTCCTCCCACAAATGACAAAGGGGAGAAAGCAAGTAAATAGAAAAATATTTCAAAGTTTGTTTCTTGGTTATCTTAAAAGCCAATATGTTATTAAGGGGCACCTGGGTGGCTCAGTCGCTCTAGTATCTGACTCTTGATTTTTAGCTCAGGTCATGATCTCAGGGTCTTGAGATCAAGCCCAGTGTCAGGCTCTCCATGCTGGGTGTGGCTTAAGATTTTCTCTCTCTCTCTCTCTCTCTCACTCTGCCCCTCTCCCTGGCGCTCTCTCTTATTCTTCAATAATCCTGTAGGGTAGATAATATTATTGTCTCCCATTTTACAGATTATAAATCTGGGGTTCAGATTTGCAACCATCGTGAATGTGGGTTTTCCCAAAGAAAGGTTTACCATCATATATATGGGCAATTTTTAGAGAAAATAGACAGGAGAGCTGTCTGTCGTCAGGACTCCCAGTTGCTGGGGGAATAAATTTTTCAGTGCAGAAAAGGACTTGTGTAATACATCACAGCATGCATGGATGCAATCATTCTTGAGTTAGCCAGAAATTCAGATCTAAGCACTTGATAACCTGGTCATAACAGACAAAATTTCTTTACTGATGAGTGCATTTGTATAATTATTGCCAGGAGATCCTATCCCTGGATGGGGTGTGTTCTGTCATCTCTACTTTTCAGTTACATATAGCCTCGACAGAAATGTGTCTTTTTGTATGAAATAATTAAAAGCTGCAAAACCATGTTATTACTCTGTGCAGGGCTATTGAGTTATTAATTCATCTCATGATTTAGAATATTCAATACCATGAAGCGTAATCCTGGAAATGAGCACAAGATGGCAGCATATACATATGATAGCTACATTTTTATTTGCCACCAAGGAAAATAATGAAACTCTGTTAGATGAATATTCTAAACTTATTCTAAAGAGTAGATGGATGACTTACAAAAAAGCTTATAGTAAAACAACCTCCACACTTTGTTGGCAGTCTGTTGCAGTCCTTCAAAGGGACATACACAATGAGGGAACAAGAGTGTTAGGGAGATTATTGGTCTCACACCTTCTGATAGAGATGTTCTACCTTTCATCTTACCTATAGAATAGTTGCTGCTGACACTCACCTGATAACGTATGTGCCCCAGTTTCCTCCTTTGCAAATGAGGATAATAATATTAGTACTTCCCTTGTAGAGAAGCTGTGAGGATAAAGTAAAAGCAAATATATATCGAATCTATAACAGATCCTGGTATGTTGTATCAGCTATTAGTTTTTTATTACACACAATTTTCCAATGAGATGCCTGATACTGCACTTAATTTTAATCTAAACTGTTATTTATTAATTGTGCAGGTAGTACAAGATTTAGCATATCAGAACTGTATCACACAGGGTATCTCATTAAATATTTGGAAAAAATTGGGGGTGTGAAAAATGGGTCACATTTATAGATGCAGAAACTGAGATACAAAGAGACTAAATATTAACATGTTTGAGGTAAAACTGTTATAAATTACCAAATTTTGATTTTGTGAGTCAATCGCTGATACACTAAATTGAAATGCTGGCCTTCTTCTTCCAACCAGAATATTTAAGAATAATATCATTATTTGATATTATTTTTATTTGCCACCAAGGAAAATAATGAAACTCTGTTAGATGAATATACAGTTGAAGATACAGTTGAAGATACAGATGTCCATTCTTTTTGAGTTTTACACCACTTCACTTGTGTAAAAGACCTACATTAGTACCTGTTTTCACTAACTGAAAGAAATCCAGGAGATTTTTGCTTTTACAGAAAAAAAGCAAAAATAGCATTCGGTATTCATTTTGTATTAACCCTTTATGAGGCAGAGCCCACCCCAAGCAGTGAGAGTAACACTTCCAAGCTCCTTCCCAGGAAGAAACCCAGCATCTTAGCATCAAGCTCCCATAGCTCTGTTCTCTGAGCATCTGGGCTTTATCTCTGTTTATTTTGTGCATCCATTAGCAGATGCATCCTAAAGTAGCAGAAAATCCTAAGAGAGGTTATTTTTTAGGTCTGGGGCTGGTCAAAAATTTTCCACAAAATTAATAGTAATGCTTCCCCGCTTTACACCATTTTGGCTTATGAAAAATTTCATAGAAACTTTCTGCTTTCAGAAATTGGGGGAAACCTGTATTGCTAGCACTGGATTTTTTTGGGGGGGAGCCCCTAGAATCTTTTGGAAATTTTAATATGACTGTGTGCTTGGTTCTTACTCTTTTACTGTAGAGTCCAGTGAAAATGCACAAACTTCCAGAATGTTGTCAAAGCAGTGTGGACTCACAGAGAACAACACAAAGGAGTGGCAGACTATTAGTAGGTGTATATATGTCGTTTGAGCCAAGTCTGTGCTCAGAAATCACAGGAATTAAGTCACATGGCAATGATGATGTCAGCCATCCAGTCTGTATTTGTCTTTGCACCCATTCGTGACGGTGAATGTGACAGTGAATGTGACCACTGTTTCAGTGTGGTTTTTTTTTCCCTTTATTTAAACCTGGGTATTTAAATCTTACAGATCTCGATCACCAAGAAAAAAGAATCTAAAAGAAAAAGCTGAAAGTTGTAGAACATTTGAGTAAGGCAATGATGACAAGATTGATGACAGATAGATGGTAGGTTTCCACTCTGGGTAACGTTCTCAGCTGCCTGCCATATCACTGCAGGGATTTCTTTTGCTTTGGAAATTGTGTGATATGCAACCATACTAAGCTGGCTATAAAAACAGCTTTCAGTGTTGTAAAATGAGCCCAGCTCATAGCAACATGAAGAGCATATAAAAACAGGTGTTTGCTGCACATCATCAGTTTTTGATGTAGTGTTCAACGATTCATTAGTTGCGTATAACACCCAGGGCTCAGCACCACATGTGCCCTCCTTAATACCCATCACCCTGTTACCCCATCCCCCCACCCCTCCGGCTTCTGTAACCCTCAGTTTGTTTCCTGGAGTCCAGAGTCTCTCATGGTAGGCCCCTCCCCCTGAAGACAGACTGGAAGAACAGGTGAATGATAAGCACAAAAGAATTTTTTATATTGTATACTTTAACATAGGTCACATGTGAAGTGTTACTTTAAAATTTACTGTTGTATATAGGACATGCATGTCTTTCCCACTCCCTCATTTACCCACCTTATCAATACATAGCAGAAAAAAAAAAAAGAGCTCTTACAGAACTTTAGAAAGTAGCATTATGTGCAGAAGCCAGAAGATTGATGTTTTTATAAGCACCAGATTATTAAACCTTCCCACTGGGTAACAGTAATAAGACATAGCATTATCAACATTTCACCACTCCAGAATTTCAGCAGAAATATGATACTCCAAACCTTCCCAAAGCAAAATGCCTAGAGTCTGGATAAAAATGGACTCAACCTTAGTAAACCTTGAATGCACTTCCTGCTTTGTGGTTAACAGAAATGGTCAGGCTGTGTTTCCTTTCATCCATCTGTTTTTTTAAAACTGCATGTGTGGATATTTAACTATGCAAAATATCTCTGTTTATAACTGATATTAAGTGTATCTATAGAAAATTACATGCCTGATTATACAAACACTATTATAAATTCTATGATTTTTTAAGCTGTACAACTGTTGCCTTGATACGTGGTGTTTTTATTTTTTTCACATTTTTCCTGGTAATTCTGTCCTTCACCATTTAAATATTGAATACATTTACAGAAAAAAGTTTACTACTAAAATAACAAACATTGATGAAGTGGTTATTTTATATACTTTATTGGAAAAAATTTGGTATATACAGCAAGGGGAAACAGAAAACAATATCCCACAAATATAGAGAACTCAACACCCCTCACTCAAAACTTGACATAATATATAGAGAAAATAGTGTCAGTACAAAGTATATAACACTGTCAGTTGTCCAAACACATTGGACATTTGTTAGATCTCTTACCAACATCAGCAGAAAACATGATGCTGCTTTGTCATATGCCAACTTGAATAGACTGAAATACACTTCCAATAGTGGGCATTCTTATGAATTTCTGGCTATTTGGGGACATGAAGATGATTCCTGTGCCAGATTTGGAAGGCAGAAGTGAAGAGGGAGAGATTTTGTAGCTCTGGGATGTTGTTGCTGATCCTCTGAGTCAACTTGTTGGTCAGAAGCAGCGAGTGTGGGGTGCCTGGGTGGCTTAGTTGGTTAAGCATCTGCCTTTGGCTCAGGTCATGATCCCAGGGAGCCTGCTTCTCCCATTCCCCCTGCTTGTGCGCGCTCTCTCTCTCTGTGTCAAATAAATAAATAAAATCTTTAAAAGAAGAAGAAGAAGAAGCAGCAGCAGCAAGTGGATGGCAAAATGCTCCATCTTCCACTGGATCTTCCTTCAACTTCTACAGTATCTGGGGTGGGTAGGCATAATTAACTCCAAGATGAAGGGTCTCAGTTCTGCCAGAGATAACAAGAACAGACATGATTTTGTGTCCATCCTGGTGGGTTTTCAGATCCTGATGCTGGCTCCAGTTTGTCCTGGATCTCTCTCACTCTTTAATCCATAGTTCTTCCCAACTGCCTCTCCAGTGACCTTAATCTCCAGCAGGAGTTTTGAAGAATAAGCCTTACAGAATGAACCTTACAGCTAAAATTCAACCTTACAGCTGAAACCTTAGTCATCTTCCATAATTGTGTAAGATCAAATACCTGCAACAAATCTATCCATATATGGCTCTTTAAAAAAAAACAAAACAAAAAAACAAAACCCTCTCTGGTATAGTACACACTTTTTTTCAATATTGTCAGGGAGGAAGATCTTCTTCTCCCCTGTGGCCCTTCTAGCTGGACTTAGAATCAAATTGACATGAGACAGACTAACAGGAGAAAATCAAATTTAATAGGGGTACATACAGGGAATCCACACAAACATGGAATTCCAAAGACAGTGAAGGGATGTGAAGTTTATAGGAGCTAAGGAGAGGAGTAGAGCCTAAGGATACAAAGGGGAGAAGTTTCATTGGCAAGAAAGTGAAAGATGTTTTGAAAATCAAAGGTCGACCTATTATGCAGTTTCTTAAGTAAAGAGAGGAGTCTCTGATTTAGGCAGCTGAGGGGAGGCAAAGAGCTTTTCCTGCACTGGCTGGGTTTTGTTTATATTTAACTCAAAATAATCCTACTGTACACAGAGACACTTATCAAGATGAAACAAATTCTGGTCCCTATAAGAAATTTGTTTTAAAGCTAATTCAAAGTTTACAAAGTACACTGATATCTAATATAAAACAAATTAAAATCAATTACACAAACGTATCTGGAACATTCTCAAATTTTTGTAATCTAAGCAGTGGATGCACATCTAAAAACTCATGGAGCCTAGGAGAATTCTAATAGAAAATTAGGAAGCATTTTTAATGAAATAAAAATATGTATATAACATTCAAATATCTGCAGGATAAAGTTAAAGAAGAGCCTATGTGGGCATTTATAAGATTAAATGCCTACATAAGAAAAGGATGAAATTATTATAATTATACTTCTAAGTAATCAAGACAGTATGGTATTTGCATCAAGATAAAGAGATAATCAATGAATCCGAAGAGAGTCCAGAAATAGATGTAGATATAAATAATCAAATTTTCAACCTCATTGCCCTTAGTGGGGAAAGCACAGATTCTCAACAGAGGAGTTTAGGATATGCGCTTGTATAACAAAATTGAACTTTGATCCATATATGGAAAATTATTAAATTAACTCAAAATGATTGCTTGGTATAAATGTAACATGTGAAACTCTAAAATGTCTGGAAGGAAACAACAATAATACTTGTAACCTTTGGTAGGCAAAGATTTCTTAGAATCAATGCCAAGAACAAGATTTATTTTTAAAAAATTGATAATTTACTCTTTATCAAAATTAGAAGTGTTTGATTTTGGAAAGGCAGTATTAAATAACAGAAACACAATTCAAAAATGTTATAAATTAATTCAAAATTCATGTGTAATACTGGAACTGTATCCAGATTTATATAAAAATTCTAACACATCAACAAGAAGACAAAAAAATATTATAATTTGCAAAGTTTTGAACAGACAATTCACCAAAGAAGATATATACATGAAAAAAAAAAAAACAGGAAAAGATGTTTTACAACACTCACCATTAGAGGCATCCACATTAAAATCAAAACAAGATACAACTACACACCCATTAGAATGACAAATTAAGAAGACCACATGCCCATGAGAATGTGGAGTAACTAGAACTCCCATGCTCTGCTGATGGAAATGTTAAAAATGGTACAACCTCTTTCAAAAATAATTTGGCAGCTTCTTAGAAGTTAAAAATTAACCAGCCATAGGACTTGACTCCACTCTTAATGTATTTAATGAAGAGAAATGAAATCATAGTCCATGCAAAGATTTTTACAGGAATGTTCATAGCATTTTTATTCTATTGGCCCAAAACTACAAATCTCAACTGTCTATCAATAGGTGAATAAGAGCCTTCAAATTTTCTACAAATTACAAATTTTTAGAGTTTTGAGATTTCTTTTAGTTTAATTGAAGAAGGATTTGAAAAATTACTGGGTACCCAGTACTGTACTGGAAGCAAGGATAAGGACAAAACATCAGCCTGTCAAAACTCACTACAGAGCTACTGTTTGGGATTAAAATTGGGGTTACAATAGTGATGTAGCTAAGGCCATGAGTCTCGCCAAGAGTACAACATAGAAAGTGAATAACAAAAAAGCAAGCATGATTATCTACCCAGGTACACCTCGGGGATACTGTGGGTTTGGTTTCAGACCACTGCAATGAAGTAAATATAGCAACAAAGTGAATCAAATGATTTATTTGGTTTCCCAGTGCACATAAAAGTTATGTTTACACTCTAGTCTATTAAGTGTGCAATAGCATTATGTCTAAAAAAAAGTACAGATCTTAATTTAAAAATATTTTATTGCTAAAAATGCTATCCATCATCTGAGCTTTCAGCAAGTCATAATCACTGATCACAGATTACCATACCAAATATAATAATAATTAAAAAGTTTGAAATATTGCATGATTATCAAAATGTGACACAGAGACACAAAGTGAGCAAACGCTGTTGGCAAAATGGCACTGATAAGACTTGCTTGACACAGAGTTGTCACAAACCTTCAATGTGTAAAAAACATAATATTTGAGAAGCAAAATGAAGAGAAGCCCACTAAAAAATAAGCTTGTATGCAGAATACCAATTAGAATAAAAATGAACATGCTTACCACTGCATAATTATAACATACTCCATCAAAAGAGAGTGGTGCAAATAAATTTTTCATAAAATATCAGCAGAAGCAAGAAATGAGTATGAAGAGATTTGACAAGACAGCGCAACAATTTCATTAAATTCATATAGGATTGATTTTCATACATTTGTAGACATTTTACATACTCACAGTTGTCCTACTTCACCTTGTGACTATATGAAATGTATGAAACATAATTCCATCTGTGATTACATTTCCTGACACCTTTCAATTTTCCTAGTTTTTAAAATATTGATCTCATAGGTCCAAAGGAAAACAGTATTGTCTTAACCAGAAATTTACTTTTTTCTGAGGATGTAGGGAAAGAAAAATTATGTTATAAAAATGATGATACATTTACTAGTGTCTGTTCTCAAGTTCTTGCATGGGGTATCAATCTGGAACTACATAAGCAATTCACCGTCATGTTATCTAGCGCTCTATGCATATTCTTAACCTAAATAATGGCTTTTCAAATATTCGTGACAGAAGAGAAAATTAACTTTCTGAAGAATAGCAGTAGCTAACAGTCTCTAGAGTTAATAGTGCCTTCTGTGGGTCTCTCCTGATCAGATGGGGGGCCTCCAAATGTGGGGATACAATTGGGTGGAAGCCAGTGGCGCTGGCGGCAAAAAAAAAAAAAAAAAAAAAAATCACCTGAGGCAGAACAAAGGAGATAGAAGTTTATTGAATACACTGCAGGGGAGGGGTGGGCAGGACAGCAGAGGACAGGCTGTCTGTCTTGAGGCAGTGGTTTGGGGCTGTTTTTAAAGGGGGAAGGTGAGGCAGTGTGGGGATGTACGGAACTTTCCCTTTCTTGGTAACTGGTTGTTAAGTAGCCCTTCGCTCAGTTAGAGCCTATGGATATTTTGAGGCGGGTCGCCTGCTGAGCCTGTCTGTATTCAGCCAGGGGGCGCTATGAGCCCTTTTGCTTTGCTCCACATTCCATTGTTCAAGCCTGTTGTCTTAAAATGGGCTCTACATCTTCAACCCTTTTAAGACTGAATCTGTCATCCAAAAAATCCCAAATTAACACATCCACAAATTTTCAACTTGGGAATATAAAAGAGGGAAACAACTACAAAAGGGTAAAGCAGATTCTTCATCTCATGAAGAATGAAAATTGTTGAAAGATAGTTTCTCTGACTCTTGATGGCAGTATTTTCAGGGGCTAAATATTTTTAAGAGTGGCCCTTTAAATTTTCCCTGTCATTCAATGGAAGTGGGGAGCAGAAACATTTTGTGAACAGAAGTCAAAAGAGCCATGCCCATCTAGATTGAATGCAAATATTTCCCAACTCCTCATCAAATTTTTCTTTCAATTTGTTTTGCTTGGCTGCAGTCTTTGATCAAACAGTAGTTTGTGTAATGATATTGACAGGAATGTGGTTTCCTCCTATATATCTATTCTGTGTGGCAGAGTCAGGCAGGGGTCCCAGCACCAAAGCCTTTTCACTAAAGAACAGACACATGTGCAGGTAAGAACTCAGGGATTGTAATGTCAAAGAGACCGTAGAAGGGCATATGGCCATGCCTGTGTGGGCCACATCATGATATGTTAGTTGGAAATTTCCGTATTGACAGAAGGTGAGAAAATGGAACAAAAGAGCTAACTGACCTTGGGGGGATCTGGGAGTGAAAAGATGCTCTGGGTAGGGGAGGGGCGCTGGAGGCATCACAGAAGGGGTGCTTTGCAAGGGCTAGGAATTGTCTGCCCCTGAGAATTCCTTCTCCTTACCCAAGTTTCTTCAGCTTCAAAGTCTTTGGTTCCCCAGAAACAAAAAAAGATTATAAAAGGCATATTTATATCTTTTCTATCTTGAAAATGAATACTCTTCCTCTTTTGGTGCTTGGTTTTGTTTTGTTTTTGACTTGTTAGCATTTCTCTCTGAAAGCATAGAATGTACAAATTAATAATAATAGTAATAAAGTAGAAATCATTTCAATTGTTTTTTTTTTTAAATATTACTTGGTAAATGATAGTCATTTAGGTACTTTTTGTTCTTTGGTACTGTAACAGACATAGAGTTTTGAAATCAGTTAATTTTGAACATTTCATACCTTATTCTAAATATGAGGAAGTTGATTTCTAGAAAACTTATGACTTATCAGTGTCATAGATAATAAGAAAACTCAAGCCAAACCTCTAGTATTTTATTTTTTATTTTTTGTTTTTTTTAAAGATTTTATTTATTTATTTGAGAGAGAGAATGAGATAGAGAGAGAGCATGAGAGGGGGGAGGGTCAGAAGGAGAAGCAGACTCCCTGCTGAGCAGGGAGCCTGATGCGGGACTCGATCCCGGGACTCCAGGATCATGACCTGAGCCGAAGGCAGTCGCTTAACCAACTGAGCCACCCAGGCTCCCACCTCTAGTATTTTAAATCCAAGATTAGTATTATTATTATATCACAACTGCATTGAGCGATAGTTTTATAAATATACATGTATATACACATGCACATATCTATATGTATTTATACATATCTATACATGTATTATAGAGTCTAATTTGTTTTTGTTAAGTTTTACCTATAGTTGGTGAACTTTACGTATTATAGTTAGATCTATGATGAATTTCTTTTTTTTTTTTCAAGTTTATTTTCATGCTTTGCAAAGTAAGGGATGGTGTATGACTAACCAATTGTTTCAGCTTCATTTGTTGAAAAGATAGTCCTTCCTTCATTGAATTTCCTTAATATCTGTTTTGAAAATCAATTGCCAAATATGTGTTCATCTATTACTGGACTCTGTATTTTGATTCATTTATCTATACAACTATTTTTATTCCAATAGCACACTTTCTTGTTTACACATCTTTATAATAAGTCTTGAAGTCAAGTAGTATAAGACCTCCAAATTTATTCTTTTATGTCAAAATTATCTTATCTTACTCATCCTTTGTTTTTCAATAGAAATTTTAAAATCAGGTTACCAATTTCTAAAAAGGAAGTACTTTCCTAACATTGGGATTATTGGTGGTGTTGCATTGAAAATATGCATGTATTAGTGCAATATTGAGTTTTACCTTCCATGATAGCTCATCTTTATTTAGGTCTACTTCAGTATCTCATAACAATATCTTATTGTTATCAGAGTACAGGTCTTGAATGTCTTTTGTTAAATTTATTAATAAGAATTTCATATTTTTATGCTATAATACTTGGATTATAAAATTTCAATTTCTGATGGGTTGGTGCAAATATGTAGAAATACCGTAAATTTTGTATATTGGTATATATTTTGTAACCTCTCTAAAATCGCTTATTAATTTTAGTTGCTTTTGTATACACTCTTTATAGGATTTTTTTTATAGATGATCATTTTATCTGCCAGTAGGTGTTTAACCTTTACATTTTCTATGTCTATGCTTCCTACCCCTCAGTTTTATTGAGATTTAATTGACATATAACATTGTATGACTTTAAGGTGTACAACATAATTAGTTGATGTGTATGTGCATATTTCATATACATATTTTTTCTTTTTCAAGTTTTTATTTAAATTGCAGTTCATTAACATGCAGTGAAATATTAGTTTCAGGAGTAGAATTTATTTATTTTTTGTTTGTTTTTTGTTTTTTTTTCAGGAGTAGAATTTAATGATTCATCACTTACATACAACACCCAGTGCTCATCACATGTGCCCTCCTTAATACCCATCACCCATTTAGCCCACCGCCCACCCACTTCCCTCCATCAACCCTCAGTTTGTTCTTTATAGTTAAAGAGTATGTTTCCTGGTTTGCAGCTCTTTTTTTTCTCCTATGTTCATCTGTTTTGTTTCTTAAATTCCACATATGAGTAAAACCATATTTTATATATATGTATATTTATAAATATATATTCACCACAATAAATTTAGTTAGCAACGATCACCTCACATAGTTATAAAGACCCAATCATTAGTTTAAAAACCCTGTTCATAGAATGTCCAGTGCATTATGCTTTGGACCAGTATAATGCCAGACAGATTCAGAAATTTTCAAAACTAGTACTGGAGAAATGAAAACTAATATACTGAGAAAATACTATAAATAAAATCTTAAAAAAAAAAAAAAAGCGCGCCCGGGTGGCTCAGTCATTAAGCGTCTGTCTTCAGCTCAGGTCATGATCCCAGGGTCTTGGGATCAAGCCCTGCATTGGGCTCCCTGCTCAGCGGAGAGCCTGCCTGCTTCTCCCTTTCTCACTCCCCCTGTTGGTGTTCCTTCTCTCGCTGTGTCTCTCTCTGTCAAATAAATAAATGAAATCTTAAAAGAAAAACTATATATTACTATTTGTTCATTTTAAACTATGAATCCAAATTGCTTATAGGAATCCAAATTCTATATTTAATGTGATAAATTCTGTCTGAAGGAAGACTAATTAGCAATTTTCTGGTAACAGGCAAAATAACCAGAGACCTATATGATACATTGTCCACTGATTCACCAGTTGTCCAAGCAGAAATTGCTACCCTACATAATATTGTCAAGAAAGAAATAGTTCCATCAGCCAGCAACATGCTGAAGATGGTAATCTTAATTAAACAGCAACAATGATGCAAATAATAGTAATAGTGTTTACTAACTCTTTTCAAGTTGTAAGCACTTTTAATATACCAAAAGTTTGGTTTTCATAAACAAACCTATAATGTAGCAGAAGACGTGGAGGCACAGAGGTGGTAAACAACTTTCCCCAAATCACATAGTTATTAAATGACAGAGCAACAATTCCAAATCAGACAGTCTAACTGCATTCATAATGTACCCTAGGACAGTGCTTCTCAATCTCGAATGTACTAAGAATTGCTTGAAGAATTTGGTAAAACACAGATTCCTGGGCCCCACTCTCTGAGAACCTGATTGGAAAGTCTGGGGTGGAGACCCCTGCAAGCTGCCAGCTGAAGCTGAAGCTGCCGGCCAGTATTGTCAGCGTAGCGAGCTTTAAGTTATAGAGGCAATTCATAACTGTCTTCATTGGGCAGCAGCCCAGAGGCTAGGCACTCATCTGGGAATCAAGATGTCCAGATTCTAAGTCAGGTGGTGCTGCCAGATAAGCCAATATTGACAAACCTATTTCCCAGTTCCCTTGCATCCCATAAAAAGAGAATTGTCTTTCCACTATAAACCTGGTGTGTGTGCACACTAGGAGCTATAAAACAAAACAAATTTAGGGCAGTCTCAGATGTACCAGGTGATTAGCTGCGTATGTATTATCTCCCAGAAGTATCACTCAGGTTTTTGGGCAACTTTATCCTGGTTCCTTTAACTCTGCATTGGCCTAGAGTAACAAGGGTTAGAAATAGTGCAGGCTTCTGGAGAGTGATTCTAAGGGACAGCCTCCTCATGCAAATGATGAAGAGGAGGGAGCAGGTGAACAGAAAAATGATTTTGAAATTTATCTCTTGAACGTCTCTGTGTAAAGTGTTACTGGAACAAAACATTTAAACTCAGTAGCTATCATAGGCCTTCTTGCGTTGCGAGTGTTGTAGCTGAAACACATATGGTGCTTACTATCGACACTCTCTAGAACCTTCTTACATTAACTCATTTAACTTCTTCAATAACCCTATAATGTAGATAATAACATCTTTATTTTAAAGATTATAAATCTGAACCTCAGGGCGCCTGGGTGGCTCAGTTGGTTAAGCGACTGCCTTCGGCTCAGGTCATGATCCTGGAGTCCCGGGATCGAGTCCCACACCAGGCTCCCTGCTCAGCGGGGGGTCTGCTTCTCCCTCTGACCCTCTTCTTCTTCTGACCCTCTTCCTTCTCGTGCTCTCTGTCTCTCATTCTCTCTCTCTCAAATAAATAAATAAAAATCTTTAAAAAAAAAAATCTGAACCTCAGAGATATTAGGTAGCTTATTTGAAGTTATAAGTACTGGAAACCACATACAAATGCAAATGGGCCAATTCCCAGTACCTGCTCTTAACTATTTACCCCCCTTAGAAAAAACAGGCCCCAAGCCCCTTGGTTTCTAGATGAGCAAATAAGTATGACTAGGAGGTGCTTAACAAGTAAAAGAGTGAATGGACAGTATAGCTTCTGATTTCAAAAATTTGAATGTTGGGGATTAAAGACAAATACCAAAATAAATAAATAAGTAAATGAATTGATTAAATGCTAAACTGCAAAGGAATGAGATGGATGAGATGATACATTGTGTACTGGTAAAACTAAGTAACATATCAAAGGGAATATGGGAGTTGAGCTGGTCCATAAACAAGGTATATAGGACATGGATACAAAATAATCAAATTAGCAGCAGCAAATTAAAGGAATAAGAATAAGTTTGAAGAGATAAACACAAATGCCAGGCAGAGTTCTTCAAATGAAAAAAAAAAAAAAAAAGGTCAAATCCACAGGATCAGAAAATGTGAAAATAGAACCACCTGTTAAAGCCAGATTTCATGGTTTACTGCAACAACGATGAATACTCACTTGTGATGAACCACAAAAAAAGGAGTATCATATGGACATTAATAAGAGGTAATGTCCTATAGAGCTTCTTCCAAGTTGTCTGAACTGCAAATAAAGATAATGAGTGTTGCAGTTAGTTGGCCTGATAAAATAAAAGACTCTGACATAGAAATTAGCATGGAGGATGTTTTTGGGGGGAAGATCTCCAGATTTACACCTCCCTGTGTAGGTAAAGAAAAAAGCAAAACTGGCCACGCAGAGAAGTTGAGTTATGATGTAGTCACAACACAGTCTTAAAGAATCTCAGGGGAAGCAGTAAAACTCAGTCTCTACACACACACACACACACACAGTTTGTTATTTATGTAAAATCTAACTTTACACATCAAGGAACTAGAAAAAAAAAACCAACAAACTAAGCCCAAAGTTTGCAGAAGGAAGAAAATAATAAAGATTAGAGCAGAAATAAGTGAAAGAGTGAGCAGGAAAATAAGAGAAAAGATTAAAAAAACTAATAGTTGTTTCTTTGAAAATATAAACAAAATTGACAAACCCAGTCAACAAAATTATAAGCGAAAGAGGATACCACAGAAATACCACAGAAATAAAAAAGAATCATGAGACTACTATGGATAATTACATGCCAAAAAACTGGACAATCTAGAAGAAATGGATAAATTCGTAGAAACATACAACCTATCAAGACTGAATCAGGAAGAAATAGAAAATCTAAACAGGTTAATTGCTAGTAAAGAAATTGACTTGGTAAGCAAAAACCCCCCAACAAAGAAAAGCCCAGGGCCATATGGATTTGCTGATGAATTTAACAAATACTTAAAGAAGAATTAATGCTAATCCTTCTTAAATTATGCAAAAACAAACAAACAAAACAGAAGACAACCTAAGAGGAAGGAACACTCCCAAACTCATTTTACCAGGCCAGCATTACCCTGATCCCAAAGCCAGATGTGGACACTACAAGAAAAGAGAACTGCAGGTCAATATCCCTGATGGATACCATGCAAAAGTTTTCAATATAACACTAGCAAACCAAATTTAGCAACACATTAAAAGTATCATACATGTGGTCAAGTGGGATTCATCCCTGTGATGCAAGCATGAGTCAACATACACAAATGAATAAATGCGATACATCGACACCAATAGAATGAAAGATAAAAATAATATGATATTATTACAACAAATTAGGAGAGAAGAAACATACCTTAACATAATAAAGGTGATATATGACAAACCCATAGCTAACATTTTACTCAGTGGTGAAAGGTTGGCAGTTTTTCTTTCTTTTAAGACCAGAAAAAAGACAAGGGCGCCCACTCTCACGACTCCTATTCAAAGTAGTGTTGGAAGTCACCTGGAGCAATCAAGAGAGAAAAAAGAAAATAAAAGGTATCGGAATTGGAAAGGAAGATGTAGAATTGTCTCTATTTGGAGATGACATTATTGTATATATAGAAAATCCTAAAGACTCCACCAAAACACTGTTGGGTCTAATCACTGAATTCGGTAAAATTAAGGATATAAAATTAACATTAAAAAATCAGTAGCATTTTTGTGCACTAACAATGAACTATCTGAAAAAGAAATAAAGAAAACTATCCTACTTAGAATAGCATCAAAAACAGTTCAAGACAAGACTTTGGAATAAATTTAACCTAATAATAATAAATAATAATAATAAATTTTCTCTATGCTGAAAACTACAAGACATTGATGAAAGAAATTGAGGAAGACACAAGTAAATGGAAAGGTATCCTGTGATCGTGTGTTAGAAGAATAAATGTTGTTAAAATATCCATATTACCCAAAGCCATCTATAGATTCAATGGCATTTTTTATAGAAGCAGAAAACATTCTACAATTAGTATGGAATCACAGAAGACCATGAACAGCCAAAACAATCCTGAGAAAGAAGAATAAAGCTAGAGGTATCACATTTCCTGGTTTCAAACTACTATGATATTATAAAGCTACAGGAACCAACCAGGTGGTGTTGGCATAAAAGAAGACACATAGACCAATGGAACAGAATAAAGAGGCTGTGGCCTGGGTGGCTCAGTTGGTTGAGCGACCGACTCTTGGTTTCAGCTCAGGTCATGATCTCAGGGTATCAAGCCTGTCAGGCTCCACACTCAGAGGGAAGTCTGTTTGAGATTCTTTCCCTCTGCCCTTCCCCCTGCTCTCTCTTTCAAATAAATAAATAAATCTTAAAAAAAAAAAGAGTAAAGAGGCTAGCTATATACCCAAGCATATATGGTCAATTAATATTTGACAAAGGGACAAGGACACTCAATGGAGAAAAGATAATCTCTTCAACAAATGGTGCTGGGAAATTGGATATTCACCAATAAAAAAATGAAACTTGACCACTGTCTTATGCCACTCACAAATATGAACTCAAAATGAATGAAAAACTTAAATATAAGACCAGAAACAATAAAACTCTTAGAAGAAATCAGGGAAACTTGACATGGGTCTTAACAATGATATTTGGACGTGATATGCACAGCAACAAAATAAAAAATAAACAAGTGGGACTACATCAAGCTACAAAGCTTCTGCACAGCAAAAGAAATGATCAACAAAATGAAACAGGAAAAATATTTACAAATAATATGTCTAATAAAAAGTTATTATCCATGCAATATATGTTAAGAAAAAAAAAAGAAGAAGAAGAAGAAGGTAGCGGGAGGGGAAGAATGAAGCGGGGAAAATCGGAGGGGTAGACGAACCATGAGAGACGATGGACTCTGAAAAACAAACTGAGGGTTCTAGAGGGGAGGGGGGTGGGAGGATGGGTAAGCCTGGTGGTGGGTATTGAGGAGGGCGCATTCTACATGGAGCACTGGGTGTTATGCACAAACAATGAATCATGGAACACTTCATCTAAAACTAATGATGTAATGTATGGGGATTAACATAAGAATAAAATAAATAAATAAATAAATAAATAAATAAAAAGTTATTATCCAAAGTATACAAAGAACTCATAACACCGCTATAGCAAAAAAAAAAAAAAAACTCATTAAAAAAATGAGCAGAGAATCTGAGTAGACGTTTTTCCAAAAAACACATGTAAAAGAACAACAAGCACATAAAAAGATGTTCAACATCACTAACCATCAGGGAAATGCAAACCACTACCACAATCAAATACCACCTTATACATGTTAGAATGGCTATAATCAAAAAGACAAAAGAGTACAAATTCTGGTGAGGATCTGAAGAAAAGACAACCCCTATGCACAGTCGGTGGGAATGTAAATTGCTAGAGCTACTATTTGAAACAAATAGAGGTTCCTCTAAAAATTTAAATAGAACTACCATATGATCCAGCAATTCTTCTGAATATATATCTGAAGGAAAAGAACATGCACCTCCATTTCATTGCAACATTATTTAAAATAGCCAAGACATGGAAAAAACCTAAGCATCCATCTATAGCTGAATGGATTAAAAATGTATGGTATATATATACACCTAGAATACTATTCAGTCATAAAAAGAAGGAAATCATGTCATTTGTGACAACATGGATGGGCCTTGAGGGCATTATGCTAAGTGTCATTAAGTCTGACAAAGAAAGACAAATACTGTCATATCTCACTTATATATAGAATCTAAAAAAACAGACAAAACAAATTCATAGAGAAAGAAATCAGAGTTGTGGTTACCAGAGGCTGGGAAGGGGTTGGGAGATTGGAGGAAGGTGGTCAAAAGATACAGACTTCGAGTACTGGGGATGTCATCCACAACTGAGGACGATAGTTAGCACTGCTGTTGGTATATTTGAAAGTTGCTGGGGAAGTGGGTTCTAAAAGTTCTCATCACAAGGAAAAAAATTTTAACCAGATGTGAAGATGAATGTTAACTGCACTTACTGTGATGACATTCTATAAAGTATGTATGTCAAGTCATTGTGTGGTACATCTTAAACTGGTATAGAGTTGTGTGTCCATTTGGGCCTTAATAAAACCAGGGGAAAAATCTATATATATGATCTGGCATTTACAGTTACCACATCTATCAGTTCTTGAATAGAGAGTTTATGGACATGAATAAGGGCAATTTTTAGAGAAAACAGATAGTAGAGCTGTCTGTGGTCAGGACTTCCAGCTGCTGGCGGGGAGTAAGTCTTTCAATGCAGAAAGGGACCTACGTAATACATCACAGCGTGCATGGATGCGATCATCCCTGAGTTAGCCAGATAAATTTCAGATCTAAATACCTGGTGATAGCAGGCAATATTTCTTTACCAATGAGCGCATTACTATTATCATTGCCAGGAGATCCCCTACCCGGATTGGGTGGTTGCATAGTTTTGATAGAATATGTATCTTTGCTATTAAATAATTAAAAGCTGCAACATTTTTTTTTCCTCTGTGCCAGGCTATTATTTAATTCATCTCATGGTTCAGAAAATTCATTCACATGAAGGATAATTCTGGAAAATGACCACAAGATGGCAACATATACATATGATAGTTAAACTTCTTTAGGAAACCAAAGAAAATTAAACTCAGACTGATAGCCTAAAATTATTCTAAAGAGTAGCTGAATGATTTCATAAAAACTTAAAATAAAAAAACAAACAAAAAAACTTCCAGCACTTTGTTGGCAGTCTGTTGCAGTCCTTCAAGAGGACTTACATAATGAAGGGATGGGAGTGTGAGGGAGGTTATTTGCCCCACACCCTCTGATAGAGAGGTGGTTTACCCTCATCTTACCTGTAGAATCACTACTGCTGACCTCCACCTGATAACAGATCTGTGCCTTGGTTTCCTCACTTGCAATTAGGGATAATAATACTAGTGCCTCCTTGTAGAGAAGCTTGTGAGGATAAAGGGAAAATATATACTGAATCCATAACAGATCCTGCTATGTGGTGTTAGCTATTAATTTTTATTATTCATAATTTGTAATCGAGATTCCTGACACCGTATTTGCTTCTAATCTAAGTTGTCATTTACTAATTGTGCATGTGGTAAAAGATTCAACATATCACATTTGTATTGCATGGCGTATTAAATCTTTGGAACAAACTTTGGATGTGAATAATGGGACATATCTATAGATGCAGAAACTGGATACAAAGAGATGAATTAAATGTGTCTGAGGTAGGGGCGCCTGTGTGGTTCTGTTGTTAAGCATCTGCCTTTGGCTCAGGTCATGATCCCAGGGTCCTGGGATCGAACCCCACATCGGGCTCCCCTGCTCAGTGGAAAGCCTGCTTCTCCCTCTCCCACTCCCCCTGCTTGTGTTCCCTCTCTCGCTATGTCTCTCTCCATCAGATAAATAAAGTCTTTAAGAAATAAATAAATAAATAAATAAATAAATGTGTCTGAGCTAAAACTGCTAATTAAATGCCTGGGCTGGGTTTCTAACTCTGCTCTGATTGACTGAAATCGTTTCTGTCAACTCTGTGCTATATCTGAACATTATCACCAAATTTCAATTTTGTGAATTCAATGGATGATACATTAAATTGAAATATTTTTCTTCCTCTTCCAACCAAAATATTTAAGAATAATCTCATTATTTAAAATTTTGGGGTGCCTGGGTGGCTCAGTCAGTTAAGCATCTGCCTTCGGCTTGGGTCATGATCCCGGGGTCCTGGGATCGAGCCCCACATCAGGCTCTCTGCTCATCAGGAAGCCTGCTTCTCCTTCCCCCTCTGCCTTCCGCTCCCCCTGCTTGTTCTCTTTCTCTATCAAATAAATAAGTAAAATTTTTAAAATAAATAAATAATAAAATTTTGGTTTACACAACCCTAAGAATGGGTCATGTGGAGCAGAAACAATTTAAAATGTAACACCTGGATATGTAGATGCAGTCAGTTTAGTGCATGTGAAATAAAATTTATGAAAACAACATTCCTACATAAAAAATTGTGGAAATTATGTAAGTTAAAAGTAAATGGTAAAAGAGACAAATTAAAACACCTTAGAGAGCAAAGAAAAAAAATTGTTACTTATAAAGAAAAAAAAAACTCATTTGACATTAGATTTTTCCAGAATACTACATAGCAAAAGATATTGGATGAATGATGGATAACTGACTTAAAAAAAAAAAAAAGTGATGTCTGTGTGTGACTGTCCACGGGAAAGAGCCAGGATAGGAAAACACTGCAATGTTAAAGACACACCCGCAGTATATTATTAGTGCCAGACAAGCATCAGTTGCTTTTGAGAGTCAGGAAGTCACAGGTTAGAATGAGAAAGATTTTGTAAGTAAACAGAATTGCAAAGGGTGTGATTATTTGAGGACAATGGAACAGCACAAGGTCGACCAATTAAAATGCACGGAAGGCTGAGGGAATATTGAAGATACTGATGTGGGGATAGTGAATGCTAGAAATGTTTGCTCCAATTTTAAGATTTTGAGACGAACCATTAATCCAGTCCTACTTATTTTTATATTTCTTTACTCATTTCAATTTAATATTTGGATAAAAGGAGATTCTGTGGCATCACAAAAGTAAGAAACACTTCTCTCCCATTCTGTGTCATACAAGCAATACAGTCCATGGATAGACTATCCATTGGTTGTATTGGATCTATTGATTGTATTTGGTTTATCCTTTATTGGTCTATCCATTGATTGTATTGATATTTTGAATAATCGTGAAGAGAGTCATCAGGCATATTAACATCAGAAGAACATTTATCTTCATCCCTAGGACACTATAAGTAGAATAGTACTTTACAAATGAAATATTTAATAATTGGAACTCATTACAAAAAACTTAACCAATTCATAATAATTTGTTCTTAGAAATTAAATACATGTACGATAGGAAATCTTAATGCACTTCTGTATTATCAGGTGCTGTGATTGTGTTCAGCTAACAATGTTAACATTTGGTTATGGAAAGTTACAGCCCAGTTTCATACTGTATAAAAATTGCAGGTGTTGTAAGAGAAAACTCTCACAGTATGTGATCTTTGCAAATCAAGCTCTTCTCTCCTTTCCAATTGCTTTCAGAAAATTCTGAAATACTGAAGTTGCATATCAGCTTTAATGATGATACCAGTGGTATGAATATAGACATAGTATATTGGAAAAGATAATCTCAAAAGTGGTAGGATGCCACACACACACACACACACACACACACACACACACAAATGCCTTCCTTATAATCAAAACCAAGGCAATATTTTTAGCAAACAATATCTAATTATATCTTTTATATGCAGATATTGATATGACCACATGTGAATCATCTTGAATTTTTTTTAAAGATTTTATTTATTTGAGAGATAGCAAGAGAGATAGTGAGAGAGAGCACCAAAGGAAGAGAGGAGCAGAGGGAAAGGGAGAAGCAGAGCAGGGAGCCCAACGCGGGGCTTGGACCCAGGACCCTGAGAACATGACCTGAGCCGAAGACAGCCGCTTAACCAACTGAGCCACCCAGGTGCCTCATATTTTGTATGTTTTTCAAGTGAATTTTATATTTAAATTTATTGGATAGTTCATCAAGGAAACCATATGAAAAGTCAGACAATCAAAAAAGATGGTTTTTCCTATGGCCTAATGTTGGTTTCCCAAAAAATTCGTATGTTGAAATCTGAATGACCAATGCGATGGTGTTAGGAGATTGGATTTGAGGAGATGATTATGTCATGAGGGCAGAATGTTCAAGAAATGGAATTAATGCCCTAATAGAAACTTACCTTGCAAATTCCACCATGTGAAAACATAGCAAGAAGTCAGCAGTCTGCGAACCAGATGTCCTTCACCAGGACCCAATAAAGCACACTGTGATCTTGGACTTCCAGACTCAAGAACTGTGAGAAATAGTTTTCTGTTATTTATAAGCCATCAGTCTGTGGTATTTTATTATAGCAATCCAAACAGACCAGGGCAGTATTCCAATAAATAGGCAAAAGCTACAAGGAAATATTTTTAAAATTTAGTTATATACCATTTACCGCATAAAAATTCTAAAAATTGTGATTGTTACTTAGATAGACAATGGTTTTTCTAAGATTTGTGTCCTTCTTCCTTCATATTGTTCATTGATTTGTTCTAAAAGTATAATTTTTTCCTGGTGAAAGAATCTACCCAGAGTTTGTTTTGTTTTGTGTTGTTTTGTTTGTTTGTTTTTTAAAACAGTCTCAACAGAAATATTTTAACTTTTTCATTACTTAAAGTATCTTTATTTTATTCTCTCATTTAAATTGCAAATAAAAGACATAAAGTTTTTGTTTAAAGTGTTCTCTTCCAAAGGGTGCCTGAGTGGTTCAGTCAGTTAAGTGTCTGACTCTTGATTTCAGTTCAGGTCATGATCCCAGGGTTGTGAGATCGAGCCCTATGTTGGACTCTGCCCTTAGCGCGGAGTCTGCTTGAGATTCTCTGTTTCCCTCTCCCTCTGCCCCTCCTCCCCCCACCCCCGCTTGCTCTCTAAATAAATAAATAAATAAATAAAATCTTTTAAAAATTAAAAATAAATAAAATGTACTTTTCCTTAAGTACCTTAAAGATATTTCCCCATTTCTCTCGGGGCGCCTGGGTGGCTCAGATGGTTAAGCGTCTGCCTTCGGCTCAGGTCATGATCCCAGGGTCCTGGGATTGAGCCCCGCATCCGGCTCCCTGCTTGGCAGGGAGCCTGCTTCTCCCTCTCCCTCTACTGTTCCCCCTGCTTGTGCTCTCTCGCTCTCTCTCTATATATATCAAATAAATAAATAAAATCTTTAAAAAAAAGATATTTCCCCATTTCCTTATTTTTATTTTGAAAAGTTAGTTATCGATTTCAATCTATCCTATCATGTGATTTGCTTCTCCATTATGGAAATTTTAAACATTTTCTTCCTGCATTTGATTTTGTTTAAATTCACTATACTGTTTCTAAGTATGTGTTTATTTTAATTCATAGTTATTTTGCATGGTATATTATAAGTTCTTTTAATTTAAGAGCATATGTCACTCTTTTATTATATATTATTTTCTCCAATACTTTATCATATTTATTTATACCTTCTCTATTTCTATGACCTTCTACAATGGATATTGACACTCCCTTTAGTTTCACATCTTAACTTTGTTCTCATCTCTCTAACACTTGGTCCCTTTCTAATTCATTCTGAGTTTCTCCACCAATATATCTACTCACTAATTCATTCCTGACTGATTTTTATATCTCATTTACTATGTAACCCCCTTCTTTTAAGTTTCTCATTTCAACAGTTTTTTTTTATTCCCAGTATCTCCAACTAGTTATGTTTTATAATCACTTGATTGTCATTTAGATTTTCATTATACTTATTTCCCTTAAAGGTATGTGTTGAGTTCATTTTAAACTTGTATTGACTTTTTAATACTTCAGCTTCTTTTAGTGTATTTTGTCACTTTATTGTCTTTCTTTCATAATACAGGGGATACTCAGATATATTGAATTTTCCCTAGGAATATACTTGTTAATTTAGTTACTTATATCTCCAGGGATCAGGAAGACTTTATCCTGACTTTATTTTTTGTAGTGTGATTGGTGGAGTTGGAAAAAGACCTTCATTCTGACAAGTTTTATGTTACAGTCGATGGCCATCTATTCCCTACCTTCTGTCCCCACAAATGGAAATTCCCTGTCTTCAAAATTACATTTCTGCAGCTCTATCTCACAAATTCTCTTCCTGGCTGACCTCATCTCTTTTAATTGCCAAGGATTGGAGGCTGCCAGAACTAAGTATATTTGTTTTTCTGAGTTCTTGGCTCTCCACTCTACCTGCCTCCAGCATTGTCTCAGCATTATCCATAACTAGCAAAGGAAAACCAGCACGTATTTAGAATCTATCTCTAGGACACTCTTCTTAGGATTAGGGTACATGTTTCTTCTTTCTGCTTTAAGTTTTTGCAGTTTCTTTTCATTTGATGCCTTATTTTGATGACTGCTCTGACCTAAATTCTAAACCTAATCAGCATGAATTTCATCAAACTTCACACCTCTTCCAGCTGTTACCCCAGTTAAGCCCATCCTTTCTCAGTCACTGGCTTGACCTCCACAGGGTGTGAGGGGGAGAGAAACAATGTAACAATAATCTTATACAGCAGCCCATTTCCTCTCCTTGGAGTTTCAACATCTCCTGCTGAGGCCATGTTTTTGTGCCCCGCCCCCAAAAGGGATCCAACCATCTTAGGATCCATTTACATTACACCTGTTTTACAGCAAAACACTGCCAAAAAAACGGCTCTCTTAAAATTCCTGTCTCATTTCTGTCATCTCCAGAGCTAGATGAAGAACAGAGAACAAGCATCTATTGCTTGTTTCTCCATCCTATAAGGAATTTGGTGTGTCTGACCATGTTTTGGAGTGTATATAGTTTTAAGGGATATTCCTGTTCAGGTTGTCAGAATTAATTATCCTTGTCTCCTTCATGGTCTAGCTAGTAACTCTCCTCAGTTCCTCTACTTAATGCTACAGACACAAAGACAAACATTCTCATTCTTTGTCTTTCGATTATCTAGATGTTATGTTTTGCAGACCTCTAGAGGATATAACATAATTGTGTTGAAAGATGAAAAGATTTGTTCTGTGAGAAGTCAGTGACTAATTGCCCTAGGCACAGTCTTCTATTTCCTAACGGAAGTTGTAAACTCTGCAGTAATAAAATTCAAGTAAGGAAATGAGATTCCTGAGTGTGTATATTAGAAGACAATTATGCAGGCTTCTTTTTTTTTTAAAGATTTTATTTATTTATTTGATGGGGGGCGGGCACAAACAGGGGGAGCGGCAGGCAGAGGGAGAGGGAGAAGCAGGTTCCCCACTGAGCAGAGAGCCCGATGCAGGGCTCGATCCCAAGACCCTGGGATCATGACGTGAGCTGAAGGCAGACGCTTAACAGACTGAGCCACCCAGGTGCCCCTATGCAGGCATTTAGAAGGTGTTTTCAAGTTTTGATAACTAATATATTACTTTACTTTATGACAAAAACAATCTTAAAGCTAAATTTAAAAAATCTTACTAATTGAAGTATCATTAGAAAAAAACTGTTAGTATGAATTTGAACTCTTTAGATCCTTACTTTTTAAAAGATTTAATTGAAGGGATCACTTTGAAACACAAATCAAAAAGTTTAGATCACAATTTTCTTTATCCTGGGGATGAATCTACATGTCGGACTCTTAAGTGAATATGAAACACAATCTAATCTCAGCAACACAGCAATTCTTCCTTAGGATTATTTGAGCTGGAGATGATTTGTCTTATTTATTTTTAAATGATTCTTGTTTACATCAATTTTCTAAAATTAAAATCCCCATCTTAGTCTTCATATTATGGGTTTGTCCCATTCCATGCTTACCTGAGTTAGTAACTAATAAGAGAGTTCAGTAATGGGCGCCTGGGTGGCTCAGTCGTTAAGCGTCTGCCTTCGGCTCAGGTCATGATCCCAGGGTCCTGGGATCGAGTCCCACATCGGGCTCCCGGCTCAGCAGGAAGCCTGCTTCTCCCTCTCCCACTCCCCCTGCTTGTGTTCCTGCTCTCGCTGTCTCTGTCTCTGTCAAATAAATAAATAAAATCTTTAAAAAAAAAAAGAGTTCAGTAAGAATTCAGTGTGCAAAGATCCTATAGAAAATACATATTTGTGATCTGGGTCATTTAGTCATTTAGTTTTGTCCCTGTAGTTATCTGAGGCCCTTTGCACTCATTAAGAAAACAAAAACAGCTCAGGCACCAAATTTGAAACCTGAAAATAATAGAAATCATCAGTGCAATGTCATAAATTATGTTGGACCTTTCCCTGGTTTCCTCTTTGCTTTTGGGAGGTCATGATTAACTCATCTGTACTGACAGTGGGGAAATGTGTCCTTGTGGTTTGATGTCTAACAGGTGAGTGTCTCACAGCCCTCAGTTCAAATTCCAACTCTGCCACTTCTGGAATGTACCCTTGGGAAATTGCTTATCCTCCGTAAATCTCATCTCTCTCAGCTGTAGAAAGGGACAGTGGACAGATTGCAGCAGTTTCAGTGTGAGGATTAGATGAGAGCTCACATGTTAAATGGCTCTTATGGTGCCTAGAACATCAAAATTGCTCAATAAATGATAGTTGTTGGTATAAACATTTTTTTTAAAAGAAAATCATCTATATTTGGCAAAAATTAAACAATACTAAATTGCCTTAAAATTAATTTGTCCTAATATTTATGCAGTAGAAGTATGTTAGTGAAAAGCATAAATAGATAAATCAAAAAATATTTGGAAGATAAAACTGGTACTTTAAAATGTTTGCATTGTTCATCTATCCACAGTGTTACTGTATGATTCTTCCAGCTTGTTAAAATTAGTTCTGCTTGAATAATCAAGAAAGAAGTTTGCGTCACCAAGTTTTTACCTTTAATAACAATAATAAAAGCTCATGGAAAATTTTTATAATGCAAGATTAGTAGCTCATGGGTAGTTTCCTAATAGAGATTATTGCTTCATAAAAAGGAAATGTTAATTTTTAATAAGAAATTGATTCATTTTGTTCATAAAGCAAATGATTAAATTTGCTTATAGGCATATAGATTATTGGTCATTTCCACACCCAGGCCCTGTACATAGCATAATGGAATGCACATTCCATAAAAACTTTCAACAGAAATGTGAATTGAAGCTAACCTGCACTAAATTTTCAACCACTTACTAATTGGGCAGATAATAGATTATTTCCATTTCTTATGTCCTATTTCAAAGTTGATTTTTATGCTATTTTTTAAAATTAACCCTCTCTGGTACAAATACTATTTTTCAGTACACACAGATATTTATTAAGATAGAATATATCCTGGTCCTTCTAAGACATCTCAGTGTTTCAAAACTAATTCACAGCACACAAAGTATACTGATCTCTGACGGTGGAAATAGATTATAAATCAATTACAGAAATATATCTGGAACATTTTCAATTTTTTTTGAAACTAAATAACCCACAACTAAATGACTCATGAAACCTGAGACGACAATGGAAAATTAAGAAACTACTTGCACTAAATGAAAATAAAAACAAATATTCAATAATTTTGGATAAAATTAAAGCAGTGCTTACTTGGAAATTTATGTTACTAAATGCCTATGTTAGAAAAGAAGGAAGTTCTTATTTTGTAATTCTAGGTAATCAAGACAATATGGTATTTTCATCAAGATAAACAGAGTCCATGGGACGCCTGGGTGGCTCAGTCGTTAGGCGTCTGCTTTCGGCTCAGGTCATGATCCCGGGGTCCTGGGATCGATCCCCACATCGGGCTCCCTGCTCCGCGGGAAGCTTGCTTCTTCCTCTTGCTCTTCCCCCTGCTTGTGTTCCCTCTCTCGCTGTTCTCTCTCTGTCAAATAAATAAATAAAATCTTAAAAAAAAAAAAAAAAGATAAACAGAGTCCAGAAGAGACAGACATAGACATAGTGATCAATTTATTTGCAACAAAGTTGCAGAACATTCCATTGAAAAAAGAAAGCCCTTCAACAAATAATGTTGTGACATGGGGTGCCTGGGTGGCTCAGTTGGTTGGGCGACTGCCTTCGGCTCAGGTCATGATCCTGGAGTCCCGGGATCGAGTCCCGCATCGGGTTCCCTGCTCGGCGGGGAGTCTGCTTCTCCCTCTGACCCTCCTCCCTCTCATGCTCTCTGTCTCTCATTCTCTCTCTCAAAATAAATAAATAAAATCTTTAAAAAAAAAAAAATAATAATGTTGTGACAGTTTGGTATCCACGTGCATAAAAACTGAATTTTGATCCATACATTGAAACTTATACAAAAGTTAACTCAAAATGGATCTTTGACATAAATGTAACATCTAAAATATCTGGAAGAGACAAGCAAAAATATTTGTGACAGTTGGTAGGCAAAATTCTCTTAGAGTCAATGAAAAATAAAGTTCATAAGTGAAAAAAATTGATAATTTGGCCTTTTGTCAAAATTAGGAATATGTAATTGATATCGAAAAGATACTGTTAAGCAACAAAAACACAATTCCAAAACTTGTAGAAATTACTTCAAAATTGCATATGTGATACTGGAATTGTATCCAGATTTACATAAAAATTCTGACAACAACAAAAAGACCAAAAAATATATATAATTTGCAAAGTTTTGAACAAATGCTTCACCACAGAAGACACAGACAGGAAATAAACACATAAAAAGATGTTCAGCATCATTTATTATTTGAGAATTCCAAATTAAATGATGAGATACAACTATAACCCATTTGAACAAAAATTAAGAAGACTAAGTGTCTGCAAGAAAGAAGAGCAATTGGAACTTGAATGCACTGCTGGTGAAAATGTTAAATGATGCACCATAATTGAAAACCGTTGGTAAGTCTTAGAAGTAAAACAATTAACCACCAACAGACTTGTCCATTCCACTCCTAATAATTTAACCAAGAAAAATGAAATCATACGTCCATACAAAGATTCGCACGTGAACGTTCATGACAACTTTTTAAAAAGCCAGAAACTACTCTAAGTACATCAACAGGTGAATAAGAGCCATCTGATTTTCTAAGTAATATAAATAATTAGAAGTAAGTTTCCCCTCTGTTCAGTTGAACAAGAATTTGAAAAATTACTAGATACACATAGCTGTAATTGGGAAGCATGGGTAAGAATACATCAGCCGGTCAAAAAATTGCCATAGAGCCCCTGTTTGTGATTACAGTTGGAGATACAATAGAATTGTTGCCGCAGCCAGGAAATCTTTGAGTGTCTCCTAGATTAGGGTATAGAAAGTGAGTAACAGAAAAGTAAGCATGACAGTCTATATTCGGAACAATGATTAGAATAAAAATCAACCTATTATCACTGCAAAGTTGTGACACACCCCACCAAAACAGAATGACTTAAATAAATTGTTGTTAGAACATTAGCAGAAGCTGGAGTTGAACTTGCATAAACAATATGTAGTAATGTTATCTAATTCCCTATGCATGCTCTTATCCTAAAATAATAGTTTTTCAAACAATTGTAAAACATAATTATATGTGTATGTAAAACTTGCAGATACCTAGATTCTTCCCAATAATAGAGAAAGTACTATATGTTGTCAAAGAAATTCCTTTTGAAATAATTAGAGCTCATTTATAAGATATATTTTAAATTACCTGTGGATTCTTAAATTCATTAAGCAGAATAAACTTTCTAAAAAATAATGCCAATAGATAACTCTCTTTAGAGAGTTAGTGGTTTTTCCTAATCCTTGGACGCTGAATCCATCTATATTCCATAAAATTCCATATTAACTTATCTGCAGATTTCTAATTTGGGACTGTATTTCCAGGCTGATATCCTATACAAGAATTTGAGAGGAGACAAAAGAAATTTTACTATTATCTCTATAAAATAATTTTTCCTTTCCCTACATACTCAAATAAATTCAATTTGAGAATAATTTCTGTTTAAAGCAACATTGTTTTCCTTTTGACCTAGTCCTTGAAGTTTTAGCTCTAGCAAAATCTTTATTTGTAATTGATGAGTATCAACATTAAAAAATAGCAAAATTAAAAGGTGTCAGGAAATGTAATTGTGGATATTCTCATACATTTCATAGTCACAAAGAGAACTGACAGAACTCTGTCAATTTATTTATTGTAAAACCTCTACAGATCTATGAAAATTAGTCCTGCATGAATTAATGGAATGTGTTTTCCTTCTTTATCAAGTCTCTTTGTACTCATTTATTGCTTGACTTCTGTGCTCTGTCTTCTCTTCTCTTTAGGGACAGAATGTGCTCCCCTCATGCTTTTTATTTATTCAAATTCATGATGTGAGGCAGAAATCCAGGTGGCCTCGATTACTAAAGATTTGTATTGCCTGCCCTAGAGAAGCAGCTCAATACCTGAGCTGTCCAATGCTGATGATGTTTAATGTGGCAAGGGCCAGAGATGAATGCACTTTCCTGGGTTTTCCTAAACCGCTTTACTCTCCTTGGTGTGGAAAGTTTGGATAAGGGTTGAGGCGTTTTTGAGAGGAGAAACACAAAATACAATGCAGAGGAAGACAGGCACGACCATCAGTAGGACCCCCTTTGATTTCCACATATTTTGGGTCCCTCTGAACTAGAATTCATGGCCACTCTACTGTAAGGAACTGAGATCCAGGAGGGGGCTGGGTTTGGAGTGGATGTGTGAGTAAGGGGTACGCAAGTGTAGATGTGGGGGAAAACGTGGAGGCTCAGAGCAGTGAATTAGCAATGTGACCTTCTTTGTCCCAGGGCAAGGCAGATCACTCCTGAATACCATGCTTGATCAAGAGCCCACACCATGGATGAATGGCTAAATGAACAAATGTTTATCTCAAGGTCCTTGCCTGATGAACACCTCTGTGTGGTTGCTTTAAGGCACCAACCCTGTTACAACCCATAGGCTTCTCTGATTTGCTTTCACCCTTCTCCATCAGCCTATTTTAACACTAGAATTGTATCTTTTCTTTTGATAACTGACTTCATTTAACCCATCTCATATATTCAATTCAGATTTAATTAACTCAGGCAAATCAGATTTAGTTAGCTGCTGTTAATAAAATTAAAGTTTATCTCTTTAGGAAGATGTGTCTTTTCTTAGTGACTGTGGCTCTTTAAAGACAATGTTGTATAACCATGCTAATTTCCTTCAGTTAGCTCCTGCTCTCATGGTAATGAAGTCATCAGCTATCATGAAAAAATACAAGGTCTTGAATGCAGTCACATGATGGTTGAACAATTCTGCAAATTTACTTGTTATTTTACTGAGATAAAATAGCTTATTGATCATGTACTGTGTTGTGAAGATGGAGAGATGCTTATTGGATCATATCTTTTACCTTATTTTGCTTCAGTAGCACATACTGAAGTTTATTGTTTTTTTTTTTTAAGATTTTATTTATTCATTTGAGACACAGAGATACAGAGAGAGAGAGAGAGCATGAGCAGGGAGAGAGGCAGAGGGAGAGGGAGAAGCAGGCTCCCCGCTGAGCAGGGAGCCCGATGCGGGGCTCCATCCCAGGACCCTGGGATCATGACCCGAGCTGAAGGCAGACGCTTAACCATCTGAGCCACCCAGGTGCCCCAGTTTATTGGTTTTAATGGTAGCGGAAATCCTAATTTATAGCAATCAATAGGGCCTCAGTTTACTAACATCAATATCACCTATTCCAGTCTCAATACAGCCTGAACTAACATTGGTGTAACCTTTATCAATGCTAGAACTAAGGATGGAGTTCAACATAGCCTCATATTTCAATCATGTGATTTATAGCTGTTAAGGTTGACATAATTCAATTGATGGCATAACTGAATCCTTGCACTAAAACTTGTCCTAAAGTAGAGTCTTACTGTGTTTAACTCCCTCTCAAGCTTTCTCATTGTCCCACCATCCCCCAGCCCTGATGTCTGTCTTCCCTACATAGCTAACATTTACTAAGCCTCACTTTTTCATTTACTTCTATTTTAAATCAATCATTAAAGCAACCTATAAAACACAGTCCAGTCTCATTACTTGCAAGATAAATATTAATAAATTGGAAATGGTTTAAACATATCATATATCGATTGTAACTTCTTTTTTTTTTTTTTCGATTGTAACTTCTATAAACATATGAGAACAGGAATAAAAAAACATCATACGTACCTAATTTAAAAATATTTATTCAGCAGTGACTACCAACAAAATGTAATGCATATATATGGGAGGTAGTCCCCTTCACTTCAAAAGAATTACAAAACATACATGAACAATATGACATAATATTAAAAATAAATAAGTTCCAGGGCGCCTGGGTGGCTCAGTCGTTAAGCGTCTGCCTTCGGCCCAGGTCATGATCACGGGGTCCTGGGATCGAGCCCCGCATTGGGCTCGCTGCTCTGTGGGAGGCCTGCTTCTCCCTCTCCCGCTCCCCCCGCTTGTGTTCCCTCTCTCTCTGTCAAATAAATAAAATCTTTAAAAAAATAAATAAATAAATAAATAAATAAATAAGTTCCAAAAGGCATACAAGTAATATAGGATAAGTGCCAGAGCAGCATAAAATTGCTCCTGTTTAGACACTTGGTGAAAATATAACAAGTAGCCTGCAGGATGTAAAGGATGTGACTGGTTCAGGGTGTGAGGGTAATTCACAATCATTTGGTTAAAAAAAAATCTATATTTCTATAGAATTCTATATTTCTATCAAATCTGTGTTCATTTTATAGAAATGTGAATGGCATGGTAAATAAAATTCTTTTCACCATCATCTAAAAATTAAAATTGACATTTTTTTTATTTCCTCAAAAATATTTGTGTTGTGAATGCAATTGAGATCACATAAAAATAGGATGCTTGCACACAAGGAATTGCCTAAGAAAAGAATTCAAATAAGGAAATAATGAAAAAATCAAGAAATCTAAAATTGCCAATCAGAGCTTCTAATTAGCATGATAGGACCAGGTTAACATCCTTGAAGGCATAGAATGTGAATAAAAACTTCTAAAATGTCTGTTTAACCTATACATTCTGACTGAGGGGATTCATTGGCCCCCCTCCACATACACACAAACAAAAAAAAGAGTAGTAAGTATTAGGTATAAAAGATAAATAATATGTGGTCTCAGGATATTCAGAGGGGAGCAATGTTTTATGCTCATGAGGGGAAAGAGACAAATACAAATCACCAACACCAGCCCCCCACCGCCCCACCTCCCCCACTCCCCCCCCACACCCAGGGAGAACCAATCACGGTTGGTAGAAAGACAGGAAGTCCTGTGTCCTGGGAGCGCAGCCGAGAGAGTGTTAGGAGGCTTAAGGGACCAGACACATCCAGGTCAGACAGAACTGTAAATGGATGTCAATGCGTGTGGGGAGGGGCCTTCAAGGCTGAAGAAAACAAGAGTCAGGACACAGGACACAGGACATAGGACACAGTCACAGAGATAGTGCCAGCTCAGAAGACAGTGGAGTGTCTGTTTTGAATAAAGGGATGTAATCTAAGCCAAGACTGTAAACAAGAAAGAAAAATCTCATCCAACGTGAGCCAGACACAATGCTGGTCTGTATTTCTCAACAGCAGTTCAACAGAGAATCTCATTGGACTGCATAACAAATAAGAGGGTAAAACATCTTCACAAACACTAAGGCCCACTCCCTACCCTGAGACTCCAGTCCCTTGAATCAATATCATCCGTTAGCAAGCACTTTCCTTAATGGAAAATTCTGCCCCGGAAAAGGAAAACAAATTTGACACAACCGAATAAAACTCAAAACTGAAGGAGACAACCACAACAAGCTTGTATTTCCCCTAGCCTCAGTGGTCGTGCTGCTGAGAACAGGGTCTGTCCTGTTACTTGAACTGATTCTTCATTGCAGAACATAACGCAATACAGCATATCACTGCTCCTACTACATCCTCTCCTCCAAAAAGTAAATAAACACCCCCAAAATATAAACTTACTCCAAATAAAAGTCAACATCAGTTTAAATATCCTACTGTAATATTACTGCTCTACCCTAGGATATTGTAATCCTCTTCTGGCCTATTTAACATCCTAATTCTGAGTGCTCTGGAAGTATTACAAACATTGTTACTGGATTCTTCTTGTGGTAGTACAAAGTCTTGAAACACAACACATTTACCCATTTTTCTACACTACCACTGATGGGCAACTGTCGTAAAAGGCCTACAACCAAAATCCTCATCCTTTGATTCTCAGATCAGATCATACAAAATTTTTTCCCTCAGATCCATACAACTGAATCTGAAACTGGAAAACACAAAAAGATTAAAAGTCATAAAAAAATAAAACAGGAAACACAAAAAGGAATCTGTAAATGGCATCACACTAACAGTCTAAACTTTGCTAAAGACAAAAAAAATTTTACTTGATTTACCAAAGATACAAGAATTTTCTAAAGTACTCAAAAAATAATGTCTATAAAAATAGGGGGAATTTTTAGGTAGGAGCATCAGATGAAAATCATCTCCCTGTCTGGCAAAGAGTTCTTTAAAAATATCACGTCTACATGAACTGATGTTGTCAAAACTGTTTAGGCTGACTCACACATCAGATCACTTTCAGGCCAGTTTTCATTCAGGTTTGTTTCATAGAGGAAGGGATATTAGTGAACACCTGGTCGAGGTAGACCAAGAGGCCCTGAAAGATTTCAGCTGGATGTCCTCCAGTACCTGCTGCAAATACCTCAGTTTTGTCCAGTGCCTCTGGACCACAGCACCTTTACATTGTAATTCACTCCTTAGTTCTGAGACATCCTGTTTGATAATTGGCTCTGGTTTCTGAACAGATGACTGCAATATTTTGCATAGGAAAAAACATTTCAATATCCAGAAATTTCTGGATAGATTCATCAACACCAGTTCAAATTTCTTCCTAATCCATGCCATTGGTACAGTTCTGACTCAGCAGAGAAGCAAAGCAAGCCTCAAAAGGTGACTCCACCTCTTCCATCAAGGTACTGTTAGAAGTTCTTGGAGCACCTGGCACAAACTGAAGCAGTGAAACCTGTCTGGGGAGCCCAGGTGGGGAGTCAAGGTGAGGGTGCAGGTGAGGGTCCAGGTGGAGAGTCCAGGTGGGGGTCCAGGTGGAGAATCCAGGTGGGGGTCCAGGTGGCTGCTTGGAGAACATACCACCCAGAGGAGCTGCCTTTTCTGGAATGATGGTACTTTCTATTTTAATTTCCATTCATGATGGCTACGTTTACTAAAGGAATTCTAATTCCCTGTCTTACTACTGGTCTCCAGGGCTAGATGAGGAACAAAGGATTAGCACCTATTGCTTGTATCTCCAATCTGTAAGAAAATTAGTGATGTCTTGCACACTTTTTAGAACATATATACTCTTAAAGGATATTTCTATTAAGCCAGCTTATCGGAATCAAATAGCCTTGTCCTTTGCCATGAATCTGTGTAATAACTCTCCTCAATTCCTCTAGTTAATGCTGGAAGCACAAAGGCAGACATTCTCATCATTCCTTTCCTTTCCCTCAAACTCTGTAGATTACAACTCTCTCCTCCTCTCCAACCCAAACCTCTTCTCTTTGTCAGCATTATCTTCAACAATATATGAAACCACATGGAATATTACAGTGCAAAAAATTTTGAAGACATTGGAAATGCATTAATTAAATGTACTTATTTAATGATAAAACATTATAAAAATTATATGACATGGTTTTCATTATGGAGATTGCTACCAGATATAACACAACAGGGATTAAACATCAGCTTTAAAATGATGAAAAGATTCATTTTATAAAAACTGAGTGAAAAAAAAAAAAAACTGAGTGACTGGTTGCCCTCCTCACCTCTTTCTTTTTTAAATTTCCTGTTGAAAGTTGTGAGCTCTGTAAAATAAAAAGTCAAACATGAAAATGAGACTCTTACATACTGCAAGAACAATGATGCAGGTAGGTAGGAGTTATGCTCCTTTTGATCAACCGATTCATTACTTTATCTTGTAATATCCTCTTAAAGCAAACATTTTTAAACCTTGCAATAGACATGAATTTGAGCCTTCTAGCTTCTAGGCAATCTTTGGTTAAAATTTTAATTGCAAGGGTCACTTTGAAACACCATTTTGAAGGAAATGTTTTTTAGAACACAATTTTCTTGTTATATTTGGTGACTATATACAGTTTGGTGCCTTTGGGGAAAGTGCAACCCAACCTAACCTCAGCAAGATATCAGTCCTCTCCTAAGATTTGTTTGAGATGGAGATGTTTTATCTTATTTTATAATGATTCTTATTTACCTAATTTTAATAAAATTATAGTTCCCAATTCCTTACATCATATATATACACACACATTATATACATTATATAATACACACACACACCTATAATGGAATATTACTCAACCATCAAAAAAGATGAGATCTTGCCATTTACAACAACATGGATGGACCTATAGGGTATTATGGTAAGTGAAATAAGATATAGAAAAACAATTGTTATATGATTTCACTTATATGTGGAATCTAAAAACCAAGACAAATAAGTGAATAACAAACACATGAAAAGCAGAAAAAGACCCATAAATACAGAGAAAAATATGATGGTTGCCAGAGGGGAGGGTTGAGGATGGGCAAAGTGGATGAAGGGGCATGGGAGATATAGGTTTCCAGTTATGAAATGAATATTCATGGGAATGAAATGTTCAGCAACAAGAATATAGTCAATGGGATTGTAATTGTATGGAGACAGAGTGTACTACACTTCTGGTGAGCATAACATAATGTATACAGTTGTCAAATCACTATGTTGTATACCTGAAACTAATGTAATATTGTGCATCAACTATATTTCAATAAAAGAAACAAATTTAAAAAAATAAAATACAGACTGCTATAGAAGCTTCTTTGTCTAAAATCTAGTCTACAGCTTCCGTAAGATCACTGGTAAAGCACAAATACAAAACAAAATTTTTTCAATTAAGAAAAAATAAAACTGTGATCATCACTTATTTAGAAAATGAGTTTTACTAAGATTTTAAGCCGTACTTAGCTCCACAAATTCACTGCTTTGTTTTAGACTTGAATTTCTCCCTGGTAGAATAAACCTACCCAGAGTTGTTTTTCTTTTTTAAAAAAAGTCAGCCTCACTGATATTAACATTCTGATATTTTTTTAATGACTTAAAATAGCTTTAAGCCTTCTATTTATATGTTAGCTAGATATAAAGGTTTCTATAAAAAATGGGTTTTTTTTGTTTATTTTGATAAGTGGGATCTTAATTTCTTTTGCATTTCATCATCTCTTTCCATTCTAGAAACTTAAAAAAAAATATTTTCTTGGTGTGAATGTTGCTAAAATTCAGTATGTTATTTCTAGGATGTGTGTTTGTTTCAAATCTTGGCTATTCTGCATATCATGTTATAACTTCTTTAAACCCGAGATCTTATGTCTTTATTCTATCATAGGATATTCTTTTTTCAAATGTTTTATCACCTTCATACATTTTCTCTCCCTTTATGACTTCTCCGAGATGGATATTGTCACTATTGTTAGTTTCCACACCCCTTGGCTTTGTCCTCACTCTCTTCTTCTTCGTCCTTTTCTAGTACACTATGTCAACGTTCCTTCACAAATTATCTGATCACTAATTCATTCTTTAGTTACTTGTGTGTCTATTTTATTATACAGCCTATCCCTTTGAGTTATGTGTTTCAATTTTTTTCCATATTTAATATATTCCAGTGGTTATGCTTCCTAACTGCTTCATCTTCCTTCATATTTCCATTATTTTAATTTCCCTCAGGTTATTTTCCCATTTATTTTAATCTTGTGTTGAATTAATTTGGCTCCTTAGATATATTGTGCTGTTTGTTACCTTTCTTTCATAAGGGGGAAGCTCCTCAAATATACTGATTTTTTTCCCCCTTATAATTGTTTTTATTGCCTTGGTTGCTAATGTCTGTAGGGTGAGCCAAACCTCAGGCACTAACTTCACGTGTGTGTGTGTGTGCACGCATGCATGCGTGTGTGTGTGTGTGTGTGTTACAAATGGACAAAAATATCGGTTAAGAGACCATGGATGTCATCTATCCTCTAGGAAATATTATAGTTCATCTACTTCAATAAATTCTCCTTTCCCAGATTATTTGTTGAAAGACCTCAGAGCCTGCCAGACTTAAACATAATTGTCCTTGGCTCCACACTTCAGCCTAGACCGGTGTTGGCTTTACATTACTCTACAATTGACACACTTAAAAAAAGAGAGAGAGAGAGATTTAGAACCAATCTTTAAGGCACTGTTTTCATGCTTTTTGTGCACATTTCTTTCTTTCTTTCTTGCCTTTTCTTTTTATTTTCCTGTTCCTTTTTTGCTTGACACTTTATTTTGCTTAGTTGTGAAACCAAAATTTCAGGACTATCCAGCGCTTATCTTACTAGATAAAGTTCACAAGATGTACCCCTCCCAACTGTACTCCATCCTGATTGTACTCACTGGTTTGATCTCAACAAGACACAAGGGAAAGAGAAACAGTGCAACAAAAATCCTCTTCAGCAGCCCAGTCTCTCCCTCTGCACTTTGGACTTCCACTGAAAGCCATTTCTTTCTGCACCACCCCTCCCCAAGAAATGCAAGAACTCAACAATCTTGAGCCCTCATAAGACTCCCCTGCACCTGGTGATTACTAGCCCCAACATCCCACTCCTCCCTTGTCTCATGACTGTTTCCCTGCATGCCTAGGCATAGGGGAGAGTGCAGGCTGCTTTACCACTTCAAGATATTTGTCATCCCTTTGTACTCCCTTCCCACGTTTTGAGGCATCTGCCCTTGCTTTTCTGATAGAAAAACAAAATAAAAGCTATGTGCAGAATTAGCTGTGGCTGCTCTCCCTTGCTGAGGCAGCCCTGCACGGCTGCTCAGATTGGTGTCTGAGAATTTTATTTCAGTGCACCACGATAGGGGATGTCAGTTTGCAAAAAATTTCCAGAAATATATCCTGCACCGGTGAAGTGGTTTTGTCAGAGGAAATCACGTTTCACTGTGGAGAGAAGTTTAGAAAATAAATTTGGGGCTGGGAGAAAAGAAGCTCTGTGTGAGATTGAAGGAGTGAAAATGCCGGGAGGCCTCCCCTGGGGTCTCTTCCACACACTGGCTAGACTTTTTCTTGTTTCTAAAAATACAGACTCCTTGCTATGTACTGTTAACATCTTCCACAAATAAAACATGGAAAATTCAAGTATTTCAGTGTGTAAGCTAATGAAGCCTGGTAACCTTGGAATGGTATCAACCATTCACTAAATTTCATCTAAGTTATATTACTTTTTGTCACTAAAAAGAAAAAAAAAAGCCAAAACAAAACTATAAAATACTATCAAAGCCAGAACCATACAGATTTAGAAGTTAAATGATGACAAAATTAAATATGTCCAAGTATTAAATACAATGAACTCTGCATGTTCTGATTCAACATTTCTATTTATTCATAGTAGCTATTTATCTTTAGCAAAGCATGACTTTCCTTAAAAGCGAATCAGCCTAAGAAAATGATGTTTCAGACTTCACCCGGCACTGTTTCCTTCTTTCAGCCACTCCAGAAATAGGACTCAAGCCTTCTGCTCCATACCTTTCCAGTGCAATTTTTCTTTTAGTTCCAGTTGAAAATGGATAAGGCCTTGGGGCACCTGGGTGGCTCAGTTGGTTAAGCGTCTGCCTTCGACTCAGGTCATGATGCCAGGGTCCTGGGATCGAGCCCCGCATGGGGCTCCCTGCTCAGCGGGAAGCCTGCTTCTCCCTCTCCCACTCCCCCTGCTTGTATTCCCTGTCTCACTGTGTCTCTCTCTCTGTCAAATAAATAAATAAAATCTTTAAAAAAATAAAAGTAAATAAAAAACTTGAAAAAAAGCAAAGAAAATGGATAAGGCCTTAGTAAACATATCAAATCCACTTCCAGCTTCTGACACTTACATTTAAAGAGCGCCAACTGTGTATCTTTCTCATGAAGCTACAAACACAATATATTCAACTGTGCAAATTTCCATGTTTGCACCTGGGATTTAAGTGTAACTCTAGAAAATTACATAACTGCACACACAGTACTACCATAAATTATAAAACGTATTATAAGCAATCTTAATTTAAGAAAATAAAAAAAAAATTGTACTCTTTTTGTAGTCCTGTTCTTCACCATGTAATATAAATGTAAATATAAGTATTTAATGACTTCAGGAGAAATTACTGATAAACAAAATAGACAACATTAAGAAGTTATTTTATTTTTTAATCATGTAATTTTTCAAATAAACAGTAAAATTGAAGAATTTCACAGAAAATGCCCATATACACAGCACCTAGATTTTATCATTAACATTTTTCTACATATGTTTTACCATGTATCCATCCACATAGCCATCATTCTATCCATGCATTACTCCAAGTTATACTTGATGCATTTCAAAGTATTTTGCAGGTTTTTGAGGATTTTTACAAATACATCTGTGTAACCCAAACTATTATTAACATATAGAAATATCATCCCAGAAATTTTCACCATGTCCCTTCTATTTCCCCTACTTCTACTTCAGAAGCAACTACTCTTGTAATTTTTATTCACTATAGATTAACTTGTTTGTATATTTCTTCATATGGATGGAATCACACAATACACACTCATTTATGGAAGAATTCTTTTAACACCATGATGCTTTTTGAGTATTGTATGTAGCAGAGTTTGTAAATTTTATTTCTAAGTAGCATTCCAATTTATGACGATTCCTGGCATATTTCAAGTTTTTACATTCCTGTACAAGCCTTTTCATCATCATATATTTTCAGTTATCTTGGATAAATATATTAGATTAGAACTGATGGGTCACAGGGTAGATGTAGGTTTAGTTTCATAAGAAACTGCCAGATCTTTTTTTCAAAATGGTTGTAATCCACTAACACTGTGAGAATCAGTTTCTCCACAATTTCGCTAATGTTTGATGTTAATGTAATAGTAATAGTTTCTCATTGTGGTTTTATTTTTCACTCTCTTGATGGTTACTGAAATTAAGCACTTTTTCATGTGCTGACCAAATATATATATTATACACACAAACACATACACACACACACACACACAACACACAATCTTATTTGGGAAATGTCTGTTCACATTTTTACCTCTTTTAAAGTTGGGATGTTGTCTTTTTTTTTAATTTTAAGTTCATTTTATGTATCTTGGATAATACTGTCATTAGATGCATGTTTTATGAATATGCTTCTCCCAATATATGCTTCCCTATTCATTTTCTTGATGATGAGTTTGATTTAAAATGTTTTTATTTTTTCCTATTTTTTTAAATTTTTATTATGTTATGTTAATCACCATACATTACATCATTAGTTTTTGATGTAGTGTTCCATGATTCATTGTTTGCGTATAACACCCAGTGCTCCATTCAATATGTGACCTCTTTAATATTCATCACCAGGCTAACCCATTCCCCCACCCCCCTCCACTCTAGAATCCTCAGTTTGTTTCTCAGAGTCCATAGTCTCTCATGCTTCATCTCCCCCTCCGATTTCCCCCCTTCATTTTTCCCTTCCTACTATCATCTTCTTTTTTTTTTTTTTTTAACTATAATGTATTATTTGTTTCAGAGGTACAGGTCCGTGATTTAACAGTCTTACACAATTCACAGCGCTCACCATAGCACATACCCTCCCCAATGTCTATCACCCAGCCACCCATCCCTCCCATCCCCCACCACTCCAGCAACCCTCAGTTTGTTTCCTGGAAATAAGAATTCCTCATATCAGTGAGATCATATGATACATGTCTTTCTCTGATTGACTTATTTCGCTCAGAATAATACCCTCCAGTTCCATCCACATCGTTGCAAATGGCAAGATTTCATTCCTTTTGATGGCTGTATAATATTCCATTTATGTATATACCACATATTCTTTATCCATTCATCTGTCAATGGATATCTTGGCTCTGTCCATAGTTTGGCTATTGCGGACATTGTTGCTATACACATTAGGATGCACGTACCCCTTCGCATCACTACATTTGTATCTTTGGGAAATACCCAGTAGTGCAATGGCTGGGTTGTAGGGTAGCTCTATTTTCAACTTTTTGAGGAA
>NC_138376.1:37780496-37796539 GCF_054177405.1 Leptonychotes weddellii | reverse complement strand
GTACCTGTCCTTTCTGGCCTGCCAGGTCTCTGTGGATAGGTCTGTTGCCAATCTAATATTTCTACCATTGTAGGTTACAGACCTCTTGTCCCGAGCTGCTTTCAGGATTTTCTCTTTGTCTCTGAGACTTGTAAGTTTTACTATTAGATGTCAGGGTGTTGACCTCTTTTTACTGATTTTGAGGGGGGTTCTCTGTCCAGAGAGTTGCTGCTATTCTTTTCTTCAATCTCCTGTTGGGTTCATAGGTGTTCAGAATGGTTTGATCCCTATCTAGCTGAATTCCTGGGACCAGACGAAATTTAGGTCTCCTACTCCTCCACCATCTTGCTCCTCCTCCTATTTTTTCCTAATTTTTATGGCAAAATACAGATAGTGTCAAATTTGCCATCTTAACCATTTTTAACTGTATAGTTCAAGTGATATTAAAATACATCCATCATGTTGTACAACCACCACCATCCATCTCCAGACTTCTTTTCATCTTGTAAAACTGAAACTCTGTACCCAGTAAACAATAACTACCCATCCATCTCTTCTTTCAGTCTTTGGCCATCACCATTCTACTTTCTGTATGATTCTGACAACGCCAGGTACCTCAGGGGAGTGGAACTATACAGTATTTGTCTTTCTGTGACTCACCTTTTTCACTTAGCAGAATGTCCTCAAGTTTCATTCATGTTGTAGCATGTGTCAGAATTCCCTTCCTTTTTATTTCATTATATGTACATACCACATTTTATTTATTCATTTACCTATCAATGGACACTTAGGTTGCTTCCATATTTTAACTATTGTGAATAATGCTACTATGAAAATAGATGTACAAATATCTCTTTGAGATCTTATTTTCAATTATCTTGGATATATACCCAAAAGAAGAATTGCTGGATCACATAGAAATTATATGTTTAATTTTTAGAAGAATCACCATACTGTTTTCTGCAGGGGGTGTGTCATTTTGTATTCCCACCAACAATGTGCAAAAGTTCCATTTTCTCTACATTGTTGCCAACACTTCTCCCTCCTTGCCTCTCCCCCTTCTTTCCTTCCTTCCTTCCTTCCTTCCCTCCCTCCTTCCTTCCTTCCTTCCTTTGATAGTTGCTCTCCTAATGGGCTAAAGTGGCACTTCATTGCAGTTTTGATGTACATTTCCCTAATGATTAGTGATGTTGAGCATCTCTTTAGGTGCTTATTGACAAAGTGGGTATTCAAGTCTTTGACAATTTTTATAAGGTTGTTTTTTTGTTGTTGAGTTTTAGGAGTTCTATGTATATTCTGGATATTTACCTCTTATCAGATACTTGATTTGCAAATACTATCTATTTTGTGGGTTACATTTTTACTGTGTTACTGTGTGGTAGTGTTTTTTGATGAACAAACTTCTTTAATTTTTGTGAAGTCTAGTTTATTTTTCTTCCTTTTTTGTCTATGACTTTGGTGTCAGATCCAAGAAATCATTGCCAATTTAGTATCATGATACTTTTGCCCCTGTGTTTTCTTCTAAGAGTTTTATAGCTTTAAATTTTGCATTTAGGCCTTTGACCCATTTTGAGGTATTTTTTTTTGTATACAGTGTTAGATAAGGGTCTAACTTGATTCTCTTGCATGTGGATATTCAATTTTCCCAGCATATTTATTGAAAAGATTGTCTCTTCCACATTTAATGGTCTTGATACTCTCGTCAAAAATTATTTGATCATACATGTAAGGGTTTATTTCTGGGATCTCTATCCTAATCCGTTGGCCTATATGACTGTCTTTATGCCAGTATCACAGTGTTTAGATAACTATAGCTTTGTGGTAAGTTTGAAAGGAAGTGCAATTCCTACAGCTTCATTCTTTTCAAAAATTGTTTTGGCTATCTGGGGTCCCTTGCAATTCCATATGAATTTGAGGACAGGTTTTTCCATTTCTGCAAAAACATCCTTGGCATTTTTATAGGGATTGTTTTGAATCTGTAGATAACTTTGGGTAGCACTGACATTTTAATATTAGAATTTCTAAACTAAGAACACATAATGTGTTTCCATTTACATTTATTTAAGTCTTTTTAAATGTCTTTCAGCAATGTTTTGTATTTTTTTTTTTGTACAAGTCTTTTACTTCTTTGGTTAAGTTAATTCTCAAGTGTTTTATCTTATTGATGCTATTATAAATGCAATTATTTTGCAATTTCCTTTTCTGATTGTTTATCATTAGTGTATAAAAATGCAACAGATTTTTGAGTGTTAACTTTATATCCTGTTACTTTGCTGAGTTCATTTTTTTGTTCTAATGGTTTTTTGGTGCAATATTTAGGGTTTTCTGCATCAGAATGATATCCTCTGTAAACAGAGAGAATGATACTTTTTCCTTTCCAATTTAGATAACTTTTATTTCTTTTTATTGTCTAATTTCTCTAGCTAGAACTTCCAGTAAAATACTGAATAAAATGCTATATCAGATATTAGAGAAAAAGCATTCAGTCTTTCATTATTGAGTATGATGTTTGCTGTGAATTTTTTTTTTAAAGATTTTATTTATTTATTTGACAGAGAGAGAGATAGCGAGAGCAGGAACACAAGCAGGGGGAGTGGGAGAGGGAGAAGCAGGCTTCCCGATAAGCAGGCAGCCAGATGTGGGACTCGATTCCAGGACCCTGGGATCATGACCTGAGCCCAAGGCAGACACTTAAAGACTGAGCCACACTGTGAATTTTTCACATTTCACTTTTATTATGTTCAGGTGGTTTTCTTTCTATTCCTAGTTTGTTGAATGTTTTTATCATGAAAGGGAGATGAATTTTGTCAAATGCTTTTTTCTGCATCAACTGAGATAATCATGTGTTTTCTTTTCCCTCTTTCTGTTAATGTGGTGTATTACATTGATTGATTTTCATATATTGAACCATCCTTGTGTTCCAGGAATAAAGCCCACTTGGTCATGGTGTGTATAATTCTTTTAATATGCTGCTGAATTCTGTTTGCGAGTATTTGGTTGAGGATTTTTGCTTCAATGTTCATAAGAAATATTGATCTGCAGTTTTCTTTTCTTAAATTGCCTTTGTCTGGTTTTGGTATCAGAGTAATCCTGACATCATAGAATGAATTAGAAAGTGCTCCCTTCTCTTCATTTTTTTTTTTTAAGTTAGAGAAGAATCGGTATTAGTTGTCTTGTAAATGTTTGGTAGAATTCACCAGTGAAGCCATCAGGTCCAGGGCTTTTCTTTATCAGGAAATTTTTGATTACTGATTCTAACACCTTACTAGTTATAAATCTATTTTTTTTTTATTTCTTCATGATTCTGTCTTGGTAGGGTTTGTGTTTCTAGGAATTTGTTCATTTCACCTAGTATATCTGATTTTTTGCTATGAAATTATTTATAGTACTGTCTTATAATCATTGTTCTTTCTATAAAATAAATAGTAATGTCCTCACTTTCATTTCTTATCTTAGTAATTTGAGTCTTTTTTTTTCTTAGTCCATTTAGATAGAGGTTTGTCAATTTTGTTGATCTTTTCAAAGAACAAAATTTTTGTTTTTTTTTTATTTTGTCTATTGTTTTTCTATTTTCAATTTCATTTACCACTGTCCTAATCTTTATTATTTCCTTTCTTCTGCAACCTTTGAATTTAGTTTGTTTTTCTTTTTTCTAGTCCCTTAAGTTAGGTTGTTAATTTGAAGGCTTATTTAACTTAAGCATTAGAGCAAGAAATTTCCTCTTTAACATTACATTTGTTTGTGTCCCATAAATTTAATTGTATTATTTGTTTGTATTTTCTTTCTTCTGTAAGCATTTTCTAATTTCTCAGTGGTCTGAGAATAAAATAAAGTCATAAAAACAGGTCATTCCCGCTTACCCTAGAATATATCTAAAGCCAAAGGCTGACACCAAGCTATGTTGTTAACAGAAATATATATTTTTTTAAAGATTTTATTTATTTTTTAGAGAGCGAGCGAGAGAGAAACAGCATGAGAAGGGACAGGGTCAGAGGGTCAGAGGGAGAAGCAGGCTCCCCGCTGAGCTGGGAGCCCGATGTGGGACTCGATCCCAGCACCCTGGGATCATGACCCGAGCCGAAGGCAGACGCTTAACCATTTGAGCCACCCAGGCGCCCAGAAATATTTATAAAGATAAAAACAGAAGCATACTACGATGCCTCGAATAAACAAGGAGTCATAGAACCATTTTTACAAATCACCTCTTTATTTGGTACTACAGTTTTTATATCTCAATATAATTAAGATTTGACCTGGCTGAGGGTTTTTGTTTTATTTTGCTTCATTTTGTTTTAAGAATAAGAGAAAGTGCCAAAAGAGAGGTGGAAAAAGAGAACCTGCAGGAGCCTTTGCCCTCAGAAACATTCTTATTCCAGGGTTTCTTCACTTGCCCAGCTCTCACTCCAAGCCAGGTACCACTACTCCGGGTTCACGCTCAGCACTGGCAGTTTGAATGTGCACGGGCAACACATTCCAAATCCAGATTGACAAGACCATTAACCAATCACAGAGCCAGATTTCCTTTTCCCCTGTGCAATTATGTCTGCCCTATGGAAGACAGTGATGAGAAGAAGGGGGCGGGCCAAGGGGAAAGGCGTTGGAAAGTACCACCTATCCAACCTCCGAGCAACAGTAAAGTGATTCTTCAGCATAGGGATCTAGCTGTCAGCTTCTGTCTTTGTATTGTCAAGATGTCTCTTTCTAAGAAGTTAACTTTGGACAAGCTGGATGTTAAAGGGAAGCGAGTCATCATTAGAGTAGATTTTAATGTTCCCATGAAGAAGAACCAGATTACAAATAACCAGAGAATCAAAGCTTCCATCCCAAGCATCAAGTACTGTCTAGATAATGGAGCCAGGTCAGTAGTTCTTATGAGTCATCTAGGTCGACCTGATGGTGTTCCCATGCCAGATAAATACTCATTAGAGCCTGTTGCTGCTGAGCTCAAATCCTTACTGGGCAAGGATGTTCTGTTTCTAAAGGACTGTGTGGGCCCAGAAGTGGAGAAAGCCTGTGCCAACCCGGCTGCTGGTTCAGTTATCCTACTGGAGAACCTACGCTTTCATGTGGAGGAAGAAGGAAAAGGCCAAGATCCTTCTGGAAATAAGCTTAAAGCTCAACCAGATAAAATAGAAGCCTTCCGAGCATCACTCTCCAAACTAGGGGATGTCTATGTCAATGATGCTTTTGGCACTGCTCACCGGGCCCACAGTTCTATGGTGGGAGTGAATCTGCCCCAGAAAGCATCTGGATTCCTGATGAAAAAAGAGCTGGACTACTTTGCCAAAGCCTTGGAAAACCCAGAGAGACCCTTTCTGGCTATACTTGGTGGAGCCAAAGTGGCAGACAAAATCCAACTTATCCAAAATATGCTGGACAAAGTCAATGAGATGATAATTGGTGGTGGAATGGCTTTTACCTTCCTTAAGGTACTCAACAACATGGAGATTGGTGCATCCCTCTTTGATGAAGAAGGGGCCAAGATTGTCAAAGATATCATGGTTAAAGCCAGTAAGAATGGTGTGAACATTACCTTTCCTGTCGACTTTGTCACTGCTGACAAGTTTGAGGAGAATGCTAAGGTTGGCCAAGCCACTGTAGCATCAGGCATACCTGCTGGCTGGATGGCTTTGGACTGTGGTCCTGAGACCAACAAGAAGAATGCTCAAGTTGTGGCCCAAGCCAAGCTAATTGTGTGGAATGGACCTGTAGGGGTATTTGAATGGGATGCCTTTGCTAAGGGAACAAAAGCCCTCATGGATGAAATTGTGAAAGCCACTTCCAGGAGCTGTATCACCATTATAGGAGGTGGAGACACTGCTACTTGCTGTGCCAAATGGAACACTGAAGATAAAGTCAGCCATGTGAGCACTGGAGGAGGTGCCAGTCTGGAACTCCTGGAAGGTAAAGTCCTTCCTGGAGTGGAAGCCCTCAGCAACCTGTAGTGGACTTTTCCTTTCCACTATTTCCTGTCCATAGGCTTTAATTCAACTTAGTGCTCTACACTGCACCTTGACTTTTGTTATAGTTTACCCCTATACCAAGGCCTAGGCAATGACTAAAGGATCAGTTATCAGGAACTCTTATCAATACAACAATGTAACTCATTTTAGTTCTGTCATGCATTTGCCTGCTCTCTTCAAGATCTCAGTTAAACTTGTTGTGATTCATAGGAAGGATATACTCTTACATTGCATATTAAAGTGAGTTGAAGAAGCTTAATCTCTCTCTTTTTTATTTTACTCCAGCTTTGCTATTGTTTTACTATTTGAAACATGGAAAACAAGACAAAACCCAAGTTGTTGGGGAAGGGTGGGGTAGAAGCTAACAAACATTTAAACAATAGAAGTGCTCAAATAAATCAAGAAAAATAATAATTTCATTTAAGAATTCATGGGTAACAAAGCTCTGCTAAAAGGAAATTTCTTGCTAAATAAGGAAGAAGATAAATGAGAGGTATTTATCAAACTCAAGAAGTTAAAAAAAAGGAAAGAAATTAAACCCAAGAAAGGAATTATGTGTGTGTGTGAATATGCAAGAGTATATACATATGTGTCTGTTAGAATGGGAGCTACAAATTAAATCCAGGCTTTAAATAAAGAAGTAATTATTTTATTTTTAGAGCAGATATTGTTTAATAAATAGATAAAACAACTACTAAGTCTTAAAACTGGATTTTGAGATAAACAAAAATATGTATGCAAATAGTCATAAAAAAGAGATATCAAAACTTTTCCATATTTGAAAATAGAATAAGAAAATACTCAGAAATGTAAAAGAAATTAAAACACTTATTGGAAAATATTTTTTCTAGTTCTGTAGAACGAAGAGCTGGCATAGGGCAATGCTGTTAAGAGCAAAAATGCACAACTAAAAATCGAGTCTATTAGTAAAAGGAAGTGGAGGGGTGATAAATACTGAGGGGATAGTAATGGCTTCTGATAGACTGTCACTCTGGCCCCCCTAGTACCCATGTGCAGGTATCCATGTTTCCTTCCTACATAAAGAAAGCATCCTTTCTCCAATAGGTACAATCAAATGTCTTGTCCAGTTACTGCATCCCACTCAAAATTGGGTATCTCTGGGTGATGCACAATCTTTCCATGTGGTCCAATGGGGAGTCCAACAGTCCGGTGAACAGAAAAGTGCAGTCATTTATTTCTCTCCTACCTCTGACACCTTTATGCACTCAATATACAATGGTGGAAAAGAAATAGAAAAGCGGCAATTAAAAACCCTGACCTAAAAAAGTCATTAGTTCATTGCAATTATGAAATAAATGGTGCTGGCTCAGAATTTCAAAAGCTCCCTGACCCAACAATGAAAGAACTTCTGTGGTTAGACTGGTTTTGTTCTCTGGGAGGACGTCTCTTATTAGTTGTCCTTTTTTGGCCCCCATGTTTGGTCACCTGGGAAATTTTCCTTGTTTCCTCATCTTCCATGCCATCTGTTGAAAAAGATGTTGGGGAGTTGGGCTACATTAGGCCACTGCGCAGCTTTCTTGGCTTCCTCTCTGCTGGCGCAGTGTTAAGAAATCAAGGATTTCCTCATATATCACACAGTTAAAAACCTTGAAGGCCAGGCTAGTGACTTTTCAACTTTCTGAAGAATCAAGATCTCCTGTGTAAAAGAAACTCACCCAAAAATGTCTTCTAGTGATGTCTCTTCATCCTCTGACTCTTGCTTTTAATTAATTGGTGGCTTTGCTGGGCTCACTTTCCTTTTCTTCATTTTAAGACCCGTGGCCCTCTAAAAAAGTAGGCAGGACTGGGAAGGCAACACCTATAACTTGATTATTTGCCTGTGGCCTCCTCATATTTTTGGATGAGAAGTCCAAATGGGAGGCCTTTGAGTAAAACTGTGATAGTCTTTCTTTTGCTGTTTGCGAGATTAAGATGGTTAGCTTTTCCAACCCTGAGAGAACTCACTTGCCCAGTATATTAGCCAATTTAGGTCTCAGGCAACAAGGAGATTGTCCAATATTTCCTGGATTTCCCCTTTTTTTTGTTGTTGTGGTATTTTGCTTAAAACAGCATGTAACAACCCAAACATACTGATATTCTGCATCTTTCTAAACACTTTTCCTGTAGCTTTAGGCTCTGTAGGAATGTGTTCTATCTACTACAGTATCACAAGCAGCAGTTTTACCAAATGCCACAGTAGAAAATGATCAGCACCTTCCAGCCTTCCATGCTACTTTACTCACTTCCTTCCACATGACACCTAAGCGAATGCCATGTTTTATGGGTTGTTTTTTTTTTTTTAAGGCAGCATCTCACTTACAGGTAGCAATTTCTACATTAGTTAGTCTCTAGACTAGTGGTCTCCACCAGACACAAGTTTTCCTTGTAGAAGGCATTTGCCAAAGAATGGAAACATTTTTGTTAATCACAACTGGGATAAGAAGAGGTGCTATAAGCATCTTGTAGCTATGGCTAAGGAAGCTACTAAACAACCTACAACACACAGCACAACCTTCACAAAAAGAGCATGATCTAGCCCAAAATGTTAACACAGAAGTTTCTTTCTTTCTTATGTGACATTCCAGAGTCATTATGGGTAAGTAGCCACTTCTTGAGCTTATCCAAGGACTCAGGCTAGCAAAATGGCTGTTAGCACCAGCACCTGACTTTCATCTCTACAAGCAGGAAGATCTATTCAATCGTTGACATTTTCCAGCCAACTGGGTAGAGAAAAGAATCCAGAGCAAGCGTCACGTCTTTGAGAAAGAGAACTGTAAGTTCTTATGGCCTGAACTTAGTAATGTGATCATATCTAGCTCACAAGGAATAAGGGTAATGCATTCTTTGACTGGGTGATCATGGGCTCCGTTAAAACTATTACTAAAAAGATAATACAAGGTGAATTTAAGACAGCATCAAACAGAAAGACCTATTACAAAAATCTTACAAGACACCAAAAGATCTTGGAGATCATGTTTTTGTATGTGATTTTTTTAAAGATTTTATTTATTTATTTATTTTTTTGAGAGAGTGAGCAAGAGAGAGCATAAGTGGGGTGAGGGGCAGAGGGAGAAGCAGGTTTTCTGCTGAGCAGGGACCCCGATGTGGGGCTCAATCCCAGGACTCTGGGATCATGACCTGAGCTGAAGGCAGATGCTTAACCGATTGAGCCACCCAGGCGCCCCTTTTGTACATGATTTAACCTAAGATAAAGAAGAACATTTAGAGAGCAAGTACACTTCATGGGGGGAAAAATTATGAAAGAAATTAGAATGAATTAAGAAGATAATAATATAAGACTGAAAATAAGCTGACAAAAGGTAAAAAAAGAGGTGACAAATTCAAGTACTGCTAGTACAAAATATCAAATGGTGTTAGAGCAGTTAAATAAAAGAACTGAAACTGCAGGGAAAAGAATCAGTACCTTGAATTAGAAGACTGGGGGGGGAACTGAATTCAGTGAAGACCTAGAAGGTAAGATATCATTGTGTGTGTGTGAATATATATACACATACTTACATAACGCATACATACATATATGACATATATATATATGCACACAAAAATAATATTTTGGGGGCACCCAGGTGGCTCAGTCAGTTAAGCAGCTGACTCTTGATTTCAGCTCAGGTCATGATCTCAGGGTTGTGAGATCAAGCCCTGCTTCAGACTCCACACTGACTGTGAAGCCTGCTTGAGATTCCTTCTCTCCCTCTGCCTTGCCCACCCCCCACCCCTGCTTGCATTCTCTCTTTCTCTCAAAAAAAAAAAATATTTTATTTAGTTGTAATTGAAATTTTATTTTATTTTATTGTTTAAACTTATTTTTATTTTTTAAAGTTTAAAAAGTTTTAATATTAGTTTCAGGTATAGAATTTAGTGATTCAACACTTCCATATAGCACCCAGTACTCATCAGCGCAAGTGCATTCTTTAATCCCCATCACCTATTTAACCCATTTTTATAGTCACATTTTGTAATTATATACATTAAAAATACTTAGTTTTCTACTTGTTAAAACCAATTTAAAGAAGACTTAAAATCAAGGTGTTACCACAAGATGGTGGGATTGCCTTGGGTTTTTGGTTCAAACTGAAAATGTGGGACTTACTTGTTTCCTCCAAGGTTGTAATTTGAGTTATTTAACTCACATGCTTGGAGATTACTATTCACTTATTTTCTGTGAATTTTTCATTAAAAAAAACTTATGTAGGGACGCCTGGGTGGCTCAGTTGGTTAAGCGGCTGCCTTCGGCCCAGGTCATGATCCCAGCGTTCTGGGATCGAGTCCCACATCGGGCTCCTTGCTCAGCAGGGAACCTGCTTCTCCCTCTCTCTCCCTCTGCTTGTGCTCTCTCTGTCAAATAAATAAAATCTTAAAAAAAAAAAATGTATAGGTGATTTCAAGCAACATTAGGTAATAAAGCTGTGAATAAATTTTTTTTTTAAAGTGGGTGCTATATTTCATGGCTTTATGCTTCTGTTAACTATGCTTTTAGGTAATTTCATATTTTAATTAGTTATTAGAAGTCCAGTGATTGTAACAAAGCTTATGTTTCCTAATTCAATGTGTGTTAGTAATAAACCGAGAAAGATGGAGATGTCTGATAAAAAAGTAAGAGTGAAATAATTGGAAAATGACAAATTAGAAAAGCATATGATTGTATATACAAAAGAGAATAGTTTAGTTGGTATCTCCTTACCTTGGAGATCCCAAGATTCCTTTCCCTACTTTGTGGTCTGGAAAATTTCTCTAAACAGTAAACAGGGCAACTGTGGGGTCACCTTCTTTGTTCTTCTCCCTTAAATGTTGTTTCACAGATTCTGCCCGGTTTTCAGTAGTTCAGATGAGAGGGTTTATCTACTCCCTGCTATTCTGTCTTCATTGGAAGTAAAGTCTGAATCATTTATTTTCAAAGTTTTACACTAATAATCTTTTTAAGATCCAGCTGAGCTGTAGATATGTTAACTTGTTTTTATAATTCGTCATCCTTTCTTTTCTAATATTGGTAAGAAAATATTTTTCTTCTTGATCAGAGTCACTTGTTTTTTTTTTTGGAGGGGATGTTAAAAATATACTTTATTTTGTAGAGCAATTTTAGGTTTATAGCAAAATGGAACAGGAAGTGCAGAGTTTCCATGTACCCCTGTGTCCACACACACACAAACTCCCCCACTATCAATATCCAACAACCAACTGGTACATTTGTTACAATCAATGAACCTACATTCAATGAACTTAAAATCAATGAATCTACACATTATTATTTTCAAAGTTTTATTACATTAGGGTTGATTCTTTTTTTTTTTTTTTTAAGATTTTATTTATTTGACAAAGAGAGACACAGCAAGAGAGGGAACAAAAGCCGGGGTAGTGGGAGAGGGAGAAGCAGGCTCCCGCGGAGCAGGGAGTCTGATGTGGGGCTCGATCCCAGGACCCCAGGATGACGACCTGAGTCAAAGGCAGACGCCCAATGACTGAGCCACCCAGGCACCCCCATTAGGGTTCATTCTTGGTGTTGTACATTCTAAGGGTTTTGACAAATGTGTTATCATATGGATCCAACATTATAGTATATCATACTGAATAGTTTCACTGCCCTAAAAATTCTCTGTGTTCTGACCATTCATCCCTCCCCACCCTCTAACTTCTGGCAAACATTGATCTTTTTACTGCCTCCATAGTTTTGCCTTTTCCAGAATGTCATTGTATATACATACAATCATACATACATACAATACATACAATACGTACAATAATCATGATGTATTGGCTTCTTTCACTTAATGATATGCATTTAAGTTTCCCCCATATCTTCCCATGGCTTGATAGGTTCTTTCTCTTTAGCTTTAAATATATTCTATTGTCTGGATGTATCACAGTTTATTTAACCATTCACCTACTGAAAGACATCTTGGTTGTGTCTCAGTTTTGGCAATTATGAACAAAACTTCTATAAACATCTGTGTGCAGATTTTTGTGTGGAAAGACAGACATGATGTACTAAGTAAAAGGAACTGTGGTGAATAGGCCTTTAGTAATATACTGGTAAGGTGTGGGGGTAGAGGAATTATTCTATAGTCCTACGATTCAATGTCAGTCTTTTAGTGAGCCTATGCGCCTGAACTGTTTTGTTTTCAACCCCTTTGGTGGTACAGGATGGCTAGAGGGGACTGGAGTTGGTATATAACTTACTGTATGTGGAGGGCTAGAATAAGTTTAAATTGGGTTTGGGTATTTCCCTTCCCCCAAGTCAGTTAAATTCTGATAAATCTCCAGTAAATTAGGTCTGGTAAAATAGTTTTCTTGAAGGCAGGCTTTATTAAGTGGATCAGAATAATCTATCCTATTTTTGAAATAGCTACTTTCCTTTTACCTCCAGCCAGAAACCTGAGGGGATTTTTCTCCGATCTTTACTGTGAGGACTTGATAAAGTTTCTGGAGTTAAAACACAGAAGTGAGTGTGGGGACTCCTAGCCACTGGGTCCCCCTGAAGTCTTCGTCTTTCAGGCTTGTGTACACTGAGCCTCTGGCAATTCCTGAGGTAGAGTCCCAGTTTTGCTATTGTGGTATTCGTTTCTGTGGAGTTCTTTGCTAGTGGATTTTCGCTCTGTCTTCTCTGCCCAGTTTTGGAGGCAGCAGTTTGTCCTGTGGCTTAACATCTCTGACAGATCTATTTTTTTTTTTTTTAAGATTTTATTTATTTATTTGACAGAGACAGAGACAGTGAGAGCAGGAACACAAGCAGGGGGAGTGGGAGAGCGAGAAGCAGGCTTCCCGCTGAGCAGGGAGCCCGATGTGGGGCTCAATCCCAGGACTCTGGGATCATGATCTGAGCCGAAGGCAGACGCTTAACGACTGAGCCACCCAGGCGCCCCATCTCTGACAAATCTAAAAAGAGTTTATTTTTCAGTTTGTTCAGCTTTTTACTTGCATTAGCACAGACTGACAACTTCTAAGATCTCTCCATGCCGGACAGGAAACTGAAGATTTGGTTTTGTTTTTATTTTTGTTTGCAGATTCAAACATTTTTTAAATTTTTTTACGTATTTTATAGATATTATATTATGGAATCTATTACAACTAGGGATATGGAAAAATAGGTTCTAAGTCTGCTAAAACTACCCTTCAAACAAAATCCATCCACTGTAAATTTCACGTATGGGATTGTTTCGCTCAGGAGATAGCTACCTCCCAGTCCAATATGTAACTCAGGTGTGGAACCTTGTTATTTTTACAATGCCAGGCTGACCTTGCACCTTAAATTTGAATTGGAATCCCATGATTTTCCCAGATATTTTCTCTAATGGCATGGGCTATGTGAGCTTTCTTATATGGAAATAAATCACTCCAAGTCCAAATGTTCGTACTGAATCTTCCTTGTTTAAAACTATAGGCCATTTTTTTTTTCAGTAGGAACCTAAACCAAACCACTGAGTTTGTTTTCATTTTTGTTTAGCTTCTTGGCTGTTGTTCTTGTATTTTTGTTTGTTTGTTTGGTTTGGTTTTAGTTTTGATAAACTAATTCATTATTTTGTCTTAGGATAACAAAATCTACTTAAAATGAAATTGAAAAGAGAAGGAAAGGCAGGTGTGGAAAAGATATGGGTATCCCTGGCTTCACAGAGTATTGGCAAACAACAGTGATGGATTTTCACCAGTTTTTCTGAAGCAGTTTCAATTTATGACAACAACAGCTTTCAAGTGTTTTTCTGGGTTTCTATGAAAGCAGACTGAGGCACAGACAGGCAAACTGAGAAACAGTGGATTTGAGCATTGCCTGCAATGTCACTTACGTAAAAGCCAGTATCACAGTTATGTTTGCAAAGCCCAAAAGAACGGCAATCTAAACACTTGCCTTTGCCTTTTCCATCACAGCCAATTCGGTTTCCCAAAGGCTGTAGTGTATTTTAAATCACTACAGGGATGCCCTTTGCGAATGAATTTTTAGTTTTAATTCCCACGGTTTCCTTTAAGGACCACACATGAAGTCCTGATGAGTTGTGCTAGACCCTGGGGCCATGGGCAGCTTCAGGAGTACTTAGACAATAGCACAGTAGCTCAGAGGGAATGAGGGGCAGAGCCACATTATGGGTGCGACCTGTCATGCAGGAGGGAACCAAGCTTGAATTCAAGGGACATAACCAAAAGCATTGTCTATTAGGAGTAGACATCACTGGTCTCATTACTTATATGGATGTATCATGTGTGTAATAAAAAAAGAAAGTTTTCCTCCTAAAGATTAAAACTATTTGTGCACATTAGATGTGTCCTATACATAATAACCTTGTTCTGAGGGTGGCTTCATTTACTCACTCACCCATTCAAGTATTCATTCCTCAAACATTTCTTGAGCAACCAGTCTGTACTAAACTCAGTATGAGTTTTTGATGTTATAATACGATGGTCAATTCTTCCAAGAACTCACAGATCTATGAGTAGGAGAAAAAATAAGCAAATGCTTTTATTTCATTATGATAAATGTATTATTTGAGTTACCAAATAATGTGCTGATGAGGTGCGACCCCCTTCTTTATGGGATTATGTGGGTAATATGGTTTCCAAAAGACCTTATTAGATTTTATTTTAATAGAATCATACTTTGCTACTTCTGTTAGTCTCCAAATATTCATATGAATTTTCTAATAGAGAAAAACTTTTATCACTAAGGTACTTCTCATTCATACCACATATACCATATAATACATCACTTAACATATTTGATTTGCCAAAAGGTACAAGCCCATGCTCCATATACACCTTTTACTCTCGCGCAGTTTCTGCTCTGAATCATCAGATTCTTTTTCTATGAGGATAAACGGAGCTTTGCAACCAGGAGGGAAACCTGAGGCCAGGCTCAGAGTCACAGACCTGTGACCTGTGCAGTCAGCCACACAGGGCCCCCCTCTCATAAGAGCCCCATTTTTGCTTTCATGCTCTACCATCTTGTAATTCTTAATACTTTTGGACATGGGGCCTAGCATTTTCATTTTGTACTGAATCCACTTCCCCATCCCCCAAAATTAGGTAGACAGGCATGCTGAAGCCTTCTCTCAGCCCAGAGCTGAGACTAAGAAGCTGAATCTTCAAGTTCTGTCCTTGGATGCCCTCAGGTTCCTCTAACTCTTCAGAATCATACAGAAGCCCTCCTGAAGACTGACTGAAGAGTTAAACCTGGTAAAATGCTTCAGAAGATGCAACCTCCCACCCCACCAAAATAAACCTCATTTCAAAATACATCTCTACCCAAATATGGTTTCTGAATATGTGTGTGTTTAAATGTTCCAGAAAAAAAAATCAGTTTTAGCTTTCATAATGGCTCCGCTCTAGCTCTAAAATGTGTTCATGTGGTTCTTTGTTATCTTTACCAAAAAAAGAAGAAAAAAGAGATTAAAGAGAACATGATGCCCTTCAATGTCCCCAAGATGGGTTACTACATTGTCTTATAATAATTCTTCATTTTTCATGTTTTTTACATGCCTGTCCAGAAGTAAGCAGAGCAGGTAGTTGATTCAGAATATTTCTGTCCAAAAGTCCTAGTTAAATTTTGTCTAAATGTTAAGGGTTTTTTTTTTCCCTCTGAAAACATACATGATTCCTTTACTAGAAAGCAATTGACCTAAGTTAAATGTGTTATTTATAGCTGTTGATTACAAAATCACATTTTTAGAAAAGTAAAAATTACCTAATGACATTAAAACTAAAATAAGGCACTTCATGTTTGCTGAAAGCATTTAATTTTTCTTATTATATTCACAAAGCCCTGAAATTATGTAGATACTGAATTCTTTTTTTTTTTAATTTTATTATGTTATGTTAGTCACCATACAATACATCATTGGTTTTTGATGTGGTAATCCACGATCTATTGTTTTCGTATAACACCCAGTGCTCCATGCAGTACGTGCCCTCCTTAATACTCATCACCGAGCTAACTAATCACCCCCCCCCCTAAAACCCTGTTTGTTTCTCAGAGTCCATAGTCTCTCATGGTTCATCTCTCCCTCCAATTTCCCCCCTCCCATTTTTCCCTTTCTTCTCCTAATGTCCTCCATGTTATTCCTTATGTTCCACAAATAAGTGAAAGCATATGATAATTGA
>NC_138376.1:37759725-37779996 GCF_054177405.1 Leptonychotes weddellii | reverse complement strand
AAGAAGAAGAAGAAGAAGATAGCAGGAGGGGAAGAATGAAGGGGGGAAATCGGAGGGGGAGATGAACCATGAGAGATGATGGACTCTGAAAAAGCAAACTGAGGGTTCTAGAGGGGAGGGGACTGGGAGGATGGGTTAGCCTGGTGATGGGTATTAAAGAAGGCACCTTCTGCATGGAGTCCTGGGTGTTATACACAATGAATCATGGAACACTACATCAAAAACTAATGATGTAATGTATGGTTATTAACATAACAATAAAAAATTTTAAAAAAGAAAAGAAAAGAAATAAGCCTGGAACAATTAAGTAAAGCCCTCCATAGATGAACAGAACCAAATGATGATAATTTAGTATATAATGTAGGTCATTGTTATATACTGAATTTTATACAAACAGAAAGTAAAAAATTAATACCATAAGAACTTGGAACTTAAAAATACTGATGTTATGGGGTCTTTTGTCATTATGTTATGAAAGGCCCTATGTATTTCCATTTACAAAGATAAAAGACCAAAATAGTCTCCAAAACAAGGTCCAACAGATTACTACTTATTTTAGATCTCTATAGTTCACAAAAATAAGCTTAGCTTTACTCTTAGAGAAGTAATCTTGAAAACTCTAAAGTTGTAAAGAGAATATTTTGGTTAAGAATTGTCAAAGTATTGGGCGCCTGGGTGGCTCAGGTGGTTAAGCGTCTGCCTTCGGCTCAGGTCATGATCCCAGGGTCCTGGGATCGAATCCCACATCGGGCTCCCTGCTGGGCAGGGAGCCTGCTTCTCCCTCTGCCTCTCTCTCTCTCTCTGAATCTCATGAATAAATAAATAAAACATTTAAAAAAAAAAAGAATTGTCAAAGTATTTCATCATGGTTTTTATTTGTATTTCCCTGATGGCTAGTGATGTTGAACATTTTTCATGTGTCTGTGAGCCATTTGTATGTCTTCTTTGGAGAAGTGTCTGTATTGATTGTGAAAAATGTGGATAAATTGTAAAAGAGCTCCAAAGAGTAAATATACAATAGCTAAATTTGAAATAGCAATTCTGTATAAAGCCATGTACACAATTTGAACAGTCTTGAGAAAACATCTTGTACACAGAAAGTGTGTCTTTCCCATCATGAGGAGGATTCCATGGGCAGGGGACCACTCTGGGTTTAAGCATGGCAACAGACATGCCGGCAGGAATAACTGACTCCCCATTGGTTTGTGAGCTTCCTCTTTCCCCTCCCAGGCTGGTGGGTCACGTGTGAACTTGGGCCCTCTTACTGGCCCAAGGTATGGCCAGGAGGAGCGCGAGCAAGGAATTTTTCAATCCATCATCCTGGGAAATTAAAGAATGCCACACTTAAAAGGGCCCTACTGTTGGTAGACAGGTTCCCAGTGGCCTCAGTTAGTCACAGTGAGTTGCCTGTTGAAACCTCTGATTACTGTGGTTAGGGGACCTAACTGATTAAGTGTAGACAGAACTCAGGCAGCTGTTAGGAAAGAATGCCATCCCCGGTCCCACGCCCTCTGCCACGTGACCTTGGACAAGTCCCATAACTCTGTGTGCCTTTGTTTCTCATCTGTAAAATGAAGTAACAGGAGCACTCACCTCATATGGTTGTTAAGAGGGTTTAATGAGCCATTCCACACACAAATTTATGACTATCGCCAAAGTTCTAGGTACTTTTTAAACACAGAGAGAACAGTTTCAAAAGTTTGGATTTCAGATGTTTCTATAGAAAAGGGGCAATCTTGTGAAGCATACAAAAACACAACTCTCCCCAAACAAACAGAGCCATGTGGACAGTTTCTACTCTACCTGAATCTTTCATTAAAGAAGAATCCACTTTTGGAGAAAGTAAAGCTATGAAAAAATTTAGATGATAGAGTCCCAAGGCCCAGATCATGACCCTGGAAGAGAAGGAAACATGGTCAGTGATGTGCTTCAACCATGCGTCACCCTGAAACAATCCCTTGTTTTAACATTCCAGTAACTCTTGACGTCGGTGTACCTGAACTTAAGAGCATACAACTTACATATAGTACAGGGGTTATAAAAGCCACAAAGTACAGCAAACATCCATGGTGGTGGTTTATCTCAAATTACTTGGTGAGTCTTGATAGTGAACAAACCCTAGGCCCAAAGAGCAAACTTCTCCATTGGTCCCATTAACTGCACATAATACCTGAAGCTACCAGCTCCCCATCAGGAATTTCAGGATTTTCTCAAAAACCATATTTCTGAACATTGCTGAACCACTGGGCAGGTCCAGGCACTGAGGAACACTGGTGTACATACCTTGTCCAAAAGCCCTGCCTTACCATTGACCGTCTAAACCAGAATACGGGATCTGAGCCATTGCTCAAGACAGGCTGGCTGATATTCCCTCTGGGGCCCCGCCCCTCAATCACCGCATACTTTGTCAGGACTCTTAATATTATCTGTTAAGAAGAAATCCAGAACCTGAAAATCAGGAAATCAAGAATGAGGTTTTAAAAATGTTTTGGAGCAAAACCCTCCTAAGGAGATGCAAAAAGTGGGAACACCCACACAGCGACTACGTGTAACACACATACAACCAAATTCATTTTTTAAAAGCAGCAAGTTTATCCAATTAGAATCCGAATGCATTGCATTGTCTAATTTAAAGGCCTTAAAATTTTCATATGAAGGGGATAAAATCTTTCTGCCTTAAAATTTTTCAAATCAGAAAACTACAATCTAGATGTGAGAAGTTAGTTTAATGTTGACATAGCTTCATGTTACAGGGCCAACCCTGAAAGGATGCCAAAGTAGGTGTAATTTGCTTTAGAACACAGTAAAATGGGGAGCACCTGGGTGGCTCAGTAGGTTAAGCGTCTGCTTTTGGCTCAGGTCATGATCCCAGGGTCCTGGGATTGAGCCCCGGGTTGAGCTCCCTGCTCGGTGGGGAACCTGCTTCTCCCTTTCCTCCCCGCTTATGCTCTCTCTCTCTCTCTGTAACTCAAATAAATAATGTGTCAACTTATGGACTCATTCTGCATCCTGAGAAATATCCAGAAGAAAGGTATTTGCTTTAAATGAGGAAACATCTTTCCCAGCTCCATAGGAGAAAAAGCTCTGCACAGGGTCTTCAACCTGCTTTCCTCTGGCCCTGGGAAACATTAAATACCCTCTAGCCAAAGTCTACAGAGAATTCACTTCTAGGAACCAAAGGGGCACTTGAGAATAAATGCACAGCAAAGGTGACATCTAAGAACATCACTTGAGCTGAATAAAAGCCATTCAAAAAGAAAAAAAAAAACCATGTGGAGAATCACAAGATATTGCCAAAACTGCAGTTAGACAATCAGCAATGAGACTAGTGGTATGACAAATCCTGTTTCAGACCTGTTGACTTAGATTTACTTGCACAACCATAATTGGCCAAAAACAGGAAATAAATGTAATGCATATATACTGCTCTAAACTTCTTTCTCTCCATCTTCCTTCTTCCTCCAGATAAAGCTGATGCTTCACCTGATTCTGAGAATCAACAGTAAGTAATGTAATTTTTTTAAAGTGAACATTTTATTATGCAATATATTTATGCTTTTTTGGTGTTAAATGATATATTGTAAAAATATCTATGATTTTCAAAACTCTGTTAATAACTTTTATTGAGAGTAATGAGCTTAACTTTTATACTCTTTTTAAGCTAAGAAAGTAACATGTAGCTCTACTATTCCAAATGCACTTTTACCGAATTTAACATTTAAATTAATTTTTACTTTTTATTGTAAAATAAGTAATATATTTTCCATATCTATGACTCTTGGAAAGAATTATACTAGAACTTCCTTTAATAGAAAAATGAAAAACTAAGGATATATATGTCACATATTAAAAATTTTACTAATATTCACATATGTAGATATGTGTTGATAAAGACATTATTAAAACAAGGAGCGGAAGCTATTGCTAATAATTTTAAATCTATCAAAACAAAATTATAACACCAACCTAGAGATAAAAAAATTTTATTAGCAATTATCAGCATAACATACATTTTCCCTCATGAAACTCGAAAATAAGACAAAAGACGGAAGACTTAGAAGTTTTCCGATCAAAAGTTAATCTACACAAGCAGCTACATTTATATGAAGATTTGAATATAGTATCTGCTGAGGATATTTTATATAAGGAAGCAGTTGCCACAAAGAACTTCTTTTGGCAAATAAGAAGTGATACCTAATAATATACAAGGAGTTATTTACCCTGCAGAGGGAAGATTTTACTTTCAAAGTATTTTATTAATGTTCTTCTTTATGGCTAAATGCCATCCAGGGAGCTCAGGGAGGATTTATACTGTTGCCAGAGAAGATCTGGTGTTGTGTCTTCTGCCAGTTAAAAACAAAAGCTACATCTGCCTGAATGACTCACCCTTTGGAGGAGCATCAAAGGAAATTAAAGCAAAGACAAGTTGCAAAGCCAGGAGCTATTCCATAATGTTGGGTAGTAAGGTCAGTTGGTGCCCCTGAACTGAGCTCAGATTTGTAAGAGGAAGAGGTAAATTAGGAGGAAGAGTGTCAGACCTCTAAAGTAAGGTCTAAATCAGACTGTGCTAAAAATTCCAGTAATGCTGTTTAGTAAATTCAAGTAAGGGGCAAGAAATCATATGTGGAAATAAAAAGAAAACAGAAGGAAGATTAAATATGACATCTAAAGTCTGAAAAGACTGCATCAAATACTGCTCTGTAGTGATTGATACATAGCTGTGTGGGTACCCATAATGCATACATTATACACATATGTGTTGATGCTTTTATTTTTTAAAGATTTTATTTATTTATTTATTTATTATTGATTGATTGATTGAGAGTGGGAGGAGGGGCAGAGGGAGAGGGAGACACTCTCAAGCAGACTCTGGGCTGAGCGTAGAGCTGGACACCGGAGGGCTAGATCCCACTACCCTGAGACCATGACCCCAGCCAAATACAAGAGTAGGACACTTAATTGACTAAGCCATCTAGATGCCCCTGTGTTGATGCTTTTAATGGTATTTTTTTCTGGCCTGATTGTTTGAAACATTTACATTCCCTCCTTTCAGGTACTAGGGCATTGAGGCCAAACTGTCTGGCCTTATCCCTGGGTTCTTTTGCATGCAAGCACATGGCATTTCATTATTAAATATCTGATCCTGGGACTGCAGATCTGTAAAGTGGGGCATTGAGTAATATTATGTACTCTCTAGATTGTTAAGAGGTTTTTTTTTTCCATTTTTTAAATTTTTTTATTCTTATGTTAATCCCCATACATTACATCATTAGTTTTAGATGAAGTGTTCCATGATTCATTGTTTGTGCATAACACCCAGTGCTCCATGAAGAATGTGCCCTCCTCAATACCCACCACCAGGCTAACCCATCCTCCCACCCTCCTCCCCTCTAGAACCCTCAGTTTGTTTTTCAGAGTCCATCATCTCTCATGGTTCGTCTACCCCTCCGATTTCCCCCACTTCATTCTTCCCCTCCCGCTACCTTCTTCTTCTTCTTCTTTTTTTTTTCTTATAGATTGTTAAGAGTTTTAATGAGCCCGTAAAGAGTGACACAGTGCTTCACACAAAACCCAGAATAACCATATGATGGCATTATTATTTGGCTCACTTAAAGGCAAAGGGATATGGCCCCGAAAACTTGCATGTAAAGCATTTTATTTATTTATAAATTTAATCCCTCTACATTCACCTTTATAGGTTATGCTTAAGAAGGATCTGGTTTTAATTTTCCCCACATAGCAAGGTAATTTTCCCAAAACTATATACTAGACAATCTGTTCTTCCTCTAACGCTTTTTTATGCTACCTTGTTTGGTCTGTCTCTTATTAAATTTTCTATTTACCTTCATTGGCCCATTTATCCATTCCTAATATAATACTCAAATTTTGTCAACACAAGTTTGAAGCCTATTTTAATAACTAATATGAAAAGATACCCAAATTAATCCTTCTCATAAAAGGTATATTCAGTTATTCATGGGCCAATCAGAATTTTTATTGGAGTTATAAAGAATTTTCATATTAATTTAATTAGGATTGATACCTTTATTGTATTAACACATACCATTTAAAAGCATGAAAATCTCTCAACTTATGTATATCTTCTTTTATGCCCTTTACTAGGGTTTTAAAATTGTCTCCAAAAAAAGATTTTTTATTCTTGGTTATTTCATAAATAAACTATATTTTTTGTACTATTGTGAGTTTTATGTTTTCTTTTTAATCTTATTTTCTAGTTGAGTGTTGCTAGTATATGGCAATGGTATTTTTTATAAACTGGTATTACATCTTGCAAACTTTTTTTTTTTAAGATTTATTTATTTATTTATTTGACAGAGAGAGAGAGAGACACAGCGAGAGAGGGAACATAAGCAGGGGGAGTGGGAGAGGGAGAAGCAGGCCTCCTGCTGAGCAGGGAGCCTGATGTGGGGCTCGATCCCAGGATCCTGGGATCATGACCTGAGCTGAAGGCAGACGCTTAACGACTGAGCCACCCAGGCACCCCAGATCTTGCAAATTTTTGCTTATGGTGTATTCTCTAGGTAAATGGCCATATCATTTTAAAATAACACTAATATTATCTCTTCCTTTATGAGACTTATAAATATGTATTTTTTTCTTTTCTTCATATTGGAGAGATCAGGACCTCTCCAATATGATGTTGAACAGTACCAGTGACATTGGTCATTCTTTTTTTGTTCTCAATATTAAATGAATGCACCTAGAGTTTCTCCAAAAACTATATTTGCTAGAGATATTTGGTTATATTGCCATTATCAAATTAATAATCTCTACTCTCCTTTTTCTTATTTTTAACTATAATAGGGGTTGAATTTCACAACATATTTTGCCACATGATTTTTCTTTATCCATTAATGTGATGAATATGACCAATAAATATTCTAATTTTGAATTATTCTTTTTTAAAATTTTGAATTATTCTTACAGCCCTGATATAAAATTTACTTGATCATAAAAATCCTTGTTTCCATAAAATAGACTTATCAGGCAAGGTATGCCTGTATAATTTTTGTGAATATATGTTTTTCATTAATTAATAAGCAAAGAAATTAATATCAAAGGCATAAAGGGAATACTATCAAAGGATAATGAGGTTATTAATGAGGAGCCCATCCTGACAAGACTTATGGGAAAAAAAAAAAAAGGATTATTTAATGGATGATGTACCAGGTTGTGTTCCTCAGGTAACAAAATCTGAGACACAAGAAGCTGAAGAATACGAGCTCAATTCCCTAGGAAGGAAGGGGAGAGAAGCAAGATTCCTTCAAGGTGAGGTGAACTGTGGTGTAGTCCTATGGGAGGCTTCAGCCAATCAACTGAAGTGTCTGTGAGCTGAGAGATTTCTGCTGGCAATGCTCCCAGCAGAGGGCACAAGCATCCCAAATGGTAATATAAATAGTAATGTTAATGCTAAGACAGTATGTCTTAATGTATGTTTATGGTGATTTTTTTCATATTTTCAAATTGCTCTAACATTACTTATCTCATTCACAAGAACCATATGAAGTAATCCTATGTCACCATACTCTAACTTGATAAAGATTTTCAATTTCATATATCTCATTAAAGATAAAGCTGAATAAAACAGAATTAGTGACAACAACAAAAGCCCAGGCTTCTTAACACCTGTAGGGCACTCTTTCCATTCTCACAATACCAGGTGCCAAGTTTAGGTGTTCAGGTTTTCTCAATATGGACCCAGGCATCTCTGAGAAACAAAAATGGCTTTTTTGGACACTAGGTTTATGTATTTGTTTTAGATATAATTAAGTTAATTTTTCTTTCCATATTTTTTCTTTTTCAGTTTTTCATTTTATTCTCCCACATCTTCCTCTGTTCTATGTAAAAATTACATATAAACAAAATCAAACTTTTCTTATTGTTATAAGTGATATTATAATGATGTGGAAGAGTTTAAATTTCCAAAACATTGTAGAAACACCTGTATAATTTGTATCCCTTATAGAACCCTTATAGGAATATGTTGTCAATTTTGTGAAAAATAACTCATTAGGATGCCAATAAAATTCTCCATTATTTCAACAAAGTTACATATATAAAGGTTATCATATCAACATTTTAAACACAAGATGGATATCCTAAGAAAATATTATTTGAGCTAAGTTTTATGAGCTTTATTTTATATTTGAGGAACAACAGAAAAGGATTGACTTAAGTGTTAACACTGTGTTAATTTTTTTTTCTAATTTTCTCAAATGTGTTTAGTAACCTACCAGCAATTTAACAGCCACAAAAATATTTATAGCAATGCATGACTTTTTTTATCAAGACAGAAAATTCATTAAATGCTTTCATTCTTACCTGGAAACCCATGCCCCAAAAAGTATAATAGAGTTTAGTGGGAAATGGATATTGAGGTTAAGAGAAATCTTGGGTTCTGTCCTAGCCATACACTACCTAGCAATGATACCGTCAGGAGGTCACTTAATACCTCTGTGCCTCTGTTCTTCTCTTACATGATCACCATAATGCCTAAACTGTTAGCTACACCAGGTTGCAAAAAAACAACTAATAGGTTTGACAAAATCAGAGCACTTTCCCAAGAGTTGATAATCTTTTTGCAATAAAGGGCTTTTCTTTTTCTGATTACTGTAATTACAGTACTACAGATTCATTTTAGAAAATTCAGAAAAGGATGTCTCACCACATGAAGATAAACTCATGCTCTTGTATTTCTGTTTAATCTCATTTGTTCTTTGCCTGGCTTTTTGTCTGATTGTTAGTTTTGTGAGAGAAGGGGATGAGGGGACTAGGTCCTGCTTCTGTTACTGTTCTCTAGGAGAATAATAATGTAAGCATTCTCAGATCTCCCTACACATCAAGGTTGTCAGTATCACTATGCAATAAAATTTCTTCTGTTACTTTATCTTAAAACTGGTCTAATATACCTATGTCATAGTTTTGTCATATATCCATGAGAAAAGCAAAGCTCATTGAGATATGGATGCTGGATGGTAATCAGAGGTAACCCAATCTCTCAGTGTCTTTTTATTTTTTTTTGAAAGAGAGAGAGAGTTCACAGAGGAATAGTGAGAGGGAGTAGCAGACTCCCTGCTGAGCAGAGAGCCTGATGGCAGGGACTCAATCTCAGGACCCCAGATCATGACCCCAGCGGAAGGCAGACACTTAACCAACTGAGCCACCCAGGCGCTCCAATCTCTCAGTGTCTTGCTCACACATGTGCACCTGAATGCAGATCTGTAGCTTCAGAAGATTTCAAATTAGCACATTTTATGGACCTTCAGATTCACTCAAAAATAACCTAACCCTCAAATACCAAATTTGGGAATGTGTGTGACGCTGCTTGGGCTGCCGTAACAAAATACTGCAGACTGGGTGGTGTGAACAACAGAAATTTATTTTCTCACAGTTTTGAAGGTTCAAAGTCTGAAACCAAGGTGACAGTATGGTCAGTTTCTGGTGAGGTTTCTCTTCTTGGCTTGCGAACAGCTACCTTCTCACTGTGTTCTCACATGGTATCTTCCTGTATATATGGAGAAGAGAGAGAGAGGACTCTCTGGTGTCTCTCCTGATATGTACACTAATCCTGTTGGATCAGGGTTCATTCTTATGACCTCATTTAATCTTAATTACTTCCTTAGAAACCCAATTACAAATGCAGCCACACTGGGGACTAGGGCTTCAACATATGAATTTTGGGAGGGCACAAACATTCATCCATAAAGGAAGATAAGGATTTCCCATATGCTGTGTTTTTAACTTTGAAGCATAAGCATTGTTTTTGTTAGAACACCATTGGAGACATCATTGCTATGTCTAATACACTCTAACAAGAGGATATATTCTAATTTATTTGAACATTTTATCTCCCTACAATTAAGCATTAATACATTATAATATTTTTATCCTTATAAATATTAATGTAATGAAAATGTATGCCTAAAATTTTTCCAGTATATATTATTATTTCCTCAGAATTCCAAGAAGTTAAATTAGTGAGGCAAGGATGTGAACCTATTAAGGGTATTGATACAGATTGGGTGGGTAATCTAATTTTAAAAGTGAGAAATCTACCTTCTGTTTTTAGAACCAGAAGGAGAATATTGCCTTTGGGGGGGGGGGTGGAGGAATTTAATGCATTGTAATAAAGGACAAGGTTTGAATGGGAATGAATGAGGACACTGGCTGCCTGGGTGTAGCTGAAAGAGTGGTTGAAAGTATTAAAGAAAAGCATTTACTTCTTAGTGGACTTACCTATGGTTCTAGGAATGTTAAGTATATGAGCCAGACTCATGGCAGGTAAGAAATGGCAAATGATCATTAGTAATTTGAAAAGATCTTGATGAGGGTATATTTATAAAGGATTAAGAAGAGTTTAAGGAAACCAGCAAAAACTAATACAGGAGCACCCCAGTATTACTAACAGTTGGGAGCTATGAATGGGCAATGTGAAGAACCCATTCCTAGAACCAGAGAGTAGCTACATAGACAAGAATGTGGAACTAGAGTGAAAATGGGTAGTATATACTTAGCATTTATAGGTGTACTTCAAAATCTTCAATCAAGTACTTCCTTTTGTTCTTTAGGTCCCCATTGGAGGGTTGCTTCTTGGTGAATCCATTATCATTCTAGTGGCATCATGTAACAAATCTTCTCTTGTTATATTACTAATGAATTTGGAACAACTGAAATCACTACATTATTTTGTTTTATTTTTCCTCCTGTATTCCTCAGAAGTTCATACACTAAACAATCCAATGTCGGTCTTTGTTCCCTTTGTTTTGTTTTCCCAGCAATGGCCTTATTCCTGGAGTTGCTGTTCCTGGCTCTTGTGTTGCTTCCATTCTTTCCTGCAAATGGACAGGTATGATGGTGGTTGAAATTATCTTCAGAACAACTGAAGCAACTTATAAACAGAAATCTATTAGATCAATTTTCAAAAGTGAAAAGGAGTAGAGAGTCTGGTACATCACAAAGTACTCATTGGTTGCTCAAGTAGTTAACACAATTAAGTCTAAGGCTGTGGTGACCAGTATTGTAGCCTCTAGCCACATGAGGGTATTGAACACTGGAGATACAGATGGTCAGAATTGAGATCTGCATAATTACATAGCAGAATTCAAGACTTAGTAAAAAAGGAAGGTAAAATATTTCATTAATAATTTTAATATTGATTGCATGATGAAAACATAGTATTTTGAAACAATTAGATAAATAGGTATATTATAAATATCAATTTAATCTGTTTATTTTTTCTTTTTCAAAGTGGCCACCCAGAAATTAAAATTACCTTTGATGCTATCATTATATTTCTATTGACAGCAATAGTCTACAGGTTTAAAAGCTAATGAAACTCACCCTGTCCAAAGATCTTTACTGATTTCCTTATATTTAATTCATTACAATGTGATCCTCACAGAAAATTAGCAATATATTTATATAATCGCAAATTAGCAAAACTTCTTCACATACATCACCACATTTATTTTCATAGTCAATGTGTAAGAATAATAATACCTATTTTTTAAGTTAAAAAAGAAACTTTAGTAAAGAGATTAAGTATTTGGATTTTTTCATGGTCTTACAATTAATATATAAAGAATAAGATGCTCTAATTATTTCTAATATGCTGCTTTACTTTAATAATCCTAAGAACAGGATCAATGATTCTCTTAAATGTTTGGTGGGTAGGTGTCTATATAAGGTGTCTATCTTCTGATCAGAAAAACTCTGAATGTGAAGTTTGGTCATTGCTGTCTATTTCCACATTCTCCTTTAACTCTGAACATACAAGAATAGCTAGGACTCCACAGATCAGAGTTCAGGCAATAGGTCAAAACTCATGTGGCATTCAGAAATATAGTCATTATGTTACCATAATTAATTTTCAATCTGAAGACAATTTATTTATCACCTGGGTCTTATTCAAAAAGTTTGTTGCCTTCCCAATCTCTTTCCTAAAGATTTTTTAAAAATTTTATTTATTTATTTGAGAGAGAGAGCAAGAGAGAGAGAGAGAGAGAGCACCAGCTGGGGGAGGGAGGCAGAGGGAGAAGCAGACTCCCCGCTGATCAGGGAGCCCAATTGCAAGGGAGATCAATCTTAGGACCCTGGGATCATTACCTGAGACAAAGGCAGACACTTACCCAACTGAGCCATGCAGGAGTCCCCTAAAGATTTTTTTTCATGGTCCTTTCCAATCCCCAGTTATCTCTCTGGTCCATCTCCTGGTCTTCATTATAAAATTATTTAAAAGAGAGCTATATTTTGCTCTTTTGCACTGCTAAATGTTTGCTGATCAGATTTTCTACATACCTTCTGCCTAGTATGGTTTTTTCTGCACCTTCTCAATAGAAAACACTATTCATCCTTTATAACCTCAATCCAGACAATCTTTTGCAAAGCTTTCCTAACCTGAATAAGAATTGATCCCTTGTTTTTTATACATCTAGCAGAATCCACCTATCTTCAGTTATCATGTGGTATTGTTATTATTCATGTCATATAGTTTACCGAAATAAATTTCTTTTTTAAGATTTGATTTAATCATTTGAGAGAGAGAGAGAGAGTGACAGTGCACAAACAGGGAGGGGTAAAAGAAGAGGGAGAAAGAATCGAAATAAATTCCTGAAGGATAGATAGATACCTTTTTAGATCCATTTTATGCTCAACACTCTTCATATTCCCTGTCACCTAATAAAAGCTTTCTTGAAACTCATTAAAAAACAGCAAAGACATGTCTTCAGTAGGATTTGTATCTACAAAAGATAGGATAAGAAGGAGGAAATAATTATTTCTTTCTCAGGGACCAAATTTTGATGTGTTTTGAAATGAAATTCTATGAAGCAGGTTTTTGAGAGTCAATAGGAAATATCCAAGGATGTTATTTTATTTCACATGTGCATCCTTTCTAGCTTAGGCATTAGTAGCTGGGAATGTACCAAATCTGTGAGTACAATGAAATTCACTAAAAAAAAAAAAAAGAAAGAAAGAAAAGAAAAGAAATTCATTATTGGTTCCTGTCCTTAGGAGCATAAAGCAAGTAGGAGAATGGATGCATAAATTAATAATGGCAATAAATATGGTTAAACCTAAGTTTGCACTATTTGGAGGGCTTTGAGCAACCTCAGTATTGGGAGAAGAGAGAATAACTTACCCCAATGTGTCAGATAAAATCAACAAAGAGTCCTGTCTATTTAGACTTAGATTTTAAACTCTTGGTCATGTTCATACAACATAACACTCATGTGTAATTTTAAGTCATCAAATATCTCAGACCTTGTGAGAACAATTCACACACCCCACTCTACCTCCAGGGTAGACATCTCCCCCCTGCCACACACACAATGATAAAATATACCAAAAATTTCAGCAGCTGATTTAATACTTTATTCTGTTACTAAAAAGGAACAGAGTCAGCAATGGCCCATTAACTGGATGATTTTGTTCCCTCTAAATGGCCTTGGAAATTTTTTAATATTGCAAGAGTACCTTTTGAGTGATGCCATGAAATCAGCTCATATAATAAAATAGATCATAATGTCTATCATAATAGGAAGAATAATTTTATTAGCACGGAAAGCACTTTGAACCTGAACATCCCTTCCCTAGATACATTTTAAATACATTATTTCTCTAAATACAGACCATATCAGGTCAAACTTTCCTTAAAGTCTAGGATGAATCTTGAGGTCTACTCTCATCCCACCTGCTGCAGCCTGATCAAATGTGAATGAATATGTCTTAATGTTTCTATTGTGTACCTCTATGGTTATAAAATATTATCACTCATATGGCTAGAAAAGGCACAGTAAGAATTCCCTTGAAACTAGAAATTGGCATCTGTGGCCTCAGAGGAGATTTTAATTTGTCATGCCATGAATTTCATCCTCCTTCTCAAAGCTTCAAATTACTTTTTTCCTATCTGTCATAGCTTTGGCTCAGGTTCATTGGCAATGCTTAACAACTAATATTGATTTGAACTGAATGCTCTTTAAAATGATCTTTGTGCCCTCGACTGTTTATTCACTCTTAAATGCAATTTTAACAAATGTTAAGAAGATAACCCTAATTTTATCTCCCTTTAGGATCCATCCTTTACTGCTTTGCTAACCACTCGAAAGCAAGTCCAAAAAGAGATTGTAAATAAACACAATGAACTAAGGAAATCAGTCTCTCCACCTGCCAGCAACATGCTAAAGATGGTAAGAGGTAGTGATAAATGGTGTGAATCAGCAGTGATAAGAGCAGGGAGCTGGTAACTGGCATCTCTTAAGAACTTTGTTTTGCTTCCATTCTGCTATTTCATTTGAGCTGTATTATGGGCAGGGCAAAAATTAATTTTCCTTTATAATGGTTAAATAATCTAGCAAGGGTGTGGGGCTATTAAGTCGGGAAGGCAAAATTAGAAGCCAAATCTTCAGACATCAAATGTGAAGCCATTGCACTTTTTGTTCGCTATCTGCCCTAGTCTAAAATAAAGGAGTCCACTTTCCTTCAAAATCAGTGCCATTTAGGGTTAATAATAGTTCACTTTCCAAGACACAATCCATAAATGCTAGATATCTCCCATTTGAGTGCAGTGGGCTACAAGTGGAACTGGGAATAAACTAGGCTAGTTTATTACTATTGAAATATAATTTAGAGACTTCACATATTGATGAGTGCTTAGACTAGCACTATTACTAAAAAACCTAGGTGTGGCTCCTGTGTTATCATAAATTGTCAGATACTGTTTTGGATATTTCTGTCAGTAGACACATCATTTATGAACTTCTCTTCATGTGGAAATTGGCACTGGAGCAGATAAACACACACACACACACACACACACACCCCTAACAAAAGATCTTATCATACCAATGACAATGAATATATCTATAGAAGTTTTAAAGTAGTGCGAATCAACCTACCAATCAGATTATAAAGCATATGTTTCACTGGAGTTGAATCTTTAAGTGTATTTTTTTTTTCTTGTGACATTTAGGAATGGAACCGAGAAGCAGCAGCAAATGCCCAAAAGTGGGCAAACAAGTGCACTTTAAAACACAGCATGCCAGAGGACCGAAAAACCAGTATGTAAATGAGTATTTTTTGAATAAATGAACAAATAAAATAATATTGGAAAAATCAAATAGAATGGAACATTCTGGGATGTTTTAGAAGACTTAGTGAATAAATGTTGCTTATACTGCTCTATTTAAAATCAAGCTATCTGTAGAAGGAGAGAGAATTATAAGTATCATTTTGTGCTTGTTGACTGTTTATGGTATGCAAATAATTTCTGAACCAATACTTCATTTGTTCCTCTCAACTAGCTCATGAATCAACACGTCATGTATCATCACTTCTCCAGCTTCAAAGATTAGGGACATAGGAGAAATGACCTAGGAGCACATCCTGAAGTTGTGTCATGTACTGGAAAGTTAACCAGGCTTATTGATTTATTTTTTAATCTTTTATTTAAATTCAATTTAATTAATATATACTATATTATTAGTTCCAGAGGTGGAATTCAGTGATTCATCAGTTGCATACAATACCCAGTGTTCATTATATCATGTGCCCTCCTTAATGTCCATCACCCAGTTACCCCATCCCCCCACCACCTTCCCTCCAGCAACCCTGAGTTTGTTTCCTAGAGTTAAGAGTCTCTTATGGTTTGCTTCCCTCTGTGTTTTCATCTTATGTTATTTTCCTTCCTTTCCCCTATGTTTATCTGTTTTGTTTCTTAAATTCCACATATGAGTGATATATATGTATATATATAGGATATATAGATATATAGAATATATATATATAGGAATATTACTCAGCCATCAAAAAGAATGAAATCTTGCCATTTGCAATGATATGGATGGAACTAGAGGGTATTATACTTAGTGAAATAAGCCAGTCAGAGAAAGACAGGCTTATTGATTCCTAATCCACTGCCCTTTTTCTATATTGTGTTGCTGTTTGGTGTTTAAATATCTCTTTTTTTATGTTTATAAATATACTGAATTATGTGAATAGTTCCTGAATTTTGCTGTAAAAATACTTAAACTTTTAATATCATCATGAATATTTTGTGTATGTTCACTCAGTTTTTACTTTTTGATAATAGTCAAGTAGTTTGCATAGACTGTGTACCTATAAAGCATAGAATAATATATCACATGCAAAAAACTATAAAAGTTTCAAGAATTATAAAAATTATGAGAGAAAACTTTTATGCATAAACTTTACATAAAATATTTATTTACATTATCAAGCATGAAAGGCAAACTCAGTTTGAAAGTAGTGAATAATTACCTATAATTTCAGTAGAATTATTATTTATATTGTTGATATTAACATTATAATGAAATTATGAAGAGAGATAACTGCATTCAGTAGAAGATTAAAACAAATGGTCTTAAGATCAAATTATGTTAGATTCTGAGTTTCTTTCCTTCCATATTAAAGAAGATATCCAAGAAGATTTTATACTCTCTTGAAGCAGCATGTAGACATAATATTTCAAGCCACCAAAATGCAAATATTATGTGAGAGCTGAAAAGATAGGCAAATGTTTCTGGGCTGCAAGACATTTATTAATGTTTTTATTTTTTTATTTTTTATTTTTTATTCTTATTTTTTAATTAATTTTATTGTAACAACAATGCTTTTTTAAAAATTCTATTGTAGTAAGAATACTTAACATGAGACCTACACTCTTGACCAATTTTTAAATATATTATACAATATTGTTGACTACATGTACATGTTGTATAGCAGATATCTAGAACTTATTCACCTTGCTTACCTGAAATTCATTGATTAGTAAGTCCCCATTTCTCCTTTCCCTCATCCCCAGCTGCCACCATTGCACTCTTTGATTCTGTGAATTTGATTCTTTTAGATATTTCACATAAATGGACTCGTTTAGTAGTCTTTCTGTGACTGGTATATTTTGCTTAGCATCACGTTCTCAAGTTTCACCCATGTTATCACATGTTGCAAAACTTCCCTCTTTTTTTAAAGATGAATGATATTCATCATATATATATATATATGTCATCTTGTCATCCGTTCACCTGTCCATGGACATTTAGGTTGTTTCCAAATGTTGCCTATTATGACTAGTGCTGCAACGAACATGAGTGTACTAATATCTCTTCAAGATGCTGATTTCAATTCTTTTGGATAAATACTCAGAAGTGTTATTGCTGGATCATTTTGTAGCTCTACTTTCAATTTTTTTGAGGAACCTCCATACTGTTTTCCACAGCAGCTACACTATTTTTTCATTCTCACCAGCAGTGTACATGATTCCGATTTCTCTACATCCTCACCATTACTTGTTGTCTTTTTTTTTTTCTTTTTGGTAATAGACATCAAAACAGATGTAAGGTGATATCTCATTGTGATTTTAATGTACATTTCCCTGATGATTAGTAATGTTGAGCTCCTTTTCACATACCTGTTGGTCATCTGTATGTCTTCTTTGGAAAAATGCCTGTTCAAATCTTCTGCCCATTTTTTGAGCAGAAGAGATGAACAGGTATTTTTACAAAGAAGACCTACAGGTGGCCAGCACTGACATGAAAAGATGTTCAAAATCACTCATCACCAGGGAAATGCAAATCAAAACTACAATGAGGTATCACCTCACACTTATCAGCATGGCTAAAATTAAAAAAAAAACAAACAATAAACAACAACTGTTGGAGAGGATGTGGAGAAAAAGGAACCCTCATGCACTGTTCGTGGGAGTGCAAACTGATGCTACCACTGTGGAAGACAGTACGGAGGTCCTTGAAAAAGTTAAAAATAGAACTATCTTGCAATCCAGTAATTATGCTACTGGCTGTTAACCCCAAAACTACAAAAACACTAATTCAAAGGGATACAGACACCCCTATGTTTACAACAGCATTATTTATAATAGCCAAATTATGGAAGCAGCCCAAGTGTCCACTGATAAATGAATGGATAGAGATGTGTATACACATATGTATATATATATATATATATATATGATGCAATATTATTCAGCCATAAAAAAGGAAATTTTGTCATTTGGAACAACATGGATGGAGCTAGAGAGTATAAGGCTAGGTAAAATAAGTCAGAGAAAAACAAATATTATATGATTTCACTCATATGTGGAATTTGAGAAACAAAACAACTGAGAGAAAAGAAAGAGAGAGAGACAAACCAAGAAAATTACTCAACATAGAGAACAAACTGATGGTTACTAGAGGGGAGGTGGGTGGGAGGATGGGTGAAATAGGTGATGGGGATTAAGGAGTGCACTTGTGATGAGCACAGAGTGATATATAAAATTGTTGAATAACTATATTGTACACCTGAAACTAATATAACACTGTATGTTAACTGTATTGGAATTAATAAAATAAAATAAAATAAATTAAAATGCTAAATAAAAAGTGGTAAATAAAAAATATTCAGAAAGGGCGCCTGGGTGGCTCAGTTGGTTAAGCGACTGCCTTTGGCTCAGGTCATGGTCCTGGAGTCCCTGGGTCGAGTCCCGCATCAGGCTCCCTGCTCGGCAGGGAGTCTGCTTCTCCCTCTGACCCTCCCCCCTCTCATGTGCTCTCTCTCATTCTCTCTCTCTCAAATAAATAAATAAAATCTTTAAAAAAAATGTTCAGAAAAAACAAAACAAAACCAAATCTGCCCATTTTTAAATAGGGATAATTTTAGCTATTGGGTTGTATGAGTTCTTTATATACTTTGAAAATTAACTCCTTATCAATTATAAGCTATGCAAATGTTTTCACCCATTCCATAAGTTGCCTTTTCACTTTGTTGATTGTTTCTTTTGTTGTGGAGAAACTTTTTAGCTTTATTCAGTCCCACTTATTTATTTTTGCTTTTGTTGCTTATACTTTTAGTGTCCTATCCAGGAAAGAATTGCTAAGACCAATGTCAAAAAGGTTTTTCTGTATGTTTTCTTGTAGGAAGTTGTCGGTTTCAGGTCTATGTTTAAATCTTTAATCTGTTTTGAGTTAATTTTTGTGAGTGTTTTAAGATAGGGGTCTAAATTAACTCTTCTCCGTGTGGCTGTGCAATTTTTTCATCACCACTCTTTGAAGAGAATATTTTTTGCCCATTGAGAAGAATTAATATTGTTAAAATGTCCATGTGACCCAAAGCCATTTATATACCCATTGGTCAGTTGTACATCTTCCTTGGAGAAATGTCTATTAAAGTTCATTGTGATAAAAAAAGATCTGTAGTCAATTCCTCAGGCAGCCCCCTGAAAAAGATAGATCTTTGGGCATTTCATCTAACTCTTTCAGCTGAAACTTGGGTTTTTTATCTGTTCACTCTGTGCTGAACTAGGAAGGGAAGCTGTGGCAACTATGAACCCAAATCTCTATCTATTCTCATTTGCCCCAGGCAGCTAGATTATGCTGGATCTTATTAGCATTCTCAGAGAGGAAAGTCAGAAGCCAGTCTTTGGGGCAGCCTCTGGAAAATTTGTGGCATTTGATACCCAGACCAAATCTGTCCCACTCCAGGGAGAAACAGGCAGCAGTGGTGTTAGTCAGCTTGCTCTGTGCTGAGCTGGGGAGAAGAGCCATGGCATCTACCAATCCAAACCACCATCTCTGCTGTCCTCCAGGGGGCAACACTGCGAAAAACATCAGAGCTCCAAGACTGGCAAGACAGAAGTCAGTTCTCTAGGGACCCCTGGAGAAATTGGAGCGTTGGATACACTGATCAATTCTTTGCTTCCCCAGGAGGAAGCTGAGAACTAAGATTTTTCATTTGCTTGCTCTGTGCTGAGTCAAGGGGAGGAGATATGGTATCTACCAGCTCAAGCCACCATCTCCATTCTCCTACAGATGGCTAGCCTGTGCCTGACTGTCAGAGCTCCAAGACTACCAAGACAGAAGCCAGCCATCTGGGGAGTTTCCATAGGGAAGGTTGGGATGCTGGACACAAGAACCAACTCCTTCCTTCCTCTGGGAGAAGTTGGGGGTTAGGGGATCTTTTCCTGATCATATGGCAGGCACTGTGCTGAGGGTAAGCATTCTAGCAAGAGAGTGTCCCAGTTTCACTACAGAATTCAGTGAGTCAGGGTTCATATTCTCCCAGGGTCTAGGAGCCTTTCACTTAGTTTTGGATTTCCCACCAAGGCAATTTTTTGGAAATTGTTGCTGGATCAGTGTGTTTGTTAAGGGAAAGAGAGTCCAAGGCTCCCTACTCCACCGTCTTGCTGATGTCACCTTCGGCAAGGCTCTTCTTGCCTAATTCTAAAGGAGGAAGATTTGG
>NC_138376.1:37728793-37759225 GCF_054177405.1 Leptonychotes weddellii | reverse complement strand
ATGTCAGTTGCCTGTTAATTGGGGCTCTTATAGACTGCCTGTAGAACTCTTTTTCCAAGTTCACACAAAATCATAATCATAAACATTTAGACAGGGTCCAATATGTGAAAAATCTCTGGTGAGGGTGGACAAGAGGAGAAAAAGAATAAAAGTTGGTCACTGCCTTTTGCAAATTTACAGTACAAAGCTGAGAGCATAGGAGTCATTACAATGTGAAGAATTTAGCTTCAAAAAGAATGCATCTCTGAAACTCCAGAGAATTTTTGAATAATAATGTCTTCTTAACCTATTCAAAGTTTTGCATGTTGATGCCGACCTCCGTGTCCTAGACTGATCTTTTTTTTTTTTTTAAGATTTATTTATTTTTGCGATGCCTGGGTAGCTCATTTGGTTAAGGGTCTGCCCTCAGCTCAGGTCATGATCCCAGGGTTCTGGGATTGAATCTGGCATCTGGCTCCTGGCTCAGTGGGGAGCCTGCTTCTCCCTCTGCCTGCAGTTCCCACTGCTTGTGCTCTCTTTCCCACAAATAAATAAATAAAATCTTTAAAAGAAAGGTTTATTTATTTTAGAGAGAGAAATAGAGTGTGAGCAGGAGGAGGGGCAGAGGGAGAGAGAGAGAATCCTCAAGCAGACTCCCTTCTGAATGAGGAGCCTGATCCAGGGCTTGATCTCAGGACACTGAGACCATGACCTAGCCGAAATCAAAAGTCAGCCTCTTAACCCACTAAGCAACCTTGGTGTCCCTAGACAGATCTGTCTTCTATTCAGCTTTAGAGCTGAGAAGGACAGAAGCCCTTTTATTATGTATTAACAGTTATAAGTATAGGCACTGTGTCTGAAGGTCAGCATCCTTGTGTTCATATAGTTGATTTCTTTTTTTTTTATGTTATGTTAGTCACCATACAGACATCATTAGTTTTTGATGTAGTGTTCCATGATTCATTATTTGCATATAACACCCAGTGCTCATTGCAACATGTGCCCTCCTTAATACCCATCACCAGACTACCCCATCCCCTGAACCCCTCCCCTCTGAAACCCTCAGATTGTTTCCTGGAGTCCATAGTCTCTCATGGTTCATCTCCCCCTCTGATTTTCCCTCTTTCAGTTTTCCCTTCCTTCCCCTAATGTCCTCTGTGCTATTCCTTATGTTCTACATAAGAATGAAGCCATATAGTTGATTTCTTTTGCCATTGCATGTTTTATTGCTTCCTCAAGGATGATCCATTTCTCTTTAGGTACAAAATGTGGTGAGAATCTCTTTATGTCAAGTTACCCTGCTTCCTGGTCAGATGCAATCCAAAACTGGTATGAGGAGCGCCATAATTTTGTCTATGGTGTAGGACCTAAGAGTTCTGGTGCAGTTGTTGGACATTACACCCAGGTAAGACAAACAAATGAAAATACTTCTACCACAAATGCTCTAATATGAAAGCATCTCTAAATTATGACCAAGTCCAATGTTCAATTTGAGTAAGAGCCTGAATAGATATAATAGTCCTGGCATTGGGTGGTACTTCATCTAGAGCTGTCATTTTTTCCCATCACTTGAAAAACTCTTGGTAAGGAAGCATACTCTGTACTTTTTCAAACTTAGAAATGGATAAAATAGTGAAGGTACTTTAAGATTTAATATTTTAAAATTTGTGGTTTTCTTCAATAATTGAACTAAATGTTTTCAAAAGGTACTTGGCTCTAAACTATAATAGTAACATTTTTTCAGTTTTACATTTGCTATTACTATTTTTTTCAATATTTTCCCTCTTCTTTAATGTACTCTCATATATTCCTTTTTGGAAATGTAGGTCGTTTGGTACTCTTCTTACCATGTTGGATGTGGAATTGCCTATTGTCCCAATCAAGAAAGTCTAAAATACTACTACGTTTGCCAATATTGTCCTGCGTAAGTATATACTTTAGAGTTTCATGCAATAATCCTATGTACAATTTAATATTTTTAAAATTCTTGTATAGAAAACAAACTAGAATATAAAACATATTTCAGTAAAGGGAAGGAATAAATCCTTTTTTTCATTTTTTAAAATTGATGCATAGTTCATACACAATGTCACCTTAGTTTTATGTGCATCACATAGTGACAGGTCTATACCTTGTGCTATGCTCACCACATATGTAGCTATCAGCAGTCACCATACAATGCTATTATAACTTTTTTTTATTTTTTTAAAGATTTTTATTTATTTATTTGTCAGAAAGCACAAGCAGGAGGAACGGCAGGCAGAGGGAGAAGCAGGCTCCCCACTGAGCAGGGAGCCTGATGTGGGACTCAATCCCAGGACCCCGGGATCATGACCTGAGCCAAATGCAGACACTAAACTGCATGAGGCACCCAGGCATCCCATGCTATTATAACTATTACAATACTATTGACTTTAGTCCCTATGCTGTACTTTTTATCCCCATGACTTATTTATTCCATAACTGGAAACCTGTACCTCCCACTCCCCTTCAACTATTTTGCCCACCCCCCATTGCCACCCCTCTGGCAAACATCATTTTGTTCTTGTACTTATGGTCTGTTTCTGCTTTTTATTTTTTTTATTTTGTTTTTTAGAATCCCTATATAAATGAAATCATATGGTATCTGTCTTTTTCTGCCTAACTTATTTTACTTAGCATAATACCATCTAGGTCATCTAGAAGGAATAAATCTTTGGAAAAGCCTTTTAAGTTGACATACATTCAACTTATCAGGGAAGAGACCAGGTTCTCAAATCCAAGTATAAAATCTGAAACTCTCTTCCCTCAGTTACAGAGTGACATCTTTTCTTTCAGTCACCTTTCCCGTCAGCTCACAGCTATTCCATGAGTCTAGGCGGTGTGCATTTCTCTAGATTTGATATCATAAGTTCTCATCAACTTCACACTTTAGGAGGGTGGCAGCTTGATGGTTAAACAAGGGATGGTAGTGGACTGGCAAGTAGGGCATGGCAGATTGCAATTTCACCTCAGCCTGCTAAAAAGTTCCTTGCCCTACTTATCTGAAAAACTACCTACATTGTTACCATCACAGATGATTCATTCTTTTGCATCTCAAAGATTTTTCAAGAGATTTTTAATGTACTTCAGAATCCAGAAAAAAACATCTTCAATCTTTGCTTTTCAGAAGTTTTCACAAAATTTCCATAATGGATCAACCTTTAAGGTCTTGACCAGTAGCAGAAAATATGTTTTTTCATCAAGGGTTATGTTTAAACTTACCTACAATAAATTCTGTGGATATATTGAAGATCTAATCTGAACTTATCTGTTAACCTTACTTTCTTTTTATGTTTGAAGTTTCTTGCCACTGGAGATAGGAGGACCCCTAGAACCAAGGCTCCAATAGGATTTATTTTGAGATTGTAGATAACCTGAGCATATGGATCTCCAGGGTGAGAAGTATGACCTCCAATGTCATTTTCCTGCAAGCACTTCTTAGGGTTTAGTAGAAAGAATTGAAAGTTCCTAGGAGAATGCATCCAAACTCACTGGCTGGCTGTAAGAGAGGAGGCTCTGGAGCCAGGCATCTGAAGTGAGAGTTTGGAGTGAAAAATGAGGGAAAGCAGGGGCGAGAAAACTTCCAGAACATGTTTGTGTCTATTTCACATTTTTCCAGGGGCTCACACATGGTCAATTATATTCTGTGCGGGGAGTGAGATTCAGATGCATGACATTGTGTTTTTGGCCCACTTGGTACAATTGAGACTTTGACTCTCTTGAAAAATATTCATCAATGAGATGTAGGCTAGTTACTGTAAGACCAATATACCTTAGCTATTAGTGTTAATAAAACTGTTTTTTTAACATTCCCATTTTTGTAAATATTAAAATCTCACACACAAAGCATCTAGACATTCAAAAACCTTTTAAGCATCCCTACTCCCAAAAACATACACCAAAAACTACTTTAAAAAATCATTACTTCCATCTTTTTTTAAGGTCTTATTTATTTATTTGAGAGAGGGAGAGCGCACGAGAGAGAACAAGAAAGGGGGCGGGGCGAGGGAGGGGGACAAGCAGACACCTCACTGAGCAGGGAGCCCAACATGGGGCTTGATCCCAGGACCCTGGAATCATGACCTGAGCTGAAGTCAGACACTTAACCACCTGAACCACCCAGTTGCCCCAAATCATTACCTCCATCTTGAAGCCAAAATTATCCAGGGGCTTTATCTTCCCTAGTTCATATTATAGAGATTATCACTTTTTTAGATATAAAATTATATGTAACTTTAAGCATTTCCACACTGCAACCCTTTCTCTCCCAGTAACTTGTACAGTCTCTCTAAGGAATATGTTTTATCACTAGCCAGCACCTTAGAGTACACTACTTTAGCAATTTGACCAAGTCTTTTGGGAGGGAAAGAATGTTGTCATGTTGAAATGTACTCCGAATATTTTAGACCCTATTAATCCCATTTCAATTGTTCAGGCTGTGAAATAATGGTCAAGGAAGTGAGGGCATATGTATGTTATTTTCTTTACATTGATGTCTGAGTACATTTTGGGAATTTTAGTTTGTCAGTTATTTGACATGATGAAAAACATTGACCAAATATTCAGGTATATATGGTGATAGATGCTACCCTGGGAGCATAAACTAAACTGAAAAATGAAAAATGTTTGACATTTTGTATTTCAAATTTCAGTGGCAATCTTCTTAGCAAGATTCATACCCCTTACCTAAAAGGAGAACCTTGTGCCAGCTGCCTTCATCACTGTGACAATGGACTATGCAGTAAGTTTGAAGTCATTAATTTGCTAGTATATATAATAGAATGATCTGGCTTTTTTTTTCCTTTGAGTATCTTTTATTTTTTAAAATTATTTATTTAAATTCAATTTAATTAACATATATTTCATTATTAGCTTCAGGGGTAGAATTTAGCAATTCATCAGTTGCATATAACACCCAGTGCTCATTGCATCAAGTGCCCTCCTTAATGCCCATCACCCGGTTACCCCATCCCCCTACCCACCTCCCCTCCAGCAACCCTCAGTTTGTTTTCTAGAGTTCAGCATCTCTTATGGTTTGCCTCCCTCTCTGTTTTCAACTTATTTTATTTTCCCTTCCTTTCCACATGAGTGAAATCATATGATGTTTGTCTTTCTCTGACTGGCTTATCTGGCTTATCTCACTTAGCCTAATACCCTCTGGTTCCAACCATGTTGTTGTAAATGGCAAGATTTCATTCTTTTTGATGGCCAAGTAATGTGTGTGTGTGTGTGTGTGTAAATATAAATATATATATATATATATATCTTCTTTATTAGTTCATCTGTCGATGGACATCTGGACTCTTTACATATTTTGGCTATTGTGGATATTGCTGCTATAAACATTGGGGTGCATATGCCCCATTAAATCACTATGTTTGTATCCTTCGGATAAATACCTAGCAGTGTAATTGTTAGATCATAGGGTAGCTCTATTTTTAACTTTTTGAGGAATCTCCATATTGTTTTCCAGAGTGGCTGCACCAGTTTGCATTCCCACCAAAAGTGTAAGAAGGTTCCCTTTTCTCTGCATCCTCACCAACACCTGCTGTTTCCTGTGTTGTTCATTCTAGCCATTCTGACCTGTGTGAGGTGGTATCTCATTGTAGTTTTGATTTGCATTTCCCTCATGCCAAGTGATATGAAACATTTTTTCATATGTCTGTTGACCATTTCTATGTCTTCTTTTTTTTTTTTTTAAATTTTATTTGTTTGACAGAGAGAGACACAGTGAGAGAGGTAACACAAGCAGTGGGAGTGGGAGAGGGAGAAGCAGGCTTCCCGCTAAGCAGGGAGCCCGATGCGGGGCTTGATCCCAGGACCCTGGGATCATGACCTGAGCTGAAGGCAGATGCTTATCTTTGGAGAAATGTCTGTTCATGTGTTCTGCCCATTTCTTGACTGGATTTTTTGGTTTTGAGGTGTTGAGTTTTATAAGTTCCTTATAAATTTTGATACTAGCCCTTTACCTGATAAGACATTTGCAAATATCTTCTCCCATTCCGTAGGTTACCTTTTGGTTTTGTTGACTGTTTCCTTTGCTGTGCAAAAGCTTTTGATCTTGATGAAGTCCGAATATTTCATTTTTGCTTTTGTTTCTTTTGGCCTTGGAGATGTGTTTAGCAGTAAGTTGCTGTGGCCAAGGTCGAAGAGATTGTTGCCTATGTTCTCCTCTAGGATTTTGATGGATTACTGTCTCACATTGAGGTCTTTCATCCATTTTGAGTTTATTTTTGTGTATATGGTAGAAGAGTAGATGCTTTGTGTGTGAGATTTTAATATTTACAAAATGGTAGAAGAGTTTCATTCTTCTGCATGTGGATATCAAATTTTGTGTATATGGTAGAAGAGCTAGATGCTTTGTGTGTGAGATTTTAATATTTACAAAAATAGTAGAAGAGTTTCATTCTTCTGCATGTGGATATCAAATTTTCCCAACATCATTTTTTGGAAGAGACTGTCTTTTTTCCATTGGATATTCTTTTCTGCTTTGTCAAAGATTAGTTGACCATAGAGTTGAGGGTCCATTTCTGGGGTCTCTATTCTGTCCCACTGATCTATATGTCTGTTTTTGTGCCAGTACCATACTCTCTTGAAGATTACAGCTTTGTAATAGAGCTTGAAGTTTGACACTGTGATGCCACCAGTTTTGCTTTTATTTTTCAACATTCCTTTGGCTATTCGGGGGTCTTTTCTGGCTCCATACAAATTTTAGGATTATTTGTTCCAGCTCTGTGAACAATGTTGATTGGCATTTTGATAGGGATTGCACTGAAACTGTAGATTGCTTTGGGTAGTATAGATATTTTAACAATATTTGTTCTTCCAATCTATGTGCATGGAATGTTTTTCCATGTCTTTGTGTCTTCCTCAATTTCTTTCATAAGTGTTCTATAGTTTTCAGAGTACAGAGATTTTCTCTTTTTGGTTAGGTTTATTCCTAGACGTCTTATGGTTTTTTGGTCCAATTGTAAATGGGATGAATTCCTTGATTTCTCTTTCTTCTGCCTCATTGTTAGTGTTTAGAAATAGAGCTGATTTCTGTGCACTGATTTCATATCTTGCCACTTTGCTGAATTCCTGTATCAGTTCTAACAATTTTTTGGTGGAGTCTTTTGGGTTTTCTACATAGAGCATCGTCTGAAGAACATGGATGTAAAATTCTCACCAAGGCACTAGCTAATAGCATCCAACAGTACATTAAAAGGATTATTCACCATGACCAGGTGGGATTTATTCCGTGGCTGCAAGGGTGGTTCAACATCTGCACATCAATCAATGTGATACACCACATTAATGAAAGATAGGTTAAAAACTATATGATCCTCTCAGTAGATGCAGAAAAAGCATTTGACAAAATACAGCATCATTTCTTGATAAAAACTCTCTGCAGTGTAAGATAGAGGGAACATGCTTCAATATCATAAAAGCCATAGACTCCTTTTTTTTTTTTTAAGAATTAGGAAATCTGATTGCAACCTACTTAAGCAATGCCTTCATGCAAAAGACAAAAATTAAAGTATTCAATAGAGTGTGTTTAATAAAAAATTTTACACAGTATCTATGTATTATTTGCAATGAAAACCTCATTACCATGTGTAACCTAAAGAAACATCTACCATCAATGTATATGGACTTGTTACATATTGGCATATATAAAAATGTGTCTGTGGAAATAATTCATTGTAATTAAATATTTTTCCTATCGAAGTTAATGCAATTACATCAAAAGTGGCATTTTATAAAGAGAGAATATGTACAAAATATAAAGATGTGAGAACACAAACACAGTTCAGTTCAGACACCAAACAATCTTTATATATCAATGAGTTCATCATACTAAATTCTTCATTTTCCCCATAGTATAGAATAATCAAGTTTAATTTAATAACCACTCACACTTGTGTTTGGTAGTAATTTTTACATACTTTTAAAATGTCAATCAAATCGGCATATAACATTATTAGCTCACAGAAGTCTCAAAATATTTTAGCAAAAGGATTAAATTTAGTGTCATATAATATCTCATGTTTAGTATTGTTATGGATATAAATACAAAGAGTTGGTACTTTTGTTTAGTTGGGATATGTTATTAAAATTATTATGAACAAAACAGCTAACCACTAACAAATTTTTACCTTTCCAAATGCATTCAACAGATTGAACTGTACCATTCTTTCTGAGTGAATTGTATAGCTCTAATTCAGAATATTGAATGATATCAAAGCTATACATCCATTAAAGAAGAAAATATTTTCTCCTCTGCTGAATACTATTTGTTAAGGGATTTGGAATTTATCCTGTTAGCAATAAGCAACCAATTGAAAGATTTTTACAGAGAAGAGTGATGAGATCAGAATTGTTTTATAAAGATCTGGCAGTAGTATGGAGAAACAAGTGGATGAAAGCCAGCTTGGAGACTGTTGAAAACACGGGTTTGAAAAACAAATGAATGTTTTTACTGCATTCTGACAAAATGAATGAAGAGAAATGGACAGTAATGAGCAATAGGTAGGAAGTAGTAAAACCAGTGTTTGTTACTTGCACTTGGTAAATGCTGATAAAAAGTAGAGAGCAATGACTTCATGTTGATTCCCAGTTCCTGATTTGAATTATTTAGTAGTTAGGAGTTTAATTTCTCTTATCCCAGGGGAATTGAGTTGGGAGTTGGGTAGTGACTCCAAAGAAATGCCACACTTGGAGGTAAAATGATGAACTTAGTTTGAAGGTTATTGAGTTTGTAGCCACTGAGGATCTTCAAAGTAGAAATGTCCAATAATCATAGTGAAATTCCTTCTAGTTTTTACATCCACATCTTCTCATAATGATTTCTTACTCTTGAAAGAAAGACTAGTGGCACTAGAATCTGGATAAAGAAATAGTGTCTAATATAAATTTTTTCAATAATGGAAATGTTCAATATTTGCACTGTCATGTAAAGTAGCTCCTAGATAGACTGGTTATTGAGCATTTGGAATGTAATAAGTATCACCAATGACCTGAAAATTTATTTTTTAATGTTATGTAATTTTAATTAATTTAAACAACCACATGGCTAGAGGCTAAAATTTGGACACTGTAATTGTAGAGAGACTCATTTAAGCTTATTTTATTTTCTGAGGGAAGAAAATAAGTCAATTCATTTTAGAAACATTCCAAAAAGCTCAAATTTTAAAAGAAGTGATGGATTAATGTGTCCCTTTGTATCATAATGTGATACCAACTTCTTTGCTCAATTGTCTTCTCCCCACTTACATTGAATTTATTGTTTGCACTGCTGCTATGGAGGAAAACAATAATGAACTGACTAATTTCTTTGTTTTTATTCTAGCCAATACTTGTGAATATGAAGATGTTTATTCTAACTGTAATGCTTTGAAGAAAAGCTATACCTGTAGCCATGATTTCGTCGAGACAAATTGCAAAGCTTCCTGCGAATGTGAAGACAAAATTTATTAAATGCCCAATACAGACTGAGCAGGGCTAAGTGAAGGAGGACCACATCATCTACTTATTTTGACATTAGCACAGATGTTATAAGCATGTTAGCTATAAATTTTATTGCAAATAATGAGTCTTTTTCTCTTGGATCTACTTTTTATTTTACAGAAATCTCTTTCATACAAAGGATTAAAAAATAACATAATCTATGATTATCTGTTGCTCATGTAAAAATCATGAGCAATAAGGAAATTCTGACAAAGCATTATGGACCAGAAGAGACTAAGAAAACATGAGAATAAATGGAATGTGGTCTCCTGTGTCAGATCTTTGAACACAAAAAGGTCATTAGTGGAAAAAGTGGTGAAATCTGAATAGAATCTGAATTGTTTTTGATAGTAACATCCATTCTTAGTCTTGACAAATGTACCAGAATAATGCAAGATGATAACATTAGGGGAAACTAAAGTTGGGTGAAGGGTATATGGGAATTCTCTGTACTATCTTAGCAAAATTTCTGTAAATCTAAAAATACTTTCAAATAAAAGATGCATTTTAAAAAACAACACCATCTTTTTTTTCTTGGCTCTATAATGTTTGGAAAATTTTTCTCCTGATTCTCTGGTTATTCTTTCTCAGCCACTTCCCCACCCAGTGTCAATTCCTCTATTCCATTGCTAAATGTTTGATTTTATCTTTTTCATGGACCTTTCAGATATATCAATTACTGGACTGTCATATTAGTCTCACATCCTTATCCAGTGTCAAGATTCACAAATTATTTCAAGGACAAGTATAGTCATGGGGTAAAGGGAAAGCAAGGAGAGGTTCAAGACCACCAATGCAGCTCCTGGATGCTATTTTTGCAGTACATTTCTTAACATCTAAAGAGAAAGACTTCTTACTCAGTCTACTTTCAAAACCTTTCTGTAGACTTCTTAAGTACTTAGATAATATTCATACTCTTAAACTGATCTGCAAGAAGTTGAATGATTTTTTATACTCTCCTTTCTAATCTCACTTCATTCCACTTTCTTTTATTTCTTATGCTCCAATAATGATCAGTGATTTTATTAAATTCTCTCAAGTTCCTCAAGATTTTCCTTATCTAAGGGCATTTGTGTTTGCTATTAGTTCTGTCTGGAAGAGTCATCCTTCTATTATTTGCTAGAATAACTCCTTCATATTAAATGCCATTTTATCCAAGAGATTCCTTTGAGCATTTAATATGAATAACTCCCCCCATTCTCTCACAACTCCTTTTATTTTCTTTCATAATAATCTTCACAGTATAATGCAATTCATTCCTGCATTCAACAAATATTTATTGAAAAATGTCTCAGGTATTTAATTAGGGACTTTGAAATAGGGTGATTAACAAGAGAGACCAAGTTCTGAACTTCATGGAGTTCACACTTTCATAGGGGAAATAGGAAGGAAGTTATTTTGCAAATAAATACTTAAGATAATATTGGAAGCGGTAAGTGCTATGAACTAAAATGGGCAACAGAATAGAGAACAGTGAAGATAGACTGGGAAAATGTTAATAGGATTGTCAAGTACATCCTCTCTAAGGATGGATTAGAATCACAATAGAAGTTAAGAGAACAATGGATAAGATGATTTGATGGAGAAAACAGAATAGTGAGTACAAAGCTGTTGAGGTAGGAATAAATTTGACATATTTGAGGAAAAGCAAGAAACATAGAATGACCGGAGCAGAATGAGCAAGGTAAAGATCATTTTGAAAGCAGGCCAGAGAGTTAGGCAGAAACTTAGTCACATGGTGTGCTCTAGGGCACATAAAGAATTGGGATATTGTTATAAGTAGGATAACAAGCCATGAGAGTATATTAAAGAAGATTGTGATATGATGAGGTATAAATTGTAAGAGAACAAGAGTGCAAGTAAGAAACCAGTTAAGAGACTATTGACTAGAAGAGAGATTGAGTTAAATTTCACTAGATTATGGATGGATGTACCTTAAATATACAAAGCATATTGTGCAATTTCAGGATAATATTTGTTTATGTCATGACAGAAAACAGGACAACTATTTCCCAGCTAAGGGTAGCATTAACTTATGCCATAGCCAGATAAAGATATCACAAGAAAAGGAAACTAGACTATTATTTCTCATGAACATAGATGCAACATATAAAAAGATTATACACCATGACAAAGTGAGGTTACTGCAGGAATTAAATGCTTCAATATTCAAAAATCAATTAATGTCATATACCATATCAGAATAAAGATATCATGTGATCATCACAAAAGATACAAAAAAAATGCACTTGACAAAATTCAACACCTGCAATGAAAACAATTTTCAGAAAACTAGGAATAGAAAGTAACTTCTTCATCTTAATAAGAAATATTTTACAAAATTCTCCAGCTAACCTTTTACTTAGTAGTGAATGAATGTTTTCTCTTTATGTTATCAGGGAAAACAGTATTATAGTATTTTTCCAATCTGGAATCCCCTCTCAGGAATAAAGCAAAACTAACAGTTTGCACCACTTTGTTCACATTTTAAGTGTACTGCCAATGCAGTAAAAAAAAAAAAAAAAAAAGGAAGAAGAAAATAAAAACGTTTAGGGTGGAAAAGGGCACTGGGTAAGTATTCAGAGACCTAGATTCCAATCTTGCTCCCCACTGGACTGCCTGCGTGTAACCTTGGGGGACCATGGCAGAGTAGGAGGAGCCTAAGCTTGGCTTATCCTACAGAAACAACTAAATAACACTCCAATCAGTGTAAATAACCCAGAAAATGATCCAAAGATTGGCAGAACAAACTCCACAACTAAAGAAGAAGCCATATGAAAGAAGGCAAGACGTGTGAAGACATGGTTTGGGAATGAAATGGGCCATGGCTGGCCACAATGGAGAGGAAGCTGGTGGCATGAAGAAAGGCAAAAAACAGATTTCACACTGGGGAGGCCATGAAAAGGGAGGACAAATCTCCATAATATTTGCCTTTGAAATCAAGAGGGGCTGAATTTCATGAACTCTTACAACCGGAAGGACTTAAAGTGTGGAATTTTAAAAATCACTGGGCTCTGGCTCTGGTAGAGTCTGGAGGTAAGAAGCTGAGTCTTTGGCCTTAAACAGACAGCACAACAAACAGGCCACGCAGGTACTGCATGGAACTAGCAGTTTTGCTGGACCTCAGTTCCCACTACAGTGTGGGCAAGTCTCTTTTCACAAGCAAACCACTGCACACATTGTTAAAACACACCTCACCCCTTCTGGGGACAAAACACTGCCATAATAGCCAAAGAGGATCTCTGCAGACAACTGGACTGAAGGAAAAAGAAGCCAAGACTCAACAGCAGAACACATGCAACACATGTAGGAGACACTCCCTGAGGCACCAGGCCTTGGGGGATAGGGGAAACTGCAATGCAGGGATCTCTTCTTCATAAGGCTATTATTGTTAAAGGCAAGAGAAGTAGCTAACTTTCCTAACACAGAGAAACAGATAAAGAGAGTTAGACAAATGAGGAGACACAGAAATAAATCCCAAATGAATGGAACATGACCAAACCACAGCAAGAAACCTAAGCAAAACAGATATAAATAATATGCCTGATAGAGAATTTAAAGTAATAATCATAAAAATACTCACTAGGCTTGAGAAAAGAGTAGAAGGCATCAGTGAGATCCTTAACACAGAGATAAAAAAGAACCAATCAGAGATCAAGAACACAATAAATGAAATTAAAAGTATACATGATGGAAAAAATAACAGGCTAAATGAAGCAGATGAACAAATTAATGAACTGAAAGACAGAGTAGTGGACAGCAACCAAGACAGGCAAAGGAGAGTAAAGAAAATTATACAAATTGAGATTAGTCTTAGAGAACTCTGCAACTCCATCAAGCATAACATTTGCATTATAGGGATTTCAGAAGATGAAGAGAGAGAAAAGGGGGCAGAAAATTTATTTGAAGAAATAATAACTGAAAGCTTCCCTAATCTGGGGAAGGAACAGATATCCAGAACCAGGAGGCACAGAGATTCCCCCCAAAATTCAACCCAAGGAGGTCCACAACAAGGCACATATTAATTAAAATGGAAAAAGTAGTGATAAAGAAAAAAATTTAAAAGCAGCAAGAGAAAAGAAGATAGTTACATACAAAGGAAACCCCATAAGACTCTCAGGGGATTTTTCAGCAGAAACTTTGCTGGCCATTAGGGACTAGCATGATATATTCAAAGTGCTGAAAGGAAAAAATCTGCAGCCAATAATATTCCATCCAGAAAGACTATCATTCAGAATAGTAGAAGAGATAAAGAGTTTCTCAGATGAACAAAAGTAAAAGGAGTTCATGACCACTAAACCAGTCCTACAAGAAATATTAAGGGAGACTCTTTGAGTGGAAAAGAAAGACCATAAGTGAGAGTATGCAAAGTAAGAAATACAAAAGCAGTAAAAATAAGGTTTTCAGTAAACATCAGTCATTCATAAAATAAAAGGATGTAATATATGACACCATGTACCTAAAACATGGGGAGGAGAGGAGTAAAAACGGGTTTAAACTTAAGCAACCATCAACTTAATATAGACTTAATATAGACTGATATATTTAGAAGATGTTATATACAAACCTAATGTTAACCACAAATCAAAAACCATAATAGCTATGCAAAAAATAAAGAGAAAGGAATCCAAGTATATCACTAAAGAAAACCAACAAAACATGAGAGAAAGAGAAGAAAGGATCAGAGAAAATATATAGATAAAAACACAAAACAACTATCAAAGTGGCAATCGATGCATATATATCAACAATTATGTTGAATGTAAATGGACTAAACTCTCCAATCAAAAGACTAGGATGACAAAGTGGACCAAAAAAAAAAAAAAAAAAAAACCCACCACCCATCTATATGCTGCCTACAAGAGACTGATTTCAGACTTAAAGATACTGAGCAAGGAGCCTGATGTGGGGCTATATCCCAGGACCCTGGAATCATGATTTATTTTAAGCCTATTTTGATGGTATTTTCATAGGGATTCCATTGGAAGTGTAGATTGCCCTGGGTGGCATAGACATTTTAACAATATTTGTTCTTCCAATCAATGAGCATGGGATGTTTTTCCATGTCATTGTGTCTTTCTCAATTTCTTTCATCAGTGTTCTGTAGTTTTTAGAGTACAGAACCTTTACCTCTTCAGTTAGGTTTATTCCTAGGTATCTTATGGTTTTTGGTCCAATTGTAAGCAGGATCGATTCCTTAATTTCTCTTTCTTCTGTTTCATTGTTAGTGTATGAAAATGCAACTGATTTCTGTGCATTGATTTTATATCCTCCCACTTTGCTGAATTCCTGTATGAGTTCTGGCAATCTTGGGGTGGAGTCTTTTAGGTATTCCACATAAAGTATCACATCATCAGCGAAGAGTGAGAGTTTGACTTCTTCTTTGCTGATTTGGATGCCTTTTATTTCTTTTTGTTGTCTGATTGCTGAGGGTAGGACTTCTAGTACTATGTTGAACAACAGTGGTGAGAGTGGGCATGGCATCCCTGTTGTATTCCTGATCTTAGGGGAAAATAGGTATTATTTCTTTAAATGTTTGGTAGAATTCCCTTGGGAAGCCATCTGGCCCTGGGTTCTTGTTTTTTGGGAGGTTTTTGATTATTGCTTCACTTTCCTTACTGGTTATGAGTCTGTTCAGATATTCTATTTCTTCCTCTTTCAATTTTGGTAGTTTATAAGTTTCCAAGCATGCATCCATTTCTTCCAGATTGCCTAATTTGTTGGCATATAGTTGCTCATACATGTTCTTAAAATTGTATTTTCTTGGTGTTGGTTTGTAAAGAAACCAAAACTTACATATATATATATATATACACAAAACTAAGATCAAATAGAGTGAAAGGAAGCCAAAAATGAAGAATATATCTATAAAATGTAAATGTAAAAATGATAGTTAAAAAAAAGACTTAAAAACAAAGAGTTGATAAAGTAAGAAACTAGTTGAAAAGGGGAAAAAGAGAAATGGAAAATTTTAAACTGAAAGATAAATGAATCATGAGAAAAAACCTTGTGTTCTATATACTATTTTCCCATAGCACTGGAGTTCTTCAGTCCTTTGAGGTCCATAAATTTGCTGTTCCCTGTTCTTCCAGTTGCTCTTCTGGAGGAGGGGCCTGCTGTGCTGATTCTCAGGTGTCTTTGCCTGGGCAGAGTTGCACCACTGTTGCTAGGCAGCCAGGCTCAGTGTAAACTCTTTCTGGTTGCTCTGTGTGGATTTTGTTCCCTTGAAGTCTTTGTGCAGCACCTCTTTAGAGGATCAAAATTAAAATGGCCACGTCCCCAATCTCCAGCCCCAGAGCCAAAAGACTGCAGTCCCCTCTCTTCAGCAAACCCTCAGGGATAAGCAGTCTTCACTTTTGTGTGTGCCAAACTCTGCAGACTCCTGTGGTGTATACTCACTCCACCCCTCCTGGGGGAAGGCAGAGAGTCACCACATTCCTGTTTTTTGCACACACTGAGAGCTGTTTCCCAGTGGTGCATCCAACTGCTCCGTGCCTCCCAGGGGAAGGTGGAGGGTCCCCACATTCCTGTCCTCCACTGGGTCCCCACATAGAGAGTGGTCACTTGATCACCCGGCTCATGGTTTATGGTGGACTGAGCTGAGACCTCCCCTTCCCAGGTTCACTAACCATAACCAGTTTCCCTGCTTCAATGTTTGGGAACTCCACCGGCCCAGGCACACCCGTTCTTTCTGTGATGCCAGGGATCCTGAGACCACACTGTCCCACCTAGAATTCTGCCCCATTTCACCACCTGAGCATCTTTCAGGCAAGAATGTCTCTCAATGGAGCAGATTTCTGAGGGGTCTGATTTTGAGCTCCAGGGCTATATCACTTTCCAGTGCCAGCTTATGGAGGCTCCCTCTCCCCACAGCTTATCTTCTGATATATCCCCTCGGATTCACTTCTCTGCACCTCCTACCTTGCAAAAAGTGGTCGCTTTTCTACTTGTAGTGTTCCAGATATTCTTTTCTTACATCTCAGGTTGAATTCATGGGTGTTCAGAATGATTTGATAGTTACCTAGCTAAATTCAAGGGACCAGATGAAACAAGGTTCCACCCTACTCTTCTGCCATCTTGCCTCTCTTCCAAAATAGACTTTTAAACAAAGAGTGTAACAAAAGACAAAGGACCCTATGTAATAATAAAGGGGACAATCCAACAAAAGGATATAACAATTGTAAGTATTTATGCACAAACATGGAAGACCCACATGCATAAAATAGTTAATAACAAACATAAAGGAACTAGTTGGTAGTAGTACAATAATAGTAGAGGACGATAACACCCCACTTACATTGATAGACAGATCACCCAAGCAGAAAATCAACCAGGAAAGAGTGGCTTTGAATGACAAACTGGGCCGGATGGATTTAACAGATATATTCAGAACATTCCATCCTAAAACACCAGAATACATATTCTCAAGTGTAGATGGAAGATTTTTCAGAATAGATCACATATTAGGCCAAAACATGTCTCAACAAATTCAAAAAGACCAAACTCATAACATCATTATGTTATATGACCATATGTTATATGTTATATGACCACAACATCATTAAACTAGAAATCAACCACAAGGAAAAAATCTGGAAAATCCACGAGTACATGGAGGTTAAATAACATGCTCCTAAACAATGAATGGGTAAGCCAAGAAATCAAAGAAGAAATCAAAAAGTACATTGAAACAAACAAACAAATGAAAACACATGGTCCAAAATCTTTGGGATGCAGTACAAGTGCTCCTAAGAAGGAAATGTATAGGAATACAGGCCTATCTCAAGAAGAAGCAAGAAAAATTTCAAATAAACAACATAAGCTTACACCTAAAGGAACTAGATAAAGAAGAACAAAAAAACCCAAAACCAGCAGAAGGAAGAAAATAATAAATATTAGAGCAGAAATAAATGATAGAGAAACTAGAAAAACAATTAAATAGATCAATGAAACCAGGAGGTGGTTCTTTGAAAAAATCAACAAAATTGATAAACCTCTAGCCAGACTTACCAAAAACACAGGGAGGACCCAAATAAATAAAACCACTAATAAAAGAGGCTCCTGGGTGGCTCAGTTGGTTGAGTGACTGCCTTCAGCTCAGGTCATGATCCTGGAGTCCCAGGATCGAGTCCCGCATCGGGCTCCCTGCTCAGCAGGGAGTCTGCTTCTCCCTCTGACCCTTTCCTCTTTCATGCTCTCTCTTTCATTCTCTCTCTCTCAAATAAATAAATAAATAAAATCTTTAAAAAAAACACTAATGAAAGAGGAGAAATAACAACCACAGAAATACAAATAATCGTAACAAAATATTATGAAAACCTATATGCCAGCAAATTGTACAACCTGTGAGGAATTGCTAAGTTCCTAGAAACATATAACTTACCAAAACTAAAGTCAGCAATGCAATTGAATCAGTAAGCAAAAAACTCCCCCCAAAAAACAAAAATCCAGGACCAGACAGCTTCACAGGAGAATTTTACCAAACATTTAGAGAAAAGTTAATACCTACTTTTCCCAAACTATTCCAAAAAATAGAAGAGGAAAGAAAACTTCCAAATTTATTCTATGAGACTAGTATCACTGTGATACCAAAACTAGATAAAGACACCACAAAAAAAGAAAACCACAGGCCAATATCTCTTATGAATATATATGCAAATATCCTCAACAAAATATTAGCAAACCAAAGGCAAGAATTCATTTAAAAAACCATACACCACAATCAAGTAGGATTTAATCCCAAGATGCAAGAGTGGTTCAATATTGATAAAACGATCAACACGAATCATCACAGGAATAAGAGAAAGGATAAAAATCATACAATCATTTCAATAGATACAGAAAAAGCATTTGACAAAGTACAACATCCATTCATCATAAAAAAACCTCTGCAAAGTAGGTCTAGAGGGAACATACCTCAATATCATAAAAGCCTTATGTGAAAAACACACAGCCAACATCATACTCAAAGGTGAAAAAGTGAGAGCTTTCCCCCTTAGGTCAGGAACAAGACAAGGATGTCCACTCTCACCACACTTACTCAACAGAGTCCTAGAAGTCCTAGCCACAACAGTTAGAACACATAAAGAAATAAAAGGCATCCAAATTGGTAATGAAGAAGTAAAACTCTCACTATTTGCACATGACATGACACTCCATATAGAAAACTCTAAAGACTCCACCAAAACACTACGAGAACTGATACATAAATTCAGTAGTCATAGGATACAAAATCAATGCACAGAAATCTGTTGCATTCCTATATGTTAATAACGAAGCAGCAGGAAGTGAAAATAAAAGAATTCCATTTATAATTGCACCCAAAACAGGAAAATATCTAGGAATAAACCTAACCAAAGAGGTGAAAGGCCGGTACTCTGAAAACCATAAAACAGTAATAAAAGAAGTTCATAATGATGCCAAGAAATGGAAAGACATTCTCATGGGTTGGAAGAACAAACATCTATACTACCCAAAGCAATCTACAGATTTCATACAATCCCTATCAAAATACCAACAGCATTTTTCACAGAACTAGAACAAAGCATCTTAAAATTTGTTTGGAACCACAAAAGACCTCAAATAACCAAAGCAGTCTTGAAAAAAAAAAGAAAAAGAAAAGAGAAGCGAAACTGGAGGTATCACACTTCATTACATTACAAGTTACATTGCAAAGCTATAGTAATGAAAGCAGCATGGTACTGGCATAAAAACAGACACATAGATCAGTAGAGTAGAACAGAAAACCCAGAAATAAATCCACACTTATATGGTCAATTAATTTTCAGCAAAGGAAGAATGAATATGCAATGGGAAAAGGACAGTCTCTTCAACAAATGGTGTTAGGAAAACACATTGCAGCCACATGTAAAAGAATGAAACTGGACCACTTTCTTGTACCATACACAAAAGTAAACTCAAAATGGATTAAAGACCTAAATGTGAGACCATAACAATCCTAGGAGAGAGCACAGGTGGTAATGTCTCTGACATCGGCTGTAGGAATATTTTTCTAGATCTGTCTCTGTTTTTTTTTTTAAAGATTTTATTTATTTATTTATTTGACAGAGAGAGAGACAGCAAAGAGGGAATACAAGCAGGGGGAGTAGGAGAGGGAGAAGCAGGCTTCCCGCGGAGCAGAGAGCCCGATGGAGGGCTCGATCCCAGGACCCTGGGATCATGACCTGAGCCGAAGGCAGACGCTTAATGACTGAGCCACCCAGGCGACCCTAGATCTGTCTTTGAGAAAGGGAAATAAAAGCAAAAATAAACTACTGGGACTACAACAGAATAGAAAGCTTCTGCACAGCAAAAGAAAGAACAACACTAAAAGGCAACTTCCTGAATGGGCAAAGATATTTGCAAATGATATATCTGAGAAAGAGTTAGTATCCAAAATATTTAAAGGACTGATACAACTCAACACCCAAAAGCAAATAATCTAATTAAAAATGGGCAGAAGACATGAACAGACATTCTCCAAAGAAGACATATGGATGGCCAAGGGACAAATGAAAAGATGCTCAACATCACTCATTATCAGGCAAATGCAAGTCAAAACTACAAAGAGATATCACCTCACACCTGTCAGAATGGTTTTAATCAAACACAAGAAACAACAACTTGTTGGCAAGAATGTGGAGAAAAAGGACCCTCATGCACTGTTGGTGGAAATGCAAACTGGTACAGCCACTGTGGAAAACAGTGTGGAGTTTCCTCAAAAAGTTAGAAATGGAGCTACCCTAGGATTGTACTACTGTGTATTTACCCAAAAACTACAAAAACACTAATTCAAAGGAATACGCACATCTCTACATCTATAGCAAAATTATTTACAATAGCCAAACTATGGAAGCAGCCCAAGTGTCCACTGACAGATGAATGGATAAAGAAGATGTGCCATATAAATAAAATGGGATATCATTCAGCTATAAAAAGAATGAAATATTGCCATTTGCAACAACATGAATGGAACTAGAGTATAGGGCTAGGTGAAATAAGTCAGTCAAAGACAAATACCACATGAATTCACACATATTTGGAATTTAAGAAACAAAACAAATGAGCAAAGGAAAAAAGAGAGTCAAACCAAGAAACATACTCTTAAATGTGGAGAACAAACTGATGAGTACCTGAGGAAAGGTGGGTGTGGAGAATGGGTGAAACAGTGATGGAGATTAAAGAGTACACCAATCAAGATGAAAAAAAAGTTAAGTGATTTTTAAAAAAAAGAAGAGAAAAGAAAGGTAGAAACTCTCTTTACAAATTAAAATATTTATAGAAAATCCAAAGGAATCTATGAAAAAACTTATAAGAACTAGTAAGTTTAGTAAGGTCACTTGTTTATGGGTGGAGGGGGAGGGGAGCATCTTATATATAAAGGAGCAGGGTAAGAATTAGAGTGGATTTCTCTGCAGAATCCATGCAAGACACTAGCCCCTAGCTCTCAGGCATTTTCAACACTGCACCTTTGAGCTCAGCACACTGCTAACTTTTGATTTTACATGAATATTTAGAAGTACCTGCACTGTTCCTTTCAATAGTGGAGATGTGCTTTCAAGTGACTCAAAACCTACAAGCTCTCTTCTATTCTGGATTTGCCCTCCATACCAACTTCATCATCAACACTGTCTTCTAAATCTCTTCAAATCCCAACTTTTGTTCTATTTCTACTGTTCTAAAATTAATATGGGAAATTGTCACCACATTCTTATTTTTTCTGTCACCAGTTTCTCCACTCTGCAAATCACCCTGCACAGTATTATTGGGTGGAGTTTTTTTTTTAAGTTTTTATTTAAGTTTCAGTTAGTTACCATACAGTGTAATATTAGCTTCAGGTGTACAATATAGTGATTCAACACCTACATACAACACCCAGTGCTCATCACAACAAGAGCAATCCTTCATCCCAGTCTCCTGTTTCATACCTCCCCCTAACTCACCTCCCCTCTGGTAACATCAGTTTGTTCTCTATAGTTAAGAGTCCATTTCCTGGTTTGCCTCCCGCTCTCTCTCTCTCTTTTTTTTTTTTTTCTTTTGCACTTGCTCTTATGGCTAAGTAATATTCCATTTGGTAGCTTTTATTAAATAATATTTGATCATAAAATTTCCCAATTATCTAAACATCAATGAAATTATTTTCCCATGTTATATAAAGAAGCAAGTCTCCTTAGACTTCTATATAAAATTATCCCAACATTTTAAACAGCCTATCATACTGACTTACATACACCTTGTGATACATTGATTTGTCTGTTTCTGCGCTTCCAAACAAGTGTTCCAAACTTTTTTTTTCTGATCAAGTCATATACATTTTTCAAAGGAATTCAAATGTCACTCTACCTTCTAATTTTTACCCAGATAATGTAAACTCAGAATTCCCAGTTATTGATATTTCCTGTTCCAACTACTTAGCACTAAACTACACTACCTGGTAATGTTCGTATGTGTGCATTTTTCCTCCAGTACTATAAGTCTTAGAGGAAAAAGATGTTTGTTTTTCTCTACATTCCCTAAGAATCTAGGCCAAGTCAATATTTATTCTCTCAACAAATATTTATAAACTATTACCTAAGTAATTCGAATCATGCTAGGCTTTTGACATATAGCAATAATCAAAAGAGATATAGTCCACTTCTCAAATATATATTTACTCACAATATCTACCACTACAACACTCAAGTTGTTCTCATTCTGACATCATCTATGGAAACAAGTAATAATTATAGGTATGGTGTCTCCCAGAATGAAAAATGGGATATTCATAGTAAATTATAGACTGCTACAGGATGATGATTGTGTTGCACTAATAAAAAAATAATGTATGAAGCAATTCTATTTATAAATAAGTGAGTAGCAATTTTGTGGATATAAGTATTTGAAATATTAAATTAATAATCTAAGGAAGATACAGTGAAAACATGAATATAGCATTGAGAAAGACAGATCCAGGGATGGATTTTGTAAACTTTCAGAAAGGCAAACTGTCAGAAGTTAACTTGATTGAATGGAACCATAAGAGTAAAGCAGGCTAGGAGGACTTCTAAATCCAATTTTTTTTTTAGTCAGTGGTATTTGAACTGAAATAGCAGTAAAAAAGAACTAAAATAATATCTGTGCATTGGTCTCTTGGAATTTTAACATTGCCAGGGGAAAACGACACTCAGTACTAGGAGACAGTGTTTGTTAGAGTTATCAATTGTGCATAGGTGAGTCTCAAATGTTGGAATGAAAAATCCAAGCCTCTTTGCATGGGGTAGAGAGAGTTAATGTGTGATGGGTGTTTGTTGATCCTTGGTTCGTCATCTTTTGACCAAACCTGTCTTCTATGTGATGAATTAATTCATTCCTTTAAATCTTGAGAACAACTAAGCATAGGAGGAAATGCATCTATTACTCATCTGCCCTCTGTGAAGACAGGCACTACATCTTCAACCAACGCCAGATGTACCCGCTGACCTTGAAGTCACCAGCCTTGGAATCGGAATTCTGGGCATTTTCCTAAGACCTGCTCTTGTTACTCTTATTGAATTTCTTAACCACAAAACCACAAAAATTGGAAGGGAAGAGGGGCAAGAACGTCAATCTTTAAAAATTAAAAAAAAAAAGTGGTGTAAGGATTTGGGATTGGGGAGTCGGGAGAATATGCTGTGATATTCTAAGGAAGTCAAGTGAACTTCTTTAAAAAGCCCACTTCTTTATGAGCAAAACTACAAAATGCCAACTTTATGTAACCTTGAATGCACTTTTGGCACTAAACTAGCATTGCCTTGCGAACTTAATTATCTGTGGACTTTACCAATCCGCTCTTTAAATTCTGACCTGTGTTAATTCAGGAATTCTTATCTGAAAAGGAACGCCTCCTTTTTCAACTACCCCCTGTGCATTTCGAATCCTAGTATTATCTCCATCTTCTTCCTACTGTTCAAGTGTGTGAGCAGACATTTCCTTTCCTCAAGGGAAGATGGGTAGGATTTTGTCAGCGCGGCGTCACAGGGAGATGAGGCAGTCGTGGGAATTCAGTAAGCTGACGACTGCGCTGAAGGCACAAAGCCGTGTGTCGTCGCTCGTCGCTCACACCTGCTTGGATGGGTATTTTACTCTCGCTGTCCAAGCAGCCGGCAGCAGCCAGTCTCTGGCTCCGTCCCCACTGTAGGAAGATCTGGGCTCTGGAGCCAGGGTAAGAATTGGAGCAGTCTGGGAAAGGAAATGACCAGGGCCTGGGAGGTGGGGTGAAGATGATAGAGAATGATCTGTGAGGTGAGGGGTCTTTAGTCCTCCGTGCCTCTTCTGACACTCTGGTGGGCACGTCGGCTGGCTGATTCAGTGCGGATGGACAGCTTTCAGTTTTGTTGATTATTTCTGATCCACCAAAGTCTTTCAACGTGCCTCTCGTCGATGTTTATCCTATTGAAACTCTATCTGTCTTAAAAGATTAATCATTATATTTACATGAAATGCTCTGATTCATAGCAGAAGCCTGAAGTCATTTGTAAATGGGGACTTCATGAAGTCAAATTAAGAACTTTAGTTACTTACTTGTGTTTTGAATGCACAGTTATGAGAAACTGTGTATTGCAACCAATTAGACTTATAGCTGTTGACTCTTCTGGACTATATGTCATCTACTGGCTTCCAGGAAAAGACATGAAGACATACAGGTGTGACCCCAAATCCATGTAGTAAATGCTTACTATGTGGGTGACTACTTATAGAAATCATCTTCTAAAGAGTGCATATATACGGGGGGCACCTGGGTGGGCTCAGTCCCCTAAGTGGGGATTCTTGATTTTGCTCAGGTCATGAACTCAAGGTTGTGGGATGGAGCCGGTGTGGGCTTCATGCTCAGTGCTGGGAGTCTGCCTGTCCTTCTCCCTCTGTTCTTTCCCCTACCCTCATCATGCTCTCTCCCCATTTTCTCTCCTTCTCAAATAAATAAATAAATAAATAAATAAATAAATAAAATCTTTAAAAATTAAAAAAAAGAGTGGTATAAGGATTTGGGATTGGGGAGTCTGGAAAATATGCTGTGATATTCTAAGGAAGTCAAGGGAACTTCTTTAAAAAGCCCACTTCCTTATTATTTGAAGGAAATGCCAAGATATCAAAACATAATCTGATCTCAGAAGGATATTATGGTCTTAATGTGTGAGATCAATAAATATAGGAAAATATTGGGGTAATACTAAAACACAGTTAAGTTTGTGACAGAGATTATTGATGCTGTCTATTTATTCTTCCCATCTTTATTTTAAACATTATCTTTTTCCTTGTTCTAGGATTATGAAACTGAACACCATGATCTTCCTACAGACACCTTAGAACTATGTCATCTCAGTCTTAAAAAACCTGCAAGAAAGGGCACAGTACTTTTCCATTAGTAAGTGGCCAGGAAAAAAATGGCAGCAGACTTTCCAACTATGTATGAATGTGGGTTTTGTCATTGCTTTCACTGATGAAACAAAGATGATTATAGGTTGGGTGAATGAGGGTAGGGGAGAGAAGAGTGGTAGGGAGGAATATGTGGCATCTTGGTCTATTGAATTATGGAACTGTGGGTCATCTAATGCAATCCCATTGAATGATTGAGCTATACAGAATTATGTATGTTTGTCACTGAGCTGGTAAGGATACGACAGCCCAGATGTTAAATCATTTTCTTAAAACTTAGCCAGAAGATTTCCAGTAGAAGTGGGCCTTGAACATTTGAATTTCTGATTAGATTATGCTGATTTTTTTTCCTATGATACCCGGAAGTAAAAACAAGTCTTAACCCTTCTAAAATTAGCAATTTAAAATCAAACTACATGCATTCATGGAAAGATCTTATGAACTCAGTAAACTACCACACATTGTAAAGGATCATAATAAGAAAATGAATAATTTCCATTTATTATTATTTGTCAGGCATTGTATTAGGGGCTTTATGTATATGTATATGTTTATGTATATCAAAGCAAAGTTCTTGATATGATAATCCACATTTTACAGAAGAGAAAATTGAAGCTCAGGATTTCCCAGAACTGATGGTTTCCAAAGATTATGCTCTTAAGCAATAAGTCATAGAAAGTTGATAAGTGAAAAGTAAAAGAAAGCTGAGCCATAAGAATCAGCTGTAAGGTAGGATCCTGGTTAGCTTCACAGTGATTAACGAGTCTTCAGTGGTTATTAAAAAAATACTAAGCCAAAAAAGCAGTACACAGATTTTAATGTGCTTGGGAAGGGGGGAGGGCTGGTTAGGGAGGGAAAACATGCTGTATTAACTCATGTTAAAGAGATACCACCTCACACAGGTCAGAATGGCTAGAATGAACAACTCAGGAAACAGCAGATGTTGGCAAGGATAGGGAGAAAGGGGAACACTTTCACACTGTTGGTGGAAATACAAACTGGTGCAGCCACCCTGGAAAACAGTATGGAGGTTCCTCAAAAAGTTAAAAAGAGAGCTACCCTCTGACCCAGCAATTGCACTACTAGGTATTTATCCAAAGGCTACAAACATAGCGATTCAAAGGGGCACATGTGCCCCAATATATATAGCAGCAATATCCTCAATAGCTAAAATATGGATGTCAATCGACAGATTAATGGATAGAGATGTGATGTGTGTGTATATATATATAGAGAGAGAGAGAGAGAATATTACTCAGCCATCAAAAAGAATGAAATCTTGCCATTTGCAACGACATGGATGGAAGTAGAGGATATTATGCTAAGCAAAATAAGTCAGTCAGAGAAAGACAAATATCATATAATTTCATTCCTATGTGGAATTTAAGGGAAAAAAATCCGATGAACATAGGGGAAGGGAAGGAAAAATAAAATAAGGTAAAAACAGAGAGGGAGGCAAACCATAAGAGACTCTTAAGTATAGGAAACAAACTGAGGGTTGCTGGAGGGGAGATGGGTGGGAGGATGGGGGAACTGGGTGATGGACATTAAGGAGGGCACGTGATGGAATGAGCACTGGGTGTTATATGCAACTGATGAATCACTAAATTCTACCTCTGAAACTATAATACAGTATATTTAATTAAATTAAATTTAAATAAAAAGTTAAAAAAAGAAAAACGTGGTATATATACCAGTCTTTGGAAATGCTTTTCTAAAGGATAAAAAAGAACCTGCTAGTGTTGTGAAAAAAGTAAATGGTAGAATTGAGACTAAGTTAAATGTAAAAATAAATGTGAAGAATGACTGAAGGTAACTGATGAAATCTATTGCCACTTTGACATCACAATTTCAAATTCTTTTCATAGTATGTTCTAAAATTATTGATTGTTCTTTTGCTTGTGTTTTAATACAGTGATTGAATAAACAGATGATCTACTTTCATAAAAAAGGCAGTTTGTAACAATTAATGTAATATGCAAAAACTATTGAATTGTGCACTTTAAATGAGTGAATTGTATGGTATGTAAATTAGATCTCAATGAAGTTTGTCTTTTTAAAAACTTTTAAAAAAATGTTATATGGAAACCAAATAATGTCAAAAGACATGTCAGACAACTAGCAATGAAATTTGAAGATACTGGTGTGGAAAATTCTGTTTCAAAAATTTATTGACTTAGATCTACTTATACAAGCAGAATTTGCTAAAACAGAATAGATATATATTGTGCTCTAACCTCTTCTCTACCTTCCTTCTTTCTACAGATAAAGCAAATACTTCCTCCTGCTCTGAGAACCAACAGTTAAGTGATAACTCATTTATTTTAATGTGAACACTTTGTCAATCATTTTTGTGTTGCCAATGGTAAAATTGTATATTCAATACATTTATCCATGATTTTCAAAACTTTATGGATACATTTTTATTAAGAGAATCAAGTTAATTTTACTCTTTACTCACTTTATCAAGTTGAAACTTAAATTAATTCTTTAGATTTCATCTTAAAATAGATAATATAATTAATTCTCAGGTTTATGACTTTGAAACAATTATTCTAGAACTATCTTTACTAGAAGAAATGTAAAAGAATGACAAATTGTATATATTATTGATGATTTTTACTATGAACATCTATGATTATGTATTAATACAGGGATTGTTAAAATGAGGATAAGAATGCCTCCAGTGTACTCCAAAATGATTGCTTTTCTCAGATGAAACTATGTTCTTTTCAGTGTGCTTTGACTTTGATGTTATACTTGGTGGGAAGCTAATTTCTGAAGTTACTTAACTTACCATTGGCGGGGCGCCTGGGTGGCTCAGTCGTTAAGCATCTGCCTTCAGCTCAGGTCATGATCCCAGGGTCCTGGGATCGAGCCCCACATCGGGTTCCCTGCTCTGCGGGAAGCCTGCTTCTCCTTCCCACTCCCCCTGCTTGTGTTCCCTCTCGCGCTGTCTCTCTGTCAAATAAATAAAATCTTAAAAAAAAAAAAAAGAACTTACCATTGGCATAGGTAAATTAACTGTTCTAATGCTCAATTTCTTCAGCTGTAAAATATAGTCATACCCACCAAAGTATGATGATGAAATTAGACAGCAAATTTTGCATTACATGGTCAATAAATGTTCAATCTTCTCCCTTTTATGAGCACATTATTGAGGATAAAGGGAATCCATGGAACAATTATCAATTGTCTACTATTTACAAATCAATAAGGCCTAAGAGGTACCACAGATAAATTGTTTCGAATATTCTTTCTTTTCAAGAATTTCAGAGTACCAATATCACACAAAGAAAACAAATCAATGCAACATCCCTTTAGTTTACAAAGTGAGTAATTTATATGACTAATGGCCAGAAGATAAGTGTTTTTTTTAAACTTGGGCTTGTTGCTTCATCTAAATGACCAAGAATTTTTTTGACACGTTGAGAAAGGACAACACTGTGTCTTTTAAAAGTTAGTGAGAATATTAAACAACTTTTGTACCAAATCATGGATTCAGCAAATTTGAACAGACTTGATTTTCAATATATTACTTGTATTTTATTTTTTTATACTGGGAAATTTGAGATATAGACAAATATAAGTAATAAAATCAAAATAACTTTTAATCCCTCTGCCAGGGAAATAACCACTAATAAAGTGTTTATATATATATATATATATATATATATATATATATATATATATATTTAGATTTATTTGTTTATTTTAGAGAGAGAGAGAGAGAATGCATATGAACATGCACCCGTGGGGCAGAATGGCAGAGGGGGAGGTAGAGAGACAAGCAGGTTCCACACTGAGCACAGAGCCCCACGTGGGGCTCAATCTCATGACCCTGAGACCATGACCCAAGCTGAAATCAAGAGTTGGACGCTTAACCAACTGAGCCATCCAGGCTCCCCTGTACATTTATTTCTGTGTAAACATAACCTTGGAATCTTGATTAGAACCATGTGTAAATAAAAGAACAAACAGTTCTACTATTTATAGAGCAGAGCAAAACAAGAGATAGTGCATACTGAAAATAACCTTTTCCCCAAAATTGGGATGAATAATCAATGCAGTACCATAAATCTATTTTTTCCACATTTTTTTTAAGATTTTATTTTATTTATTTGACAGAGAGAGAGAGACAGCTAGAGAGGGAACACAAGCAGGGGGAGTGGGAGAGGGAGAATCAGGCTTCCCGCTGAGCAGAGAGCCCGATGCGGGGCTCGATCCCAGGAACCTGGGATCATGACCTGAGCCGAAGGCAGACGCTTAACGACTGAGCCACCCAGGTGCCCCTTTTTTCCACATTTTTAATGAACTTAGAAGCAATAGAGCTGAGCAGAAATATGATGACATGTCCCTAGCCTTTAGATGTATACTTTAAGAGCATCAGTCAAGTGTTTCATTTTATTTTTTATTGTCCCTATCAGTGACAAAATTGGTTCCACTATGATTCTACTGACACCAAATAACAATCTCCTCTTGCCATATTTTTTATGAATGTGGGAATTACAGTTCCTTTAAACTAACCAAGATCACTACATTGGCTTTTCCTCATAGTCTGAGGTCCGTGTACTACATGTTTTAATGCAGACCTTTGTTCTCTTTGACTTATTTCCCAGAAATGGCATTATTCCCACTAGTGGTGTTTCTGGCTGCTGTGCTGCTTCCATCTATACCCACAGAAGGAAAGGTAAACTTAAATTGGAAAACCTTTCTAAAGCTATCCAGGCAACTTTGTGGGATGGTTAGGTCCTTTGAGAGTAGAAGGGGAAGAGTGTCTGGTACATCACAAAGTACATCACAAAGGAAAATATCTAGGAATAAACTTAAGCAAAGAGATCACTTAACACCATTATCTAGATGGCAGTCTAAGGCTGAGCTCTCCAGTAGCCACTAGGCACATGTGGCTATTGAACACTTTACAATGCGGCTTATCCAGGACAAAATATACCGTAAGTGTAAAACACACACTAGATTTCAAAGATTTAGTACAAAAAAAAAAAAAGAAGAAGAAGAAGAAGAAAATATGTCATTAATAACTTAGATATTCAATACATGATGAAATGATATTTTGGATAAATAATTAAATAATGTATTAGGTTCTCAAGGCTGTTGTTAAGAAACGAATGCAAGTTGGGTGACTTAGAACAACAGAAATTTATTCTCTCATAGTTCTGGTGGCCAGAAGCCTAAAATCTAGGTGTCAACAAGGCCACACTCCCTCTGGAGGATCTAGGAGGGAATGTGTTCCATGTCTTTTAGCTTACGGTGGCTTTGACCAATCACTGCGATAAGTAGGCCTGTGGCTACACCTATTCTCTGCCTCCCTTTGCACATCACCTTCTCCTCTCTGTGTCTTTTATAAGGATACTTGTCATTGGATTTAGGTCCTACTTGGATAATCTAGGATGATTTTTTTTTTAATTTTTTTATTCTTATGTTAATCCCCATACATTACATCATTAGTTTTAGATGTAGTGTTCCATGATTCATTGTTTGTGCATAACACCCAGTGCTCCATGCTGAATGTGCCCTCCTCAATACCCACCACCA
>NC_138376.1:37699282-37728293 GCF_054177405.1 Leptonychotes weddellii | reverse complement strand
TGAGAAGGACAGAAGCCCTTTTATTATGTATTAACAGAATAGGCACTGTGTTTGAAGGGCAACATCCTTGTGTTTATATAGTTGATTTCTTTTGCCATTGCATGTTTTATTGCTTCCTCAAGGATGATCCATTTCTCTTTAGGTACAAAATGTGGTGAGAATCTCTATATGTCAAGCTACCCTGCCCCATGGTCAGATGCAATCCAAAGCTGGTATGAGGAGCGCCATAATTTTGTCTATGGTGTAGGACCTAAGAGTTCTGGTGCAGTTGTTGGGCATTACACCCAGGTAAGACAAACAAATGAAAATACTTCTACCACAAATGCTCTAATATGAAAGCATCTCTAAATTATGACCAAGTCCAATGTTCAATTTGGGTAAGAGCCTGAATAGATATAATAGTCCTGGCATTGGGTGGTACTTCATCTAGAGCTGTCATTTTTTTCCATCACTTGAAAAACTCTTGGTAAGGAAGCATACTCTGTACTTTTTCAAACTTAGAAATGGATAAAATAGTGAAGGTACCTTAAGATTTAATATTTTAAAATTTGTGATTTTCTTCAATAATTGAACTAAATGTTTTCAAAAGGTACTTGGCTACAAACTATAATAGTAACATTTTTTCAGTTTTACATTTGCTACATTTTTTTCAATATTTTCCCTCTTCTTTAATGTACTCTCATATACTTCTTTTTGGAATTGTAGCTTGTTTGGTACTCTTCTTACCATGTTGGATGTGGAATTGCCTATTGCCCCAATCAAGAAAATCTAAAATACTACTACGTTTGCCAATATTGTCCTGCGTAAGTATATACTTTAGAGTTTCATGCAATAATCCTATGTACAAATTACTATTTTAAAATTCTTGTATAGTAAACAAACTAGAATATAAGTCATATTTCAGTAAAGCAAAGGAATAAATCCTTTTTTTCATTTTTTTAAAATTGATGCATAGTTCATACACAATGTCACCTTAGTTTTATGTGCATCACATAGTGACAGGTCTATACCTTGTGCTATGCTCACCACATGTGTAGCTATCAGCAGTCACCATACAATGCTATTATAACTATTTTTTTATTTTTTTAAAGATTTTTATTTATTTATTTGTCAGAGGAATGGCAGGCAGAGGGAGAAGCAGGCTCCCCACTGAGCAGGGAGCCTGATGTGGGACTCAATCCCAGGACCCCGGGATCATGACCTGAGCCAAATGCAGACACTAAACTGCATGAGGCACCCAGGCATCCCATGCTATTATAACTATTACAATACTATTGACTCTAGTCCCTATGCTATACTTTTTATCCCCATGACTTATTTATTCCATAACTGGAAACCTGTACCTCCCACTCCCCTTCAACTATTTTGCCCACCCCCCATTGCCACCCCTCTGGCAAACATCATTTTGTTCTTGTACTTATGGTCTGTTTCTGCTTTTTATTTTTTATTTTTGTTTATTTTTTTAGAATCCCTGTATAAGTGAAATCATATTGTATCTTTATCTAACTTTCTCTATCTAATTTATTTCACTTAGCATAATGCCCTCTAGGTCCATCCAGAAGGTATAAATCTTTAGAAATGCCTTTTAAGTTGAGATACATTCAACTTATCAGGGAAGAGACCAGGTTCTCAAATCCAAGTATAAAATCTGAAACTCTCTTCCCTCAGTTACAGAGTGACATCTTTTCTCTCAGTCACCTTTCCCTTGGGCTCACAGCTATTCCATGAGCCTGGGCAGTGTGCATTTCTCTAGATTTGATATCATCAGTTCTCATCAACTTCACACTTTAGGAGGGTGGCAGCTTGATGGTTAAGCAAGGGAAGGTAATGGAGTGGAAAGTAGGGGATGGCAGACTGTGATTTCATCTCTTCCTGCTAACAGGTTCCTTGCCCTGCTTATCTATAACACCACCTACATTATTACCATCACAGATGATTTATTCTTTTTCATCTCAACGTTTTTTCAAGAGATCTTTAATGTACTTCAGAGTCCAGAAAAGAACCACATCTTCAGTCTTTGCTTTTCAGAAGTTTTCACAAAATCTCCATAATGAACCATCCTTTAAGGTCTTTACCAGTAGCAGGAAAATGTTCTTTCATCAAGGATTGTGTTTGAATTTACCTACAATAAGTTCTGTGGATATATTGAAGATCTAATCTGAACTTATCTGTTAACCTTACTTTCTTTTAATGTTTGAAGTTTCTTGCCACTGGAGACCGGGGGACCCCTAGAACCAAGGCCTATAGGATTTATTTTGAGATTGTAGATAACCTGAGCATATGGATCTCCAGGGTGAGAAGTATGACCTCCAATGTCATTTTCCTGCAAGCACTTCTTAGGGTTTAGTAGAAAGAATTGAAAGGTCCTAGGAGAATGCATCCAAACTCACTGGCTGGCTATAAAAGAGGAGGATCAGGAGCAAGGCATCTGAAGTGAGAGTTGGAGTGAATAATGAGGGCAAGCAGGGATAAGAGAACTTCCAGAACATGTTTGTGTCTATTTCACATTTTTCCAGGGGCTCACACATGGTCAGTTATATTCTGTGAAGAGGTGAGATTCAGATACATGGCCTTGTGTTCTTGGCCCACTTGATACTACTGAGATTTGGATTCCCTTGTAATTCAAATAAATTAAATGGCCAATAAGTAATGATCATCAGCAAGCTGTAAGCTAGTTACTATAATGTGATTACACTCTGGATATTCATGCTTGTCAAAATTTTTGAACGAACATTCCCCTTTTGGTAAGTTTAAAAATCTCTCAAATACCTCTAGAAACTCACAGATTTCTTTTTTCTGCCTGTCCCAGAAACACACACACTAACTACTTAAGTATCACTACCTCCATCTAGAAGGTAAAATACTGTATATATATATATACACACACACATATATGTATGTGTATATTAAAGCTATATATGTATATATATATATATATATATATATATATATATATACTGGAGTTTACTGTTTCTAGATTATATTAGAGAAACTTGGTATTTTATTATCTTTCAAATATAAAATGATATTGTAACATCAAATATCCTTTTCCAAACTGCAACCTCCTGCCTCCCAGGAGCTCTTTTGTCTCTCTAGGGAATATACTCTACCTCTAGCTAACACACTGGGCTGTACTGCCTTACCAATTTGATCAAGTCTACTAGGAGATGAAGAGAGTGTGGCCACATTGAAATATACTCTGAAAACTTCAGACTCCATTTAATCTGATTTAGTTGCTCAGTCTGAAGAATTATAGTCAAGGAGATGGGTCAATATGTGAAGTATTTTCTTAATTTGAATGTTACCTGAATTACTCACTAGGAATTGTAATTTTTCAGTTTTTTAACATAACTGAAAACATTTGTAGTTATGTATATTTGTTAATTTATACTGCCCTTGGGGAATATAAACTAAACTGTAAAGTGAAAAATATTTGACATTATGTATTTTAAATTTCAGTGGCAATGATGTGAGTAAAAAGAATACCCCTTACCAACAAGGAACACCTTGTGCTAGTTGCCCTGGTAACTGTGACAATGGATTATGCAGTAAGTTTGGAGTGATCACCTTGCTATTATAATAAAAAGTTGATATTTTTTCTTTTTATGGGTTAAGAAATCTCCTAAAGTAACCAATTCAAATAATATCTTTATAAGATGTTACTCAATATAGTGTGTGTTTATGTAAACATTTTACACACTTTAGTATCCTACATATTATTTGTAATGAAAAGAATATTACCATATGTAAGATAATGAAAGATCTTCCATCAACGTATTTTTAAATTATTATTTTTATTATTTTAGTATTATTTTTAATTATTATTATACTACTTTTGTGCTAAGGAGTTCATTATGCTGACTACTTCTTTTTTTCTATAGTATAATTGGAATAGTGTTTAACTTAATAAATAATCACTTTCCCTATAATTTGATAGTATACTGCACATTTTTAATGACAAAATCAAATCTGTATATACTGTTGGCTCACAGAACCCACAAAAATATTGTTGCAAAAGGAGAGAAAAATAAATGTCATATATATAATTTCTAATGTTGTAATGAATAGAAGTAAAAATAGCTCTTAGATTTTTATAGTTGGGATACTTGTATTCAAATTGTTATAAATAATACAGTTGAATGAATCTCATTCATTGAGATTTTTACCTTTCAAATGCATTCATCTTTAGTTAGCATTCTTACTGACTGAATTATATACCTATAATTCAGAATATTGATGACATTAAAGCTATAAATCAGCTAAAGAAGAGAAAAAGTTACATATTTATAGCTCTGCTGAATGCTATTTGGTAAGAAGCTTGTAATTTATCCTATTATCAATAAGCACTCAATTGAAAGATTTTAAACAAAAGAGTGACAGCGTTGGAACCGTGTTTTATAAAGAGCTTTCTAGCAGTAGTATGGAAAAACATATGGGGAGGGGGAATTGGAGGGAGAGATGAACCATGAGAGACTATGGACTCTGAGAAACAAACAGGATTTTAGAGGGGAGCGGGGAGGGAGGATTGGTTAGCCCGGTGATGGGTATTAAGGAGGGCACGGGTAATAAGGAGGGCACGTACTGCATGGAGCACTGGGTGTTATACGAAAACAATGGATCGTGGATTACCACATCAAAAACCAATGATGTATTGTATGGTGACTAACATAACATAATAGAATTTAAAAAAAAAAATAGTATGGAAAAACAATTGGATGGAAGCCAGCTAGAAAACCATTGAAAACCATGGGTTTAAAAAAAAAAAAAAATCTTTCTACTGCATTACTGACAAAATAAATGAAGAGAATTGGACAGGGTTGGAAAACAAGAAATAGAATAACCAGTGTTTGTTACCTGTGCTGATTGATTGCTGGTCAGAAGCAGGGAAGAAGGAATTCAAACTGATCCAGTTCTTGGCCTAGGAAATCTTGGAGAGCCATTTCTCTGAGATTGTGGGAGGGGATACAGGGAGACCATACCCAAGAATTGTCAGCCATGTGAGTAGTATGATGAGTTTAGTTTGATATTTGTTGAGTTTGTGGCCCCTGGGGAGGATCCAAGAAGAAATACCAGAAGGAAAGGGGGCATATTATCATTGTTTTGCATCTTCATCTTCCCATAGAAATTCCTTTCTCCAGAACACAAGCATTGGAGTCTAAAGCAGTGCTATTCCACAGTATGAAATGAAGGAGATGTTCTCTATCAGCATGTGTCTTACAAGTAACCACTAGTCACATGTGGCCTTTGAATATTTGAAATGTGGCCAGTAAGATTAAGGAACTAATTTTTTTACTTTATCTAATTTAGAATAATTTAAATTTACATATCTACATGTGACTAGTTGTTCCCATATTAGACTCTGCAGGTGTAGAGAGATTTATTTATATTTATTTAACTTTCTTGGCTAAGGGAGAAAAATAGGCCAATTTATTTTGGAAACATATTGCCAAGTTCAAAATAAAAAAGTGATAGTTTAATCAGTGAGCTCAACTAAGGCACCTGATATGTCCCTCAAGAAAGGGAAAGCCCATCATTGCATAAGTGATGTTGACTTGTTTTGTCCAGTCCTACCAGCCTCATGCACTTTTGAATGTACGATTGTTTTGCTGCTACTGAGGAAAATGATAATGAGAAATTAATTTGTTTTTGTCACAGCCAACAGTTGCGAGTTTGAAGATCTCCTTAGTAACTGTGATTCCTTGAAGAAAACAGCTGGCTGTGGACATGAATTGCTTAAGGAAAAGTGCAAGGCTACTTGCCTATGTGAAAACAAAATTTACTGAGATGCCCAGTGTGCATTGCACAGGACTAAGTGAAGAGAGCTGCATCATCTTATTGACACATACCACAGGGGAAATTGTAGGCATGTTAGTTACAAATATGGTTCCACTCCATAATTCATCTTTTTCTCCTGGATCTATAGAAATCTCTTCCATACAGCAATTTACACAAGCAGCAAAGTCTATGAGGACAACTTTGGACTTCGATAGAAATTTGGTACTTTAAACTTAACAAATTGAATCAAATTGACAATTTTGAAAGTTGTAGAACCATAGACCTTCGGTCCCTAGAACTTTGGATTAAAAGGGAGAAGTACATGTTTCCTGAAACAACAAACCAAAAAAAAAAAAGAGCAAGAGAGAGAGACACTGTAACATCACTGTCATTCCTACTAGATGAGTTTTTACTTGAATAAAAAATAAATTCAAAGATTGACAGCTACCTTTGTCTCATGGCTCTTTAAACAAAAGTAATCATCTTTTAGAATAAAAAACTTATGTAAGCAACCACATGAATGATTCTTTTGTGATATTTTCTAGTATTTATAATTCATCCCAGCTAGACTCGGCCCAGATAAATGATAATGTGGTGCAAACTTTCCAAAATATTTGCCTAAAAAATTAAATTTTAACAAAAATAGGAATCAGCTTTGTTCTTACTTATTTTTTGATATTTTGATCTCCTCCCTATAGGTTTGATTGATAAAATAAAAGAGGGCATTATCTGACAGCATATACAATATAGCCTTCCAAGAAAAAAAAAAAGTAATGGTATGTCAGAGAGATATATCTTTTAAGATTGATAACAACAAAGTGAAGTAGGCCCATTTTATAGATGAGAAAACATACACACACACGCACACACACACACACAAATCTAAAAAAAAGTGAAGGAAGTGTTGAAAGTAGTCAAGAAATAGGTCTGGCCAGAGAGATGGAGAACAAGCATTAACTACTGATGCCTCCAAGATGAGACAGAGTATATGTATCATCCTATACTCATTAAAGAAATTAAATTCACAATTTTAAAGCTTCCCAAAGGGAAATTTCCAGGCCTAGATGATTTCAGGGAAGAATTATACCAAACATTTAAAGAACTAATACTGAGTTTACACAATCTCTTCTAGAAAATTATGTAGGAGGAAATACTCTTCAATTTATTCTTTGACACTAGTATTATCCTCCTCCTAAAACCAGAGACACTGCAAGAGGAAAACAAACAAACAAAAAACCCCTAAAATCTATAGCTGTCATGAGCATGGATGAAAATATTCCAAATAAAAATTTAATAAGTTAACCCAGCAATATAGTAAAAGGATAATATACCCTAACCAACTGGGATTTGCCCTATGGATGCAGGGTTCAGCTAACACTTAAAATCAAACTGTGTTCTACTATATTAGCAAACTAAAGAAAATCATATGTTTACCTCAATAGATAAAAAGAACAAGCATTTGACAAAATCTAATATCCAATCCTAATAAAACTCTCAGCAAATAAAAAAGAGAAGGGAAGTTTCTCAACTTGATAAAGAGAAGCTATAAAAAATGTATAGCTAACACTGTAATGGTGAAAGACTTGATTTTTTCTCCCTCTAAGATCAGAAAAAAAGGCAAAGATGTCCACTCTCATCACCAAGCATTGTACTAGATCTGGCCAATCAGATAAGACAAAAGGCATCTAATTAGAAAAGAAGGAGTAAAACTGTGCTTATGCACAGAAGAAATGACAGACAAAATCACCAATCTAGAAATAGACATACATATAGAGTTGACCCTAGAACAACACAAAGGGGTTAGGGGAACTGACACCCTGCACAGTTGAACATCTGTATATAGCTTTTGGTTCCTCCAAAACTTAACTACTAATAGCCTATTGTTGACCAGAAGCCTTATTGATAACATAATTAGTAGATTAACACATATTTTGCATTTATATGTATTATATACTGTGTTCTTACAATAAAGCAAGCTAGAGAAAAGAAAATTTTGTTAAAATCATTTCTGTATAGTCCTGTACTGTGCAGTACTATAAATGTATTTATCAAAAAATCCATGTATAAGTGGACTCACACAATTTAAACTTCTGTTGTTCAAGGGTCAGCTATACATGGAGAGCTGATTTTTGACAGTGGTGGGGAGGCAACTCAATGGAGAAAGAATAGTCTTAACAACAAAGGGTGGTGGAAAAATTGATGTCCATGTGTTTAAAAAAATGAAGTTTGATCCAGGCTTTTGCAGTGTATACAAGAAGTAACTCTCCAATTTATCGCAGACCCACATAAAGAAATTAGAACATGTTTAGAAGATGTGAGAATCTGCAGACATATTAAAAAGTTATACACCTACTCCATGATCCAGCCTTTCCATTTCTATATGCCCATGAGAAAAGAAAACATATATCTCTTCAAGACTTATACTTCAGCATCCATAGTAGGTTTATTTGTAATAGCTAAAACCTAGAAACAATCCAAATGCTCATTCACTGTAACTGGATAAACCAACAGCATTGATTTCAAAATTATTAGTCTGAGTGAAAGAAGACATAGAAGTGTGCACACTGTGTGATTCTATTCATATAAATCTAGAAAATGCAAACTAAACTATAGTGACAAAGCAGCTCAGGCTTCAACTTCCTCCTTTATAAAATGACTATAATCATTATATATGATAAAAATCTAATGATATAGGTAAGAATTTAAAATGTCAGTGTTGGTTGCAGGGTGATGTCAGCAAAATGGCGGCATAAGAATTTCAAGCACTCATCTCCCACCCAAAAACATCATTTACAAAAATACCTTCGCAAGAGCCAAGGATTCTAGGTGAGGGATACAGCAACTGGGTGAAGCACAGAAATAAGAGAAGACTCAGTAAAGATTCACACTCAGCCTCCTTCACTTCCCCCAGTCCTGGGCAGCCCAGCATGGGCCATGGGGAAAGTAGAGTGAAGTGAGCACCTGACTTCACCACAGATCTCAGAGTTGGCCCACCTCAGCACCAGGCAACCTCCTGAGGACTAGGGAGCTCCTTATGGACTCTTGCAAACCCAGCCCCCAGCTCACTCCAGTGTTGCTGGCTCCAGAGGCCCCAGGTAGATCTCAAAGCTCGAGGCAGCTTCCTTGGCTTCAGGCTCCCCAGTGGGCCCCCATGAACCTAGCCTGCTGATCTACCCTGGCTTCTGTTGGCTTCCACAGCTCCAGGCAGCTCCTATAGCCCCAGAATCCTGGCAGGCTCCTTTGACCCTACGCAGCTCCTGGGGCACCAAGCTTCCAGAAAGCTTCCATGAATTTAGGCTCCCAGTTCATCCCAGCAGCAGCTTCTCCCGAGGTCTGGGCATCTCTTTTGGTACCAGACTCCCTGACAGCCTGGCTAACCCTGGCTCCAAGCCCCATCTTCATGGAGTTCACATTCTAGTGGAATCTTGCCTCTCCTGTTTATTTCACAGATGTATTCCCAGGCACCCAGCAGAATGTTTCACACATAGGAGACCCTCAAATATTTGTGTCATAAATGAATTATATCAATGAATAGGCCAACAAGTAAACTATATATTATACACTATAAGTGTCATAAAGAAAACAAGCAAGAACTTATAATGGAAAAAAAGAAAAGGGGGGCTATTTAAATATCATTCTGTCTTTGAAGGCTTAAGAAGCAGTACTAGGCTTCATAACTTCGTTTGCGGGATACATATACTCCATGCAGACTCCAGCTATTTATATTGTCGTCCTACCACATACTAAAACAGACAACTGAAAATGAGAGGGAAAGATAAATTTTAAATTTTAAGTTTACTTGTGAATTTTTGTGGAAATTAATGGACTATGTAGGCATATAATGAAAATACTGGAAGTACAAAAATAGATTAAATATGCAAAATATATAAATATTTAAAATATTTTTACCTGATTTCATAAAATTATTTAAATGAAAAATTTCCCAAAAGCATAAAACTTAACCCACTGAGTTTAATTTAAAAAAAAGAAAAAACTGTTAAACTGATGGTTACAGGGCAGGGAGGGGGATGAGTGAAATAGGTGATGGGGATGAAGGAGGGCACTTGTCCTGATGAGCACTGGGTGATGTGTGAAGTGTTGAATCACTGTATTGCACACCTGAAACTAACATTACACTGGTATGTTAACTTATTAAGATTAAAATAAATTTTTTTCAAAAATAAAAATAATTAAACGTTCTAAAAGAGATAAATTACCTAGTTATATAGAAACTAGACTGGAAATACATAACTAATAAATATTAGACTCTAGGGGCACCTGAGTGGGTCAGTCAGTTAAGTGTCTGCCTTTGGCTCAGGTCATGATCCCAGAGTCCCAGATCAAGCCCCTTGTCATCTGGCTTCCCGCTCAGCAAGGAGTCTGCTTCTCCCTTCTGCCCCTCACACTACTCGTGCTCTCTCTCATGTGCACTCTCTCTCTCTCAAATAAATGAATAAAAATATTTTTAAAAAATACTAGACTCTATAAATACTAGACCATACAGTAATATTTAAAATAGCAATATTTTGGGTCTGTAAAAACAAATTATATTTCTTATTTTCAACTAAATTAGATTTGTGGTTTCAAAAGACAGTGAAAAAGGACAATCAAATCATTGTATCTTTTACTGGAAATTCCCAGGTCAAAAGTTAATTTTATCTGTACAATTAAATATTTAGAGAACTCTGAGAACAGAAATAGACCTAGTGCCTGCAAAATTAAAAAGCAAATCTACACATCATACACTTAAAGAAACAAAACTACACACATGGATCCACAACATATGCAGAATTTGCTGAAAAATGCATCACGTTGATGCCTCCAGTAATGTAAAAACAATCAGAAAGGGAGAGATAATATTACCTCTGGCAGAAAACCACATAAGGAAAAGGAAATATTAGCAGCACCACAAGGATTCATGGTTTTCAAAGTTTTTTATTGCATATACACTATTCAATACATTTACTGAACATATTCAATATTTTATGCATTATATTTTTCATTAAATATAAGTTTTAGACTTATAGTCATTGCTGATAATTGCATTTATAGATTAAATAAAGGCCTTTATTGCTATTTTCACTTTGAAAGCAGGGAGAGGTTGGTGAATTAAAATGATTTCTTCTAGAGTCCATCGTCTAGAGTGGAGGGGAGTGGGAGGATGGGTTAGCCTGGTGATGGGTATTAAAGAGGGCACGTTCTGCATGGAGCACTGGGTGTCATGCACAAACAATGAATCATGGAACATTACATTAAAAACTAATGATGTAATGTATGGTGATTAACATAATAATAAAAAATTTTAAAAAATGACTTCTTCTAAAATTATTTAGATCCAGAATGGAGAAATAAAAAACTGGGAAATGGGGTGCCTGGATCTGACTCTTGATTTCGGCTCAGGTCATGATCTTGAGGTGATGAGATAGAATGCTGTCTTGGGCCCAACAGGGAGTCTGCTTGAGATTCTCTCCCTCTGCCCCCCTCCTCCCTCAAATTAAAAAAAAGAAAAAAGTTAGGATATTAGATCAACACAACAAAAAAAATCTATAAGTTCGATGAAACAGAGGTATAAAAGTATTTTATCATTATGTAATGAAACCATAAATTATGAATAAAATCAAAATTCCAAAGGCCTTTCTACCTGAAAATTTATTTTATTTTTTAAGACCTTATTTATTTATTTGAGAGAGAGAGCGAGAGAGAGAATGAGCAGGGTGAAGGGCAGAAGGAGAAGCAGACTCCCCAATGAGCAGGGAGCCCAATGTGGGGCATGATCTCAGGACTATGGGATCATGACCTGAGCCAAAGGCAGATGCTTAACAACTGAGCCACCCAGGTGCCCCTCTACCTGAAAATTTAAAAACCCTCTATTAAATAAATCTTGGGTGACAGGAGAAATATAAATACAAATTATAGAATTTCTGTAAACAAATGATAGTAAAAATGTTATGTATCTGCATTTGTGGAATATACTTAAAGCAGTGATAAGAAAATTCATTGCCTTAAACATTTTGACCAAAAAATAAAAATAATTAATTCCCCAATTCAAAATACTGAAAGTACATGTGCATTCCCCCTTTAATCCAGCAATCCTTCTAGGATTCATCCTTAAATCACTTCTAGGAATTTCATGTTGTTCTTCCCACAATATAAAAATAGATGTGTGCATATACTGAGGCCTTAGCACTCTAGATATGTGAGAAGCTGAAGAGGAGTCAGAAAAGAGTGGTACTTTAGGGGAGGTGACATGAGCTGTTAAGACATGAGAAAATCTCTAGCGGTCTAGGGCTGCCCAGTAGTAACTGGGTGTAAAGTTTAGGCTTTATGGCTCTTTCAATAGCAGGTGGAAGGGAAAACTACTTCTACCAGTCACACACATACATGCAGATGCATACATGAAAACAATTAATGAGAACAGTCTGAAAACAAAAACCCCTAGGGTTGAGAAATATGATTATAAAATGCACTCTTGCTTTGCATATAGCACTTTAAAATGTCATCAGATATTATTTTAAATTGAAATGATTTTTCTTTTGTTTTTGCAATCAAAAGAAATGCATGAAATAATGCATGCAAGATATTTAGAAGTAAGAGATACTAGGGATGCTTAATAAATTCTAAATTTCTTCTTGGTTTCCTCTTAGAGCTACCAAAGTTAATGAGAAAACATACTACATTCCAAATGCTGTGCTGAGTTTTTTTATATGCATTTTTGCATTTTATCCTCACAAAAGTCTTTTGTCTGCATTTCGCAGGAGAGGAAACAGGGATAGGAGGGTTAAGTACCTTTTCCAGATATAATCAGCCAGCAAAGGTCAGGGCATGGTCTCAACCCAGATACAGCCTGACAAAAGCCTGATGCTTTTAAGCACTGCACAATGCCGTTTCCTGATCTATTAAAATTAACTGACATTTTGGATTAAAAATGTATTCATGTTGAGTATTTATTTGAAAAGAAAAATTTCCTTTCTATAAAGTTCTGTTATATTCATGAAGATTTTTTTTGACAATGTAACATTTAAGACTTGTAATTCCATGATAATCAGGCATAGAATACCTTCTCATAACTTCACAAAATTGCATAGTGACTCAATCCTACTGACTTGCACTGCTATTATCTTAAAGACCTGTTCTATAATTATAAAAAAAGGTGACAAGAAATAGACTAAATGTAGCGAACTGATGGTTGAGGGAATGAGGGAGTCCTCTGGAGTCCTGGTTACATAGCTATAAACATATGTAAAAGTTAAGCTGGCAGTATGTCCTTAAGATTATGTGCACCATATTGTAGATAAGTTATGCCTCAACTCAAGCAGATGCAGAAAAGAAGGAAAGAAGAAGGAAGAAAGTAAGGACAGAAGGGAATGGAGAAAAGAGAAAAACGGGAAGTCAAGAAAGGAAAGGAAAGAGAATAGATTATTGTGACATGACACAGAGGCAAAGGTTTGGGCAGAAAGTCAGGTGTTGACTTTGAGGCAGATTACAGGTGGAGGTATGGAGTGGCAGTGGAATCTGGGACTCAGTCTAAAATGAAAATAAAAATTGGGGGATCATCATCACTGTGTAGATGATATTTAAAGTTATAATGCTACATGAGATTCCTAGGGAATAAGTGAAGTAATGTGCTAAATCCCAGAATATGCTGAAGTTTGTGAATATAAGATGTAAAGGTCCACCAAAAGTGTCAAAAACAGAAGAATGAAAAAGGATTAAAGAACATAATAAAGCGTATTGTGTAAATGAATGCCACAGAGACAGAGTGCTGCATAACTATTTTACTTTTATTTTTTCTATTAAGAGATGAATCTTTAAACTCTATAGCTCCCTGCAATTATCCGAAGGAGGAAAAGAATAATTTAATCTGTGAGGAGAGGGTAACAAATCTTCTAATGCTTGGGGGATATTGAAAAACTTTTCCAAGTGACTATAGTATCACTATAAGTTAGCCTTGAAAAATGGTGAAGGAGATGAATATAAGGTGAAGGAGAACTATTAATATAAGGTGCCTGACATATGACAAATGGAAGGTATAAAAATAATCTTGAACTCTTGACACCAACATGGGAAATTCTTATTATTTGAAATATTTTTCTTTTATATTTTAGCATCTTGAGCCATGGTTTCATATATAGAGTAATATATAAATACACATTTTTTAAACATAATAAATACACATTTTAGAAAATTTTGCTAAACTAAATTTGTTTCTCTTTTGATAGTTTGTATATATAAATCAAGATTGATCCCATTTTATAAAATGATGTTGTGTGCGTGCCCACAGTTCACCTAAATATTTGGCAGAATTCCATTAAATTCTTATTAAAGCTTGGGGACTATTTGCAAATACTATTATGGATATTTGGAAATGGTTGAAAAATGCTAAGTAGAAGGAAAATATCAATATCTTGTTCTCTGTATTTGTTTAGCACAAGATTCTGACCTTGACTGGTTGCTACTAATCAATGCTTCCAGTAACTTCTATGCAATGAGGCAATTAGGCAGAGCATTGGGTCAGAAATGACCAACCTCTTAGGAATTTATAAAGACAATTTTATTTCTTAGTCAAACTAAGTGAACTTGGTTAAACCAAGTTAAACCAATTTCAGTTGAAATGTTTGGGAAGTCCCAAAACTCCAGTCAAGATAACCCAGATTTACTCTCCTGAAGATAAGATTAGAATGTAATTGTAATTTATTAAATTACAAGTTAATAAGGAAAGACTATAATTAGACAGGGTGTGTCAGTGTAAGGCAGTGGCTCTTTTTTTTTTTTTTAAAGATTTTATTTATTTGAGACAGAATGAGAGAGAGAGAGAGCACATGAGAGGGGGGAGGGTCAGAGGGAGAAGCAGGCTCCCTGCCGACCAGGGAGCCCGATGCGGGACTCGATCCAGGGACTCCAGGATCATGACCTGAGCCGAAGGCAGTCGCTTAACCAACTGAGCCACCCAGGCGCCCCGGCAGTGGCTCTTAATGAGTCACCCTCCCAGTCAACTTCACCTGGAAGCTGTGTACTGTATTTTGTGATACTGACATAGATAATTTAAGAAGGATGAATTGCCAAAGAAATCCTTAATGTACTTCCTGTTATATTAAAAAGAACACTACCTTTATCAAAAATAAAGAATAGTTGACATCTCCACCTCTTTGGTAAACATGGAACATCCCTTCTATTTCTATGAAGAGGAAGGAATAAGAGCCAACTTCTCTTTGAGACATAATAAATACATACAAGGAAGGAACATTTTTAAAGGAATCATGAAACTTTAGTTTATTCTGAAGTTAGTTCTCTCTCTTTAATACCATGTTTATTATTTAAAATGGTAAGCTGATATACTGGTCCCTTGGTGCATGTAAAATTGAAATAAAAAGGAAAAATAGCTAAAAATGTAGTGTAAAGGAACATACCACAATATATTTGATGGAACAAGAACATTAAAATTAAAAGGCAACTAAGGGTTTTGATATATCAAGATATATCTGTCATGAAATATCCACTGGGAGTCCAGCAGCATTTGCCTATGTCTGGCAAGCAAAAGCTAGTTGCTAGTCTTTCATTCAAACATATATATATATGAGGATCTACTATGTCCCATATGTGCTGATTAGCTGCATTGGGAAATCCTGATTTCATGGAAGGTATGGATTTCCTTCATCTTAAAACAATATGGGCAGATTTTATATTATTTACTAAATATGAAGAACTCCATTACTGTGTAGGTTATCATTATTATCAGGGATGCAAATTTGATTCAACTTTTTTATTGGCAACTTGGAGATAAGAGTTAGGGTACTGACTTGCCAAATTTTAGGTTGAACTACAGCTTGCAAGGATAACAAATAAGTCGAGAAGAAAGTGATCAATGAGATGAAGCCAACCCACTCTACCAAAGAAAGAAAGAGAAGAAGAAAAGAAGGATGGAAGAAAAGAACAGCAAGCAAGAAGATTTGATTCTGGTATACTCTTGGATCACTGAATCAAGGTGAGGTAGCTGAGAAACTAAATTAATTTCAATCTCCTTTGGTGGAATAAAGTAGGTGTTAACCCATTCTGCCCACCATGAAGCCGTGTGGAGAAATGAGAAGCTAAGAATCTCTGGAGAATGATGATCTGCTTCTGCTCCCACTCTCTGAACTCATACATAATAACACAATTACTTAACTCTCTGAGCTGCAGTTTTTCTAAGTGTCAAAATAAAAATTCTTGCCCAATTACCTCACAGTCTTGTTCTGATATCACAACATATCACACAATATTTGTGAACATTTCATGACAGTAAAAAAAACATTATACACACATTAGATACATTATTGTTCTGCTCAGACTACATGAGGAGCATTATTTTCTCATGTATGATTCTGTATAGGAACCTTCAGTAAAGGAGAACTTAAAGGAAAAATCCCTGAAAAAGAATGACTTATTATAAACTCTTGAAACAGCAAGAAAAAAAATGAGTTTGTGAGGATATGAAACCACCCTTAAATATCATGAAATCCCATTCCCTGGGCTATTAATTTTGAATGTACTAACATCAAAACCAGTTCACCATGTACACTGCCACCAAAGTATCCCAGAGCATACTTTTGATGTATTTCCCTTCTGCTTAAAAATCTTCCAACCGATGCTCTTTCCTATAATTAAAGCATTTAGTTGAAATGTTATGACTTTTCATAAACTGGCTATAAACTCAATTCCCAACCCCATTACTTTTCCATAGTAGGATAATGTAGCTATTTGCAAGTCCCTAGAAAACAACATGGTAGGAATAAGTAGAGTTCCTTCCCAAGGCTCTTCTCCCTCATCTATGAAAGGAAGGATGTGATGTTTTATTTTCCTCTTTATGGCACCAACATCACTAGTATATAGAACAGAACTTGCATTTAATGCATTCATGCTAAATCCAATATATGTAGCTGATAGTCTATGAATCTTGGTTCTTTTCATCAGAGTGCACAATTTCAATGTATCCACTCTTATGTACATCCCTAATTAACTGCATAAATATAGTAGTACTCTTTTGTTGCAAAAATAAGAAAATCCAATTCAAACTAACATAAACATTACAGGAGATTTTTCTTAATTGTATGACTAAATAAACCCAAAAGTGGACACACTGCTGGAGCCAAAGGCTTTCAATGTCTTTAAATTACCAGATTCATTTCTCTATAGTCTTCTCAATTCTATTCTCCATGTATCAGCTTTACCTACAGGTTATGTCACAATCCTATTAAAAATCAAGCTGTAGTTTAAACATGGAACTAAAAGCAAGGTATTTATCTTCTCAGTGAATGGATTTTTAACAACAGGGAATGAATAAAAAAGTGAGATTAAATGTCATCTCCCAGCTTCCTTAGGCAAAATTTCAAGGAATAAGAACATATGTTACTCAAGGAGAAATAATGAGATACAGCTTCTCACCACTCCAGGTAGGGCATAGGACTGATGGCAGACAACCAGGTAGGTTGGTGAGTATTTGTACTGGTTTTGAGAAACTTGGGCTTCTCTGTCAAGTCAAGGGACAAAAAAGAAATTTCATTAGCGGATGTTAGCAAATGTAACAGCACAGACATGGGACTGCATGTTCTTTCTGCTGCCTCAGACCTCCTAGGAATGACAGTCATGGGGCCATGGGGGCCAAGGAATAAGGGGGCAATATCATCTAATGACTAATTACATATAGTCCCAGCTCTTACACAGAATGGCTTGGCATTAGCAATGTAGGCTGTCCATGAACATATGACCCATTCATCCTTCCAAATTATTTTTAAGAATCACATTACATTATAAACAGTATTTGATTGTCAATTATAATTGTCAAATTACAATGAGTATGTTGGCCTCTACTCAATTTAAGACCCAGCAATTTCAAATACTTGAAGGAACACATTGGTTAATCAAAGGAAAGTTGTTTCCTACTGAAGTTATAAATAATAAGCAAAGCAACAGTCATAAGGAGTTTTCTGTTGTTTTATGTTTGCTTTACTTTAGACTCCTCATTTCTTTTTTTTTTACTGTTTTTAAATTTATTTATTTTTTTAAATTTTATTATGTTATATTAATCACCATACATTACATCATTAGTTTTTGATGTAGTGTTCCATGATTCACTGTTTGCATATAACACCCAGTGCTCCATTCGTATGTGCCCTCTTTAATACCCATCACCAGGCTAACCCACCCCCGACCCCCAACCCCTCCCCTCTAGAACCCTCAGTTTGTTTCTCAGAGTCCATAGTCTCTCATGGTTTGTCTCCCCATCTGATTCCCGCCCCCCTTCATTTTACCCTTCCTACTATCTTCTTTTTTTTTAACACATATTGCATTATTTGTTTCAGAGGTACAGATCTGTGATTCAATAGTCTTGCACAATTCACAGCGCTCACGATAGCACATACCCTCCCCAATGTCTATCACCCAGCCAACCAATACCTCCCACCCCCCACCACTCCAGCAACTCTCAGTTTGTTTCCTGAGATTAAGACTCCTCCTCATTTTATTCACTCAATAAATACTTATTTGTACTTACTATGTGTTGGGCACTGTTATCAGTGCTAAAAATTTATAACAAACCTACAAAAATCTTTGCCCTTATGGAGCTTATATTCTGGTGGAGGAAGACAGACAAGTATGAGGATAAATTAGGAAAATATATAATATGATTCATAGTAAGGGGCGCCTGGGTGGCTCAGTTGGTTAGGCGACTGCCTTCGGCTCAGGTCATGATCCTGGAGTCCCAGGATCGAGTCCCGCATCGGGCTCCCTGCTCGGCAGGGAGTCTGCTTCTCCCTCAGACCCTCCCCCCTCTCATGTGCTCTCTTTCTCATTCTCTCTCTCTCAAATAAATAAATAAAATCTTAAAAAAAAAAAAAATATGATTCATAGTAACAAACCCGGAGTTGAGTAAACAGGGTGGAAAATACTGGAAAATGGGATCAGAGAAGTAAAAGGCAGAAAGCCAATCATGTAGGGCCTTGTGGGCTATTGTACGGACTGTGTCTTATTTTCAGAGTGAGAAGGAAGTTGTTGGAGGAGCTACTGGAGAAGCCGCTAGAGGGTTCAAACAGAAGAATGACATAATTGGATTGATGTTTTAACAAGACTATTCTACTGCTGTGGGGTTGGACTAAATGTGAACAGTTATGAAGCTGTGGTAAATATTAAGGACAGAAGATGAAGATAGTTAGGCCAAAATGGTTACTGTACAATGCTGAGAAAGTGTAAGATTCTGGGTATATTTTGAATGGAAGGCTTATCAAGATTTGCTGATGGATCTGAGGTGTGAGTAAGAGAGAGAGAGAGAGGAATCAAGAGTATCTATGAGGTTGGGAACTGAACAACAACTAGAATTTGGGTATTACTATTTCATGAGATGGAGAAGATTCAGGAGGATCATGTTTCAGTGGAAAGATCAGGGGTTCAGTTTCGGATAAGTTGTGCATGCCTTTTATGTAAGCAAGTAGGAATATTCAGCAGGTAGTTGGATATTTGAATCTGGAGTTCAGAGGAGAGCTCCAGAGTAGGATATGAAGTTGGGAATCCTCAGGATATAAAAATAGATATTTAAAGACATTAGAGGGGCGCCTGGGTGGCTCGGTCGTTAAGTGTCTGCCTTCGGCTCAGGTCATGATCCCAGGGTCCTGGGATCGAGCCCCGCATCAGGCTGCCTGCTCCCGGGCAAGTCTGCTTCTCCCTCTCCCACTCCTCCTGCTTGTGTTCCCTCTCTCTCTGTGTCTCTCTCTGTCAAGTAAATAAAATCTTTAAAAAAAAAAAAAGACATTAGATTGGATGAGATCATGGAGTGAGTGTAAATAGGAAAGAGAAAATGTCTAAAGAAACCCCTGGGATACTAATACATTAACAGTTCTGGAAGAAGAAAAAAAAAAAGAAAGAAACAAAGCGGCCTTTCAGGTATGAATTAATTTCACTCCACTAGAAGCCATGTGAAAAAAAAAAAATGTTTTAAAGATGAGGGATAAGCTGCCAATACATTAAATAAGAGAGGAGGACAAAGAATTGAGTCATCGATGCCCTTGAGAAAGGCAGTTTTCATGGAGTCATGGGGGCAAAATTTTTATTTGAAGCAGTTCAATAAAACATTGAAAGTGTGGTTATAACAGTGCCAACCATGACCATAGATTTTTGAACTAAGGATCCAGGTAACACACCATCCAAGGGAGGGAAAAGTAAGTAAAATCTTTATACTAGCATGTAAATATCTATCCTGAGGTTCATTTGAACTGGGCCAGGTTAGGTCACATGTTTTTTTCAATCACTATGGAATAAAGTGACCTGAATTGTGTTCTGAATTAGTTTAGCTGAAGTCACATGTTCTCTCCTCCTGTGTCAGGAGCCAGGTGTGGAGTCCTATTTCTCAGAAGCACAAGAGTCCGCAAATAGAAATGAGTACTGGTGGGAAGAAGGAAGGCAAACATGTTTTCAAACATTTCAAACTCAGCTGGGATTCAGTGGTCTTGTTTTTGGCTTTGTACTGACCAGATATTGTACAAAAAGCGAATAAAGGCCCAGTCCTTAATCTCAAGAATCTTAATGTTTTAAGTGCTATAATAGAAGAGTAAGATAAAGACAGCCCAGAGAAGGAAATTCTAACTCTGCTCGGGGAGCTTAGGGAAGATGCCACAGCTAATATTTATAATTAATTTCTTTGTTTTACATAGCCATTAGTAATCCAATTCTTCCTAATTAAGCCAATCAAATTAGAGCTCCTTAAGCAAATATTTCTTATAAGCTGATAAGTTTACTTTTTGTAACCAAATATTTTCATATCAATTTAGCAAAAATGAAGTTCAGGTAAACATTGTTAACACTGTAAATCTTTTCAAATAGCTAAAAATTCAGTTCAAAAATGTTTATTTCCCCTGTTATATTTTTTTCTTTTAAGCTGACATGCCCTTCAACAGATGAATGGATAAAGAAGATGCGGTCCCTTTATACAATGGAATATTACTCAGCCATCAGAAAGGATGAATACCCAATATTTGCATCAACAGGGATGCAACTGGAGGAGATTATGCTAAGTGAAATAAGTCAAACAGAGAAAGACAATTATCATATAGTTTCACTTATTTGTGGAACATAAGGAATAGCATGGAGGACATTAGGAGAAGGAAGGGAAAAATGAAGGGGGGGAAATCAGAGGGGGAGATGAACCATGAGAGACTATGGACTATGGGAAACAAACTGAGAGTTTCAGAGGGGAGGGAGGTGGGGGGATGGGTTAGCCCGGTGATGGGTATTAAGGAGGGCACGTTTTGCATGGAGCACTGGGTGTTATACGCAAACAATGAATCATGGAACACTACATCAAAAACTAATCATGTACTGTATGGTGACCAACATAACATAATAAAATTTAAAAAATAAAGTATCAAAAGCTTATTTTAAAAACCAATTAAAGACAGATGGGGAGAAATAAGCCAATGTGTCCCTAGAGAGACAGAGATGCAGAAAATAAAAAGGCATGGCTCCAAAGAAACTCTCAGCATCACATCTCAGAAACATAAAGGATAAGTCAGTTTCCCAAAAGCATGTTGTGATTTACTCAAAACCCTCCCCCTCTATCTCCTCTCTGCCAATAGTCATAAGGTTTCTGCAAACTCAAAATACATTCTCATCAGGAGAAAAAAAAAAAAATGGCAGACACTTTTGATCTCATGATGGCCAGTGCCTTTCTCCCTAAATTAGGCATTATATCTTCCAGAAATTTCCCCATTGCCCAAGCCTGGATAAATCCTCCCTCCTAGATATTCTCCAGCACACTGGCTTTCCATATGGTGGGATAGCATGGCCTTTTTATTGCTCTGCATCTCCCATTCATCCCTAACCTCCTGAAAAGAGTCGTTTGCTGTCATCAGAGTTATGGTCACAGTGCCTAGTTCAGTATAAGGCCCCCTAAAAGTCTGATAAATATTTGTTAAATACAGAATAAATAGGTGAATGTGAACTAGAGTGGGGTTGCTTTTGTCTTTTGAGATATTTCTATCTTCATTCCTCACTAATAAGCAAATTACTAAACTTTAAAAATAAAATAAAAATAAAAACCAATTAAATCTTCACATGTATAGAAAATTCAAAAAGAAAAAAAACCCTAATTGCACCCATAATATCTCCATCCAGAAATAACCTCTGATATTCTCTTAGTCTATATTGTTTCATAAATTGCCCTATGGCTCTATTTATATTCAGTGACTTTTAGCTGTATACTTGGGACCCCTCCATTCTTGTCTATCCCAATACTCACAAATTTTTAATAACTAACTAAATTACAATGAAATATCTTCTAATAATGCTTTCTAGTGGCATTATTGAACTAGACATTTGAGCTTATTTAATATTGAATTAATGTTTATTATCCATCAAGTACTGTATTCAGTACTTCAAATAAAATGGTGATCAAACATAAATGTGATTTTTCTCTCATTGAATTACTATTGCATGGAACAGAAAGCTATAAATCAGATAGACACATAAGTGGATATTGTAACTGTGATAAATGTTAGGATATCAGGATGTTGAATGAGACTTTTCATTTTGCTATAAATAGGTGACCAAGTCCTTAGCCAAAAACAAGTGGGATTGAGTATTCCTCTTTCTTTTTTTTATTTTTTTATTATGTTATGTTAAACACCATACATTACCTCATAAGTTTTTGATGTAGTGTTCCATGATTCATTGTTTGCATATAATAACCAGTGCTCCATGCAAAACGTGCCCTCCTTAATACCCATCATTCTAAAGAGATTTACCAACAGCTGAGACCTTATTAAGAGGGGCAAAACTTATCTTGATGTTGTTAGCTATTACATCAAATTCTGGGCTTGCTTCCTTGGGGGTCTGAGAAGGAATAAGATAGTAAAGAGAGTCAGAAGACATCCATTTTGTGGAAGATTAATGCTTGCGGGGAGAAGCTTCCTCCAATAACTTACAGAGATAGAAATAACTTTAAGGATAGTGATGGCATTACAGATTCCTTGGTTAGACATTATCAAGCTAGTGGATGTGCTGATCTTCCTGTAAGCTTATCTGAGCAGGAAGAAAGAATTGAAAAAGTGGGCTGGCAGTGTAAGAGCCTACATTGGAAGCATTTGGCATCACAATGATGCATGAGTTTCTTTGGGGAGCAGTTGGACTCAGGAGAGGTAGTTAGGCTTCAGGTATCTTTTTTTTTTTTTTTAGAGATATTATTATTATGCAATCCATACACTAATGTGAGGCTCAAACTCACAACCCTGAGATCAAGAGTAGCATGTTCCACCAACTGAGCCAGCCAGACAGCCCTAGGCTTGAGGTATCTTCTGAAAACTCCCAAACAAAAAGTCTGTCTCTGAGGCCAGGGTACATCAGAAGCAGGAAGCTGCTATAAGCTATATCTACCTAAAAGTGTTGTCATAACAACTAAGGTATATAATGTCTAAAAACCATTTAGTAGCATGTGTGGCATATAATAAGTGCTCAGTAAATGTTGTTATTGTTGTTATTACAATAATCTAGTTCTAATTTACTTTTCAGCATAACCTGTCACTCTGTCACTGACTTATTACTGCTTGTTACTCACTGATCATGACGTGCCCTTTCGGGGTACTTTTTTATGGAATATATTACTTGTCCCTCCTTGCTCTCCTGAATAATAAATTCAGGAAGGGAAATATAATATATTCTGTAAAAAAACAAAAAAAAGTCAGTGGACTAGGGCATACAGATAAAATAGTGAAAGATTTTTTTAAATTTCTACTTGCATGGAATAATTTTTTCCATCCCTTCACTTTGAGTTTCTGTGTGTTCTTAATTCCAAAGTGGGTCTCTTACAGCAGCATAGAGTTGGGTCATATTTTTTATCCATCCAGCCACTCTGTGCCTCTTGATTGGTAAATTCAATCCATTTAGATTTAGAGTAATTATTGATATGTAAGGATTTACTAATGCCATCTTATTAATTTCTTTCTGGTTATATTATATTTCCAATGTTTCTTTCTTCCCTCTGTGTCTGCCTATTTTTTGTAGATCGGTTATTTTCCATGGTAGTATGTTCTGTTTCCCTCTTCTTTATCTTTTGTGGATCTACTCTAGGCTTTTGTTTTGTGGTTACCAGGGATTTACATAAAACATCTTATAAATAAAGCAGTCCATGTTAGCCTGATAGCAACTTATCTTCAATCTCCTATAAAGGTTTCAGCCATGTACTCCTCCCTTTTATAATATTGATGCCACAGTATACCTCTTTTTATGAGGTAAATTCATTAACAATGTATAGTGGCTATAGTTTTTTGTTTTGTTTTGTTTTGTTTTTACTATTCTTTTCCTTTAACCATTATACTATAGTTGTCAATGCAAATTGAACAAATATTTTAGAATTTTTAAAAGAAAGAGAGTTTTATTTGAGCCCAAATTAGGACAGCTGCCTGGAATATACAATCTTGAGTTATGATCATTTCTCAGTCTTGAGGAATTGGGATGATAACCGCTCGGGCTACTTCCTGCTGAAATGGGGTGCAGTTTTGGAGTTTGATTGTTCTGAACCTTAGGTAAGAAGTTTGTTTCATACCTTATGAACCAGTCTTAGTCTAGTTCAGTTAAACAGTTGTCTCATTTTAGGAGGTGGTTCTATAGGTCTGCTCTCAAAGGTAGCCCTATGTTGTGTAAGCAATCAGATAATTAATAAGAGGCATTTCCAGGGAAACAAAAGAAAAACACAGGTTAATGTTTGGAACAAATGATAAATCAAGTGTCTGAGTCCTGAAGGGTGCCAGGGAGAAGATCTTTAGACGTCAGGCTCAAAGCACCCTCAGATGGAGTGGGAGTGGGCAATGGCAGTCTGATGGATTTTTCTGGTTTGTACTTCAAGTGTCTCCTTTTGAGTGGCCCATAAAGCCACAGGCATGAAGACTGTCTATACATGAACTATTGTGGCAATTTCTCTGAAGTTTACCTCAAGTTGTTTAGCTTCAGTCTGCAGGCCTTCAGGAAGAAAAGAACAGTTTTAGTTCTCAGTGGTTTTGAGTCAAGAGAACTGGAAACCTTAGTTTGGAGAGTCATAGGCAGATATTGAGGGAAACCAGAAGAATTCAGGGTCTGGCCCAGTTTTATAGGTAAACAACAAACATTCAAAGAAAATTAATCGGAACTAGAATCCAATACCTAGAGAAGTGTATTATTGGAACTCAATATCTCTCTAAAACCACCCTCATTTCTGTCAAGGATAATCAAATCAAGACTAATTTGTAAAACAAATAGCTTTAACAAACTTTGCCTTATTATTTACATAAGCACAGCATGAATAGCAATTGACCATATAAGTTCTTTTAAAACTGCTTTGCTGGAACTTGTTATAAGGGATTTTACATTGAACATTTAATAGCCTCTCAAGACCAGAAGCCAAGCCAAATACTTGTCATTAGACTTGCCTGTAATACCTCTAAATTTGGGTGAACTCCTCTCTTCCTAAGGTCCCCAAAATATCCTGAAGTTCTTGCACCTGCCAGGAAATAACATTCTTTACTCACCTGGTAAGGCTGCTAGGAACTCTGTAAGTAAGTCATCAGACCAACATTTCCAAGGGGCTCTCTTGGTTCCATAAAGTCAGTCTTAGTTCCTTAAAGCTGTCTGGTCATGTCTGAATCTATGCATGTCTCTCTCAAATATGACATTCTAGTCAAAGACTTGGTAAAATAACCAGTTTCCAATTGTGTCCTGTTAACAAGGAGAACAGATTCTTGCTGAACTTATGCAAATCAGTAATTGCCATGAAAGTGCTCACCGAGAGTTTCTGAATTCTTGAGGGATCAGTTAGGGAGAAAGATAAATGCTCCAATTTGTTTACAAAGAAATATTTTATCAAATTTCTGTAAGTCATAGATAGCTTAAGAGAAAAAGTTTCCTCAAATCTGGAAGAACAAACATCAGAGAACCAGCAATGTTTTAAACAAGAGTCATTAAAACTACAATCATCTTTTTCAATTCATTTAGTCCGATCTTATTAATTCTTGTTCTATTTGAATGCAGGTTAGGTCTGGAAGTTCTTATCCAGTTTAGCTTTATAATCTTAAAGATATCTGAAATCTGTATTCATCAAAAGTCCTTTTCATGAACTCCTTGATGTTGCAAGAGCCTCAGAATAATGACTGTAAATAGCAGAAGACTCAGAAATGGCCATGGTTAAAAAATCTGATGAGAGGTCATTACATGCAAGGCCATTCGGGTATTTTTGTGAAATGCATTTCAATATTTAGAATTTCAAATGATGACATCATACCAGCACATATTAAGACTTTAGAAACATTATATAATTTTTAGAACAGTTATATCATTCACCCATACAATATAACCTAAGAATGGTTATCATCCCTTATCTGAGAATTCTTCTCTTGTAGTTTAACATACTGAATAAATATCAAAAAGATTTCATTTAAAATTTGAATATTTGGGAAGTTTGTTAAAAACCTCAGATTGTTCTAAATCACATGCCTCAATAGGGTTACAGATCATTACAAAACTTAGAACTTAATTATCTGTTTAAGCAAGGTCCCATAAGAGATTCTACAGAAGGTTATCTAGTTGTTAGCAAAACTTAGCTCCTTTAATATTGAGAAGATTTAGTTTTCTTAAGTAATCAAATACCTGATAAAAACAAATATAAAAGCCTTGTTTTTATGGACAAATAAAGAAAAAACTTTGCTTATGATTTCTTATCAAGGGCAGACCAATAATCCAAGAAAACATTGCCTTTTTAACAGAGAGAAAAACCAAATTCCAATCTTATACTAGTGTACTTTTAAAATTTATGTCTTAGCTGGTCCTGACCATGCGGAAAAGTCTTTTCCAAAAATTCTCCTTCCCAAACCTTTTACCACTTTGTTTTCATTCAGATTTTTATCCTAAATTTTCCCTCTTTAAACATCTCATTTCAAGACAAAATTCCTTTTTTTAAATCAACAAATACGTATTCTCATTCTTTATACATTTCTTATATATCTCCTATTTTCCTACATACAGAGTTGTTTTGTTTGTCATTTCCAGCATTCTCAATCACATTTATCAAAATTTTAATACTTCAAAACTTTAATTTCCAATGAAAACTAAGTAGTAACCAGCTGTGAACTATCTATTACACCAGAATTCTTTAGATTGGCAAATTTATGATTATATTTCTAGAAACGTGTTTTTTTCATAGTACAACTTTCAGTAAAGCATGAAACATGTTTACTAGCAGACCCAAATTTATCTTTACTTTCTCTGTAATAATGCAAAAGCAGACAAACCTATATTTAGTACTTAATGTTTCAGTACTTTATCTGATTTGGAAAGGACATAGATATCCAATGAATTTAACCCAATTTATTATTCAACTTAGGAAAACTTCAAAGTTTCAGGTTCCCAAAGATTTTGGAATCTATTTAAAAGTTTGCCTATAAACTTTTTATTTATTCAAACTATTTGTTCTTACCCATGAATACTGCATGAGATAGACAAAATCAACCATTATTTTAAGTCATCGTTGCTAATAAATTGCAACAGAAATAAAATGAGCTTATTTGACCTTTAGTAAACCTTGGTAAAACAAAAGTTTTATATTTAATGTTGATAACTCTAAAGACATGGCTAGTTTAATTAGACCAACAACCTTGAATTTAAATTTATCAAAGATTATCCCTGAGCACATGAACTTGAAAAACATTTTAAGTAGGAGACATCTCCTTAACTCTTTGTCCCTTGCCTTTGAAGTGTTATTTCTATAGAACTGTTATTATCTGAGAATTTTTTGTTTGTCCTCTGTCTGTGAAAGTGTGTTCACTCTTCTTTCCTCTTGTGGGGAAATTTCCAATCTAATCTTTTGTATCTACTCTGGTTCATATAATTCACCCAGCTGGCTGTTAGAAACCTCTCTTTTGTTTTCCAGAAGGCGGCGCTATTGCTAAAATGTATCGTTTGTCCTTTGTCTACCAACTGTGGCCTGTTTTCTCACTAAGTGTGTTGAGTTTACTGAGCTCCCTCTCACAAGTTCACGCAGGAGCACGCAAACAAAGTCAGCAGCAAAATGGAGGCTAGGTATAGGTTTAGCACTCAGTGCATTGAGGATGAACGTGGACCTGCTAGGGAGAGCTCCACTCCCAGAAGTTCATGGTTCTGCTGAATGCAATCCCTTTTTTGAGGGATTTTGATGGATTCCTGTCTCACATTGAGGTTTTTCATCCATTTAGAGTTTATCTTTGTGTGTGGTGTAAGCGAATGGTCTAGTTTCATTCTTCTGTATGTAGCTGTCCAATTTTCCCAGCATCATTTATTGAAGAGACTGTCTTTTTTCCATTGGATATTTTTTCCTGATTTGTCTAAGATTAGTTGACCATAGAGTTGAGGTTCCATATGCTCTCTGTTCTGTTCCATTGATCTGTGTGTCTGTTTTTGTGCCAGTACCATGCTGTCTTGATGATTACAGCTTTGTAATAGAGCTTGAAATCAGGCAACGTAATGCCCCCAGGTTTGTTTTTCTTTTTCAACGTTTCTTTGGCCATTCAGGGTCTTTTCTGGTTCCATACAAATTTTATGATTGTTCATTCCAGCTCTTTGAAAAATGCGATTGGTATTTTGATAGGGATTGCGTTGAAAGTATAGATTGCTCTGGGCAGCATAGACATTTTAACAATGTTTATTTTTCTGATCCATGAGCATGGAATGTTTTTCCATCTTTTTGTGTCTTCTTCAATTTCTTTCATAAGTGTTCTGTAGTTTCTAGAGTGTAGATCCTTTACCTCTTTGGTTAGGTTTATTCCTAGGTAGCTTATGGGTTTTGGTGCTATTGTAAATGGAATCAATTCCCTAATTTCTCTTTCTATGGTTACATTGTTGGTGTATAGAAAAGCAACTGATTTCTGTGCATTGATTTTGTATCCTCTCACATTACTGAATTGCTCTATGAGTTCTGGTAATTTGGGGGTGGGGTCTTTTGGGTTTTCCACATAAAGTATCATGTCGTCTGCAAAAAGAGAGAATTTGACTTCTTCTTTGCCAATTTGAATACCTTTTATTTCTTTTTGTTGTCTGATTGCTGTTGCTAGGACTTCTAGTACTATGTTGAACAATAGTGGCAAGAGTGGGCATCCTTGATCAGTGTTCCTGATCTTAAGGGAACGGCTCTCAGCTTTTCCCATTGAGAATAATATTCACTGTGGGCTTTCCATAGATAGTTTTTATGAAATTGAGGAATGTTCCCTCTATCCCTATACTC
>NC_138376.1:37682392-37699182 GCF_054177405.1 Leptonychotes weddellii | reverse complement strand
TCTTTTCTTTTATTAAGTGTTCTATCACATTGATTGATTTGGGAATGTTGAACCACTCTTGCATCCCAGGAATAAATCCCACCTGGTTGTGATGGATAATCCTTTTAATGTACTGTTGGAGCCTACTGGCTAAGATTTTGGTGAGAACATTGGCATCCATATTCATCAGGGATATTGGTCTGTAATTCTCCTTTTTGATGGGGTCTTTGCCTGGTTTTGGAATCAAGGTAATGCTGGCCTCATAGAACGAATTTGGAAATTTTCCTTCTGTTTTTATTTTTTGAAACAGCTTCAGGAGAATAGGTATTGTTTCTTCTTTAAATGTTTGGTAGAATTCCTCCTGGGAATCCATCAGGCCTTGGACTCATGTTCTTTGGGAGGTTTTTGATCATTGCTTCAATTTTGTTACTGGTTATTGGTCTATTCAGATTGTCAATTTCTTCCTGTTTCAGTCTTGGTAGTTTATAGGTTTCTGGAAGGCATTCATTTCTTCCAGTTTGCTTAATTTAATGGCATATAATTGCTGATAATAATTTCTAATAATTGTTTCTATTTCCTTGGTGTTTGTCATGATCTCTCCCCTTTTATTCATAATTTTATTAATTTGGGTCCTTTCTCTTTTCTGAATGCAATCCCTTTAACACCATTTGAAATTCTTATCTTCCTCTTCCCCACTGTCCCTTCTCCACCCCCACAGCCCCTCCCACGCCAACCCTCCTCCTTCCCATCCCCCTGTATCCCATCCAGGCTAAAAGCTCCCACCTTAGTAGTGCAGGTGTTGGTGGGAGAAATGATTTTTCCAGCCTCCTCCCACTCAGCTGGGGTAGCAGATTGTCACATACCACTTCATTTTTCCCCTGCAGAAAAGATCGCCTTTGCTGGGTAGATCAGCCCCATACAGTGTTTCCTTGAGGGACCAAAGTCCTATTTTCCTCCCTCCAGTGGTGTGCTGGAGTTTCCTAGAGGAAGTCTGGACTTCTGCAGTTTCTCTCTTGGGCCTCAGCACCTGCCCCAACATAAAAGTCACCTGTTTTTTGGCTCAGCAGCAGCAAGAGGTGTCCACAGCTTTTCTGGAGGTTTGTCTGTATCTTACCAGCTGCACTGGTAGGTGAAATTCCTCAGTGGATCCTTGGAGTAAGGTATATCCCTTTGGATATAAAGCATCTTATCTTTCCCATCTGCTTATTTCAGGTAAAACATTTGATGCATTATTTAATAAAAAGAGTTATCCACAGTGGGAGGAAAACCTTTTATAACCTTTAATTTTATTCTTATATTTACTAATAGATGGGATTATATTAATTATTAGGATTTTTAAAATTTTCTCAGCATGCCTTAGTCCAATATGCCAAATAACCCAAAAGATAGATCATGTATGGAATAATGTGTTTATATTTGGCATAACACTTTTTAATAGGTGTTATAGATAAACTGGAGTACATCAGAACAAAGCTACTAGGATAATAATACTCAAAACTACATTGTAGTTAATTAATTATAATTAATTGAAGGAAGCTGGCTATCCAGCTTTTCAGATAAGAACCCTAACTGGACAATGATAGCCAGCTTTAATAGTTAATGGTCATGAGAAAGAAGTAGAATAAAATTTAACGGGGAAAAAAAAAAGATGTTCAAGAAATAGTTTTTAAAATAAAAGAGGGAATTGTTATAAAAGTACCATTTGGCAATTGTTTAATAACATAATAATAATAATGGTGGAGAATTATCTGAACTTAAAGTGTAATGAAATTATAAATCCATCACTCTTTAGAAGTATTCACTATTACTACTTTGCTATATAACTTTGCAGATCTGTGACTTGCTTTTTTCAGTGGTACGTTAAAGATTATCATGACCAAGAGAAATTTTGAAAGAGGTTTTTTTAATCTATGTAATTTTTTTTATAATTTCATTTGATTTGAATATTATGGACACAGTATTACATTATTTTCAGGTGTACAACATAGTGATTCAACTCTGTACAGTATGCTATGCTCACAAGTGTAGCATCTGTCACTATACAAGGCTATTACCATATCATTGATTATACTCCCTCTGCTGTGCCCTTTTATCTGTGACTTATTCATTCCATACTGGAAGCCTGTATCTTCCAAACCCCTTCCCCCAGTTTACCCAACCCCCACCCCCAACATTTCCCTCAGGCAACCATCAGTTTGTTCCCTGTATTTATAGGTCTGGTTCTGATTTTTGTGAAAAACGCTTTAAACTAACTTCCTTGCAATTAGAGATGCTCCTCAGTGATATGAATTATTACAGATTAAAATTTTACTTTTCCCATGGAGAATGGGCTCAGTGGTCCACGAGGTACAAGTACAAACATGGGCTCTGTCACTTGCTAGTTGTGTGGCCTTCAGTTCACCAATGGCTTTACAACACGGAGTTCCTTGTTCCTTATCTATAAAGAGGTAGTAGCAATACATTTCTTGCAGGGATTTTCTAAGGAGTAAATATGATAAGCTATTGTAAGCACCTAGCCTGGTTCATAGGACATAATAGATTCTCAATGAAAGCAAATCTATTCAATAAAGAATTAAGAAATATTCTGTGAGTTGCCAGTCCCCAAAATTCTTAGGAACCCTACCACAAACCTGTCTTCTGGTCGCATCCCTTTGGTATACCTGTAAAGGCAGTGGAACACCATCTCCTTTTTCTCTATATACTTAAATCCTAACATTTACCTTGAAATTGTCTTTGTGGTTCCAATCTTGAGAGATCTCTCTTTCCTTTTTTGGAACTTCTGTGACTCTTGTGTATTCATTCACATGGCACAACCCTGTATTCCTTACTGTTGCCATTAATTCTGTCCCTTGAATATTCCATTGCCAGTAGAAGCATCGGGAAAATCATGAAGACCCCATATAAGAGAGGAAAGCCATGTGGAGACTGCTCTCATCGTTGTGATAATGGGCTTTGCAGTAGTTAATACCCATTCTGCATCTTTATGTGGTGATGTCTACAGGGCACTGACCTCACAGAGCATGACAGTCTCAGAATCTGTCCTGATACATGCATGTCCCCATTCTGCCTCTGGGTCCTTTTTCCTACTTCAGCCATATTGATCTTGGCAATAAAAACATAACTAAAAATGAAATGGTATGTTCAGCTGTCATTTGAGAGTGATGGTGACTAAAATAAGGTAGGCAGTGAGGTAGTCATGCAGAGCAAAGTTAAGCCAAAGTAGAGATGAAGTTTCCCTTTAAGTTCTTTATTCTGTTAGCACCTTTTTCTCAGGGAGGCGAAAGGCAAAATGATAGAAACTAACTCACTATACAATCTCAGATAGGCTTGATTGGCTTTGGGCCCTAAATAAAAGCCGGGGAACATATGAAAGAGAAACTTGGTGGTGTTCTGACCAATGTGCTCACCTCCCCTGCCACACACACACACACACACACACACACACACACACTCAGACTCATAAACACACTCTGCTGACTACATCACTTGATTCTTCCCTAACAGCTGCACTTCATGGGAAGCAGTCACCTGAAAAAGAACTTTGGGCTCTTTTTTTTTAAGATTTTATTTATTTATTTGAGAGAGAGAGAATGAGAGACAGAGAGCATGAGAGGGAGGAGGGTCAGAGGGAGAAGCAGACTCCCCGCCGAGCAGGGAGCCCGATGCAGGACTCGATCCCGGGACTCCAGGATCATGACCTGAGCCGAAGGCAGTCGCTTAACCAACTGAGCCACCCAGGCGCCCAGAACTTTGGGCTCTTTTAAGCACCTATGTTGAAAGTTCCAGCTAGTCTTCTATTAATCCCTAGATGCTACATATATACATAAATATACATACCAGAGCCACTGCTAGCAGAAGATACTAGTCCTTTGTATTTTTGTTGAATGGAGCATGAGCTGGATTTGTGTACCCTGTTTGCTACCCTTGCTCCTTTGTACAACCTGCTCTGAACACATACTCACACGTACATATACTACTGGGCTGAATAAGTAGCACCTGAAATATATTGGGAATTAAATTTATTTGTACTACTCTGACCCTTACTGGAACAGAATAGAGGGATTTATTTGATTTCATAAAGCTGTGGGTTGTATGGATTGTGTATCAGCTACATCAGTATGTCTATTCAGTGGTTTAAGACTATTACCACTTACGTATGTAGTGAGCTTTGACTAATAGAATATATTTAAAAAATAAATGGGTTTTCCCTAAGATAATATAGTTTTGGATAACTAATACTTTAAGTCAGGGATCAGCATTTTATTTGCCTTTTATTTTGCCATCTTAGCCAGGCCCTGCATGCATGTGGATAAGTATGCAAATTGTGCCTATTTAGTCAGGAAACATGGGTGTGGTACGGAAAACAGGAGAGAAAGCTGCATGGCTTCCTGCAAATGCCCTTTGGAGATAAAACAAAACACTCTTTAATGGTGATGTTTCACCTTTAAAAGTGGACCAAAGTGACTTCACTTAAGTGACTGTAAAAATGTCATTGCCTTTTTTAGATGATCACACAAGTTTTGAAAAAGTCTTCAATTGAGTACACCCTCTTTCATCAACTGAATTTGATATCTGAATAAGAAAATCGTACACTAAGAAATAGTAAATGCAATAACTGTGAGTTAATCCATTCCCCAACATTGTGTATTCACTCTATTTGTAGCCCTTTAGATTGTTTCCAATTTTTCACCATTACAAACATTGTTATAGTAAATATTTTTATACATGTCCTTGTAAACATACACCAGCATTCTCTGGGACTAAAATTGCTGGGCCAAAGATAATTTGCATTTTCATCTTTACTGGAAATTGCCTAATTACTCTTCAAACTAGAAGAACCAGTTTACACACTGCCAACAACAGAAACAGGATTTCCAACTTCTCCATATCCTTAAAACACTTGGTTTAATTGCATTTTTAAAAATTTACAAATATGATACTCTGTATGTTTACATTTTTATTCCTTTAATTATTAATAAGGTGGCAAATATTTTCATACATTACTTGGCCATTTGGCAATTCCTCCTTAGTAAACTGCCTGTTCTCATTGTGTATTTATGGTAGCAATGTGAGTGGGAGGGGCATTTTTTTTAAATAATTTATAGGAGTTCTTTATATATTCTATATAAAAATTCTTTGTAAGTTATATGTTTTGAAAATACTTTCTCCTTGTATGTGGCTTTCTTTTTTAGTGTTTAAGTAATGGATTTTGATAAAAATAATTTAAATTTTGATACATTCCAATGTATTGATTTTTGTCGTTTTTTTGTCTTTTGTGTTACTTAAGAAATGCTTTTTTACACTGCTTTTGTAAGATACCTATTGTCTTTCAAAAATATTAGAAGTTTAACTTTTCATAAGAAGTAGATATTGTAGTTTTTTTTTACTTTTCATGATGACGTGCACTGGTATAGATTCTGCTTTTTCAATCATTGAGCAGCTATTCAGTAGAGTTTTTTTCCCTTAAGATTTTATTTATTTATTTGAGAGAGAGAGCAGGAGCAGGGGGAAGGGGAGCAGGAGAGGGAGAAGCAGGCTCCCCGCTGAGCAGGGAGCCCAACTGGGGCTCCATCCCAGGACCCTGGGATCATGACCTGAGCCAAAGGCAGATGCTTAACTCACTGAGCCAGTCAGGTGCCCCTCAGTAGAGTTTCTTAACCTTAAACTCAACCCTTTAATTCTGGGAAGTTTTAAAAATTATTTCTTTGAAATTTCCTCTTAATTTTCTGTTCTTTCTTTTTGCAAATATTCAGACATTGAACCCCTTGATTGTCCCTCTTATTTCCTTTACTTTTTCTTTCATTTGCATTTCCCTTGTTGTCAGTGTTTTTCCACTTCCAGAGAGCTTTCTTCAATTTTATCTTCTGAAGCTCCTGCTGATTTTTTGAAAGTTCTACTATCATTTATTAATTTCTAAAATTCTTTTTGTTCTCTCAATATTCTTTTTAATATCTTGTTCTTCCCACTAACTTTATTGAGGTAAGATTGAGAAATGAAAATTATATATATTTAAGGTATACAAATTGATGTTTTGAATACATGTGCACAGTAAGATAATTGCAACAATCAAGCTAATTAACATATTTATCACTTCACGTAGTTACCATTAGTATGGTAGTGAGAACACTTAAGATCTACTCTCAGTAAATTTCAGATATACAATATTGTATTGTTAACTGTATTCACAATGCTGTATATTAGATATGATATTCATCTTGCATAACTGAAACTGTACAACATCTACTCATTTTGCCTTCCCTTCAGCTCCTGGCAACCACCATTCTACCCTGCTTCTGTGAGTTTGACTATTTTAGATACCACGTATCAGTGAGATCATGCAGTATGTATCTTTCTGTATCTAGCTTATTTCACTTAGAATAATGTCCTTGAGGTTTGTCCATGTTGTCAGAATTTCCTTTTTTAAGCCTGAATAATATTCCCTTGAGTGTGTGTGTGTGTGTTTATCCATTCATCTGTGGAGGGACATTTAGTAGCCTGTTCTTTCATTATATCTTCTCTCATCTCTCAAAGGATAATAATCATAACAGTTTTAAAATTTTCTTCTGATCCTTATATTGTCCCTATTACCTCTGAGTTTCCTTATATATATTTATTTTTGTTTCTTTAAGTTTTATTTTAATTCCAATTAATTAACATACAGTGTTTTATTAGTTTCAGGTGTATAATATAGGAATTCAACAGTTCCATACCTCACCCTGTGGTCATGATGACAAGTGCACTCTTAAACCCCATCACCTATTTAACCCATCCCCCCACCACCTCCCCTCTAGTAACCATCAGATTGTTCTCTATAATTAAGAGTCTGTTTCTTGCTTTGTCTCTGTCTCTTATTTTTTACCTTTGCTTGTTTGTTTTGTTTCTTAAATTCCACATATGAGTAAAATCATATGATATTTGTCTTTCTCTGACTGACTTATTTCATTTCGCATTGTACTCTCTAGGTCCATCCATGTCTTTGCTAATGGCAAGATTTCATTCTTTTTTATGGCTGAGGAACATTACATTGTGTAGATATACCACAACTTCTTTATCCATTCATCAATTGATGGACACTTTGACCTCAAATGGTATTAGGTTTCATCCAATTCCTGGTGATTCTGGTTATGTAGTCACACATAACAATGGGACACTAAAATGTGCACTTTTGGTGTGTATGCATGACTGCTTGACAGGAGAGCATTGTATTGGGGTAATTTTACAAGAACTCAGCTATATAATTAGAACACTGTTCTCTGTTAATTTATATAGATATATTCTTTTTTGCTGCCTAATTTATCCAGAAAGAAATCTTTTAAACCTCTGACTGTGAAGCACACACCACCTTCTAGAATTCCGGAGGCTGATCAGAGGAAAGGAAACAGAGGTGCAGTCATCCATGTAGTCCTTGTGTGTTTAGTATGGCATCTCTCCTTTGGTTTCCCTGAATGTATACTTCTTGGTTTGACCAATCTAAAGACTAAAGCATTAGTCTTCTATTAAGAGGAGGAAAAGGTAGTTACCTGGGTGATTATAATGGAAGAGGGATTTCTCTAAATAGTAGACTTAACCAATTCTCATTTTTCTATCCTATCCACACTTGCAATTTCAGAAGTACTTAGTGTTAACATTTCCTCAGACTTCCTTGGGTTCTACATCATGAGTCAGCTGCTTCTGAGCTTTTCCACTGTTAGTGTTCAACTTTTTTCTGTTCTACTAACTCAGTTACTTCTTATCCAATGAGTCTCCAGATTCCAAAGTTTTAATGCTCTCTCCCTTTTCTATTTTTACCCAAATATTGTTGGGTTTGGGCAATCGAGTGGCAATAAAAACCTGTATTCAATCCACCATATTAACTCTCCACTACTTCTTGCCTGTGAAAAAAATAAATCACCAGTAACAATAATCATAGTCAAACAAATATTGTGTATACTATTTATGTATCTCCTTTGATATTTGAACCACAATACATTTATGTCTAATTATAGATATTAGAAAATTATAGTCCCAAAATGCAAAATCTAAAATATATTCTGTTATGTTAACTAAATATCCCCAACAAAGTACAGTAAAAAAAATGAAGCAATATTACTAGTAGTTTATCATTAGGTGATAAGGATGGCAACAATAGAAAACCATAACCAACCAAGACAACATTTTTGTTAATGTACCCATAACAGTATCTTTCGCTAATATTGTAGGTATTACTAATTAAAATGTAGGCACATGCATTATAGGAATTTGGCAGTATTACAAACATTTCATGGCAGCCAATCTTTATAACAGAATGCTGAAAGTTCTTTTGTGCTTAATTTTAGCTTATCGGTATAAATTTTATTAACACTTAAAAACTTGTTTTCCACTGTAGTACCAAGGGAACTTTCACCATACATAAAAACAAAGTTCTGTGTAATTGTTTGCCATTTATCTTTTATAAATTAAGGAGTGAATCAGCCCATTAGATGGACCTTTAAAGTATATCATGGGCAGTAGATTCTCATTTGATAATTATTGTCCTGGACATAGCTCCTTGATTAAAAATAGAAAACATGGTATTTAGATTTTGTTCATCCAACTCTGTGCCACCAACCAATTTCACCATTATAGACATTATAGACATATATTTTTGAGAAGCCCTGACTAGTTGAACCTTGGATCTTTCCAAGGATAACTAGAAATAGTTTTCTCTAGAAAGCAGAAAGTGCAAGTACATGGGCTCGATGAGGTTGGTCAAGAGCAATACCAAGCATTATCCAAATATTGTAATCTCCTGGCTGATTATAACCTAAGACAATGACACTTATTAAGCACTTATTATATGGAGGTACTATGGCAAAGTCTTTTTACAAATCATTAATTTAACAACAAAAACTCCTGTGAGCAGGTATTTTTATTAACCCATTTTAAAGATGAGGAAACTGAAGTCAGTAATTTTCCCAAGCTACGTTTATTTAACTACAGAGCCCATGATCTTAAATACTACAAAAATCTGACTTCATCTATAAGATTAGCAGTATTAGCATTATGAAGATCTCAGAAGCTGGTACATCAACAAGTTACCGTGGTAATACCTATTGTGTATAGAGGGAAGAAAAATTAAAATTAAGAGTGTTGGGGAGGAAAAATTTTTCTTTATTCTTCAAGATTCTTTTAGTTGGTCTCAGAAACTGACATGAGGGAAGATTAACAAGACTTTAAAAAAATAGGTTATTTACATACACACAGAGGGCTAATAATGCAATAATACAATTGAGCCCTGTAGGAATGACCAAGTCATGCAGCTTTTATATATTTTAGACAAAGAAACATAAATCTGTGAGGAATTAACAGAAAAAAGAAAACTTATGTTTGGGAGCTTCAATTTGTAAAGAATTTGGGTTGGAGTAGTAAGTTAGCAAAAGTAACAAGGTTTGTGTATTTAGCCTTCTTGGTCCTGAATTCCCTATGCCTGGTGATAAGGATGTCTCTTTACCTCCTAGTACAGAACAGGTACCCTTCACATGGGAGATGTATCTCCTACCTTCAGAAAAACAAAGAGGAATGAGGTCTTCTTGCACTGGCTGTATCTTAAGTTACTTTAATTAAATATAATTACTTAATCATTTTGGCATATTTTAGGGTGGTCTGCCCAGAACCCCCACAAGGGTACCATAGAAATGAAGAAAAGATAATACTCCTCATTGAAATTGTAATTGCATCCAATTAAAGAAGAGTTCCCTCTTCCCCTAATAGTTTTATGACAAGAAGCAAATTATTTAGATTCTCTGAGCCTTAATTTCATCTTATGTAATATAAGCTCCAACTTATTCAGTTACTATAAAGTTTAGATGAAATACTGGATTTAAAATGCTTTGTGCATAATATGTGATAAAAAATGTTTCTTTTTTATTCAATATAAATTTTTGAAAATTATTATATAGTAAAAGCCTTTTCCCTCAGCCTTTTCTCTTGTAACCAGAGTCTTTATACATACATGCACATGTGTGCATATGTAAATGTCATGATTATTCAGTAAATGCAAATACTGAATACCCATTTGAAAAGAAAATATATATAAATTCTTACCTCATCCTAGCCCAATGTAAAAAAATTCCAGATGGCTAAAAGAATTAAACCAAATTGAAATCATAAATTTATTAAAAGAAAACATGAAAGAATGTTTTACTAGTATTGATATAGAGAAAACCCTTCAATTATGTAATAAAACCCAGAAATATAAAAGAATGGAATGATACATTTAGTAACATAAACATTAATCACATAACTCAGTAATAAAAGAAATGATGTGAAAAAAAGCAAGGGATACCTAATAAAATTATATCACCATCAAAGGGATAATTTCTGCAATATGCTGAGACTTATTGCAGAACAATACAAACAAGAAAATCCAGGACGCCTGGGTGGCTCAGTCGGTTAAGCTTCTGCCTTCTGCTCAGGTCATGATCCCAGGGTCCTGGGATCGAGCCCCGCATTGGGCTCCCTGCTCGGCTGGGAGCCTGCTTCTCCCTCTCCCTCTGCCCCTGCTTGTGTTCCCTTACTCACCGTGTCTCTCTCTGTCAAATAAATAAGTAAAATCTTTAAAAAAAAAAAAAAAGAAAATCCAATAGAAAGATGGGCAAAAGTCTTTATCAGATAATAACAAAATAAATACAATTGCTAATAAAATATGTAAAGAGGCCCAGTTCTCTACTTAATTGCAGATATAGAGAATGAAAAGTTATCATTTTTCAGTTGTCAGACTCATGAGGAATTAGTTTAGTAGCATCTAAGGTCAATGAAAAAAAAATTACTCTTTCTTAAGGGAATATAAATAAACACAAATTTGAGGAGAGCAATTTGATGGTTTTTAAAATGCACATATTCTTTGATTGACAACTTCACTTCTGAGAAATTGTTCCATAGATATATTCACTTATGTCTATGAAAATGTTTGTACAAAATCGTATAACTGCAGTATTGTGTAGAATGATTTTTTTTTTTAAGTTGAAAACAGCATACATGCTTAAATCTACATCAAGAAGGAATGATTAAAGACATTATGGTCCATTAAAGATATTATGGTCCATTTCCAGCAGGAGTCGACAAACTTTTTGTAAAGGTCAAGATAGTAAATATTTTTAGGCTTTTGTGGACCACATACACTCTCTGTCACATATTTTTTTCTTTAATATAGTATTGGCATAAACCTCTGATCTAGAGAATGGAATACTAGAGCCAGTAAAAATTATTCTATGTGCAAAGATGGAAAATTCATGTGAAATACTGTTTGGTAAAACCAAAAAGAACAAAACATGTTTGTTTGTTTTTTATCTAATGACTTTTTTTCTTATTATAATGGAAAATTGGTATTCATTAGGTATATGTACCACGTTTACCTATCTTCCTTCCTGTTCAAATGGAAAATTTGCCCTCACTTCATCCTCGGTGAACCATTATAAAACCCATGCTCTGGATAACAGTTCCTTTTGCTCTCATTAAAAACTTTTCTTTACCTTTTTCCCTTCACAGAAAAATTTCAAATTGCTGTATTTTTTCATTTCTTCTCCTCCTTTTTTTCACTCCATTCCAGCTTTCATCTCCTCTGCTCTTCTTTTTTTTTTTTTTTAAAGATTTTATTTATTTATTCATGAGAGAGAGAGAGAGAAGCAGGCTCCCAAGGAGCAGGGAGCCCAATGTGGGACTCGATCCCAGGACCCTGGGATCATGACCTGAGCCGAAGGCAGACGCTTAACCATCTGAGCCACACAGGCGCCCATCTCCTCTGCTCTTCTGAAATCATTCTCATTGAGGTCTGCAATCACCTTCTTGTTGCCAAAACCAATGTTCAATTCTTGCCTTAAATTTTTCTTATCCAGCATTTGACATAGTCTCTTACATTGTTGACTTCTCCTTCACAGATGTCTTTCCTATAGAATCTTACTCTTCCCACACTCAAAAAATTGAAGTGAAGTCAAACTATATTTAATAATCATATGTTGCATATTGGAAAGCTGCTAAGATAGTAAATCTTAAAATACATCACAAGAAAATAATTGTAACTGCATGGTAATGGATATTAACTAGACTTACTATGGTGATCATTTCTCAGAGTATAAAATATCAAACCATGATGCACACCTGAAAATCATGTTATATGCCAATTATACCTCCATATAAAAATAAAATAAAAATTGGAGTGACCTCAGACCCCAGACTTCTGTTCTTCTCTATCTATATTCACTCTCTAGAGAGGATCACTATCTATATGCTGATGATTCTCAACTTGGTATCTTCAATGCAGGCCTCTGTTGCTCAATCTAAAATACCCATCAAACATATGTGCTTGAATATATAATAATCTCACACTTAACGTGTCCCACAGAGCTCTTTTGATTCTCCAACCCAACCTCTTCTCTCTTCTTGATGTCTTGCCCTAATGCCTCCACTAACCGGGCACCCTCCTTCCATCTCTAATGGCTTCCCATTATATTTAAAATAAATTCCAAAGTCTTTACTATTGTTTCCCAGGCTCCACATGCTTTGGAACCCTATTACCATTTTGACCACATCTCCTACTCCTCTTACCCTTCTCACTCTGCTCCAGCCACCCTGGCCTCTTCTAAACCATCAGGCATAAGACCACCCCAGAGCCCTTGCGGTAGATAGTCTTACCATGAATGCTCTTCCACCAGATGTCCACATTGTTGACACCCTCATTTCATACATATCTCTGCTAAAATATCACCCCTTCAATGGGAACTTCTTGTCTGCATTATTTAAAATACCATCTTTTTTTTTTACTCTCTCTTTAATGTGTTTTTCTTTCTCATAGCACTTACCATCATCTGATATTATAAATCTATTAATGTATTATTTGCCCACTTACCCAGTAAAATGATGTAGTAAACTACATGAGGACGAAGAGTTCCTTCATTTTGTTCACTGCTCTATTCCTAGTTCCTAGAATAAGGCCTGAGACTTGAGAGACAATAAATAAATCTTTTTTGAGTGAATAATAAATCCTATTTGTGTAAAAAACAGTAGTGTTTACATTTAGTACTTTTGAACCAAATCTTTTGTTTTTAGTTTTGATTAAGGTTTTGTTCCCTTCAATTATGATTTTACTATCATTCTAAAAAAGGAAAAAGTTGGGGGAAGGAGGGGAAGAGGATAAACAAAGTTTCTGAGAAGTCGTCTTGGATTTTTTACATTACACTGAAATAATAGGTCAGTTTTAGCTTTAGGGTTAGATTTGTCATTGTAGTTGAAGTAGGGTTAGGATAAGGGTTTTCGTAAAATTCAAGTCTCAATTTCTGATTCAACTACTAGTTGAGCTTCAAATTAAAGTTTCTATTCTAAATATTCTTGCAGTTATATGAAAATTTCCTAGGAGAATACACAAAACTAAAAAAGTACGCCTGAGATTTGGAAATAGAGTCGGTGGCAGTTTAGAGTGGACTAAGGAAACTTTCGCATTTCATTCACTAGCCATCTCTAATAACATTTACTAAACCCAGTTAGTAGTTTAATGATTTTTAAAAGACATTTAACTCTTAAATATAGAGTTAAGCTGATAATATTTGAAGATAATAAGGTATCATCGACTACCTGAAAGGACCCAGCTTCGTGGCAGGCCTTCACTACAGTGGACATGATCTTGGTTAGATGTTATACAACTGAAAGATGTTCAAGCTTTACAAATAAAGGGCCAGTAATGGCAAAGAAAACAATAGCAAGCTCTTATTCTTCTGCTTTTACATTCCTTCTTGAGATGTCTAAATTTAAATGAGATGCATATATTACCTTTGTGTTTCTAGGTCACAGACTGAAGTAAGCCAAAGTGACTGATGGCCCTTAGGAAACCTTTGTACATATAACACATGACTTCCATCATATTATACAGATTTCTTTTTTAAATCTGTCTCAGCCTTAAGTAAAGCAAATTTAGGATGGCAGGGCTATATGTAGCGTTTGACTTTAATTCCTCATCAGGCAGAATCACAAGGAAGGTAACCTCTTTCTTCCCCTACAAGGGTGACTTTTATGTTTCTTGGAAGTCACTAAAGAACTTCAACCTCAATCTTTTTTTTTTTTTCATAAGATTTTATTTATTTATTTGACAGAGAGAGACACAGCGAGAGAGGGAACACAAGCAGGGGGAATGGGAGAGGGAGAAGCAGGCTTCCTGCCGAGCAGGGAGCCCGATGTGGGGCTCGATCCCAGGACCCTGGGATCATGACCTGAGCCGAAGACAGACGCTTAACGACTGAGCCACCCAGGCGCCCCTCAACCTCAATCTTCTTTCCATCTCAAATTTGACCACGACACTCCCACTTATTTGCTTATAGCCCACGGACGTAGCTTTTGATTCTTAAAAAGCCAATATATGGTTGATATTACAGCTATTACCCAGCAGAGGGCAATCCTTGCAATAGAACAAATATTAAGATCAAAAAAGAATCCACGGGAAATTTGGCATTTTGTCATTCAAGTTTATTAAGCTACATTTTGCCAAACCAACATAACAGCTTAGAATCAGGCTTATTGTGACTTTTCAGTTGATTAAACATTGGTAAATAAATGAAATTAACAAACTTCACCAGTACAAATTAAATTTATGATTGAATTTATTTCCTTAATTCAAGATATCTCCTTCACATACCTAAAGTTCTAGTGTTTGTAAGATTACTGATCACTTCCTTTCTTCTTAAACCTCTGCTATCTCCTTGGCTTTCAGAACATCAATCTCTCGTTTTTCCATGTTTATCTCATTTTTCTACTTCTGCTTTACCGTGTAAAAATAGTTCCCTAGCTCTTCTCAAAACATATATTGTGTTGGGGCTACCTTCACCACCTGCATAACCTCAACTAATTGCTTTAAGTCTCCGAGTTTTCATCCCTCCCTGAAATGCAAACTCCTAATGCCCATTGGACAGTTCCATCCAGATATTTCATGGGCATCTCAGACTCAACCCCATTGTCTCCCTTCCCTAATTAATACCTCTCTCCATCTGTCTTGCTTATCTCAATGGTTAGCAGTAGGCATAAAATACTCTGGTTACCTCCTTCTCATTCCCACTCATCTTCCATATAGAACAATGCCCACATTCCATTGAATGTCCTTACTGTCTTATTCCATCCCCTGAGTTCCATCCCCAATAACAAACCATTTAAACATTCATATTTTCTAATCTAGACTATTGAAATATTAAATAACTTGAATCTTTCTTATTTGTCCCCCATAATTCTGCTAAAGTGATTTTTCCAAGACATACAACTCATATTTCTTCTCAGATAAAACCATTAAAACCTCCTTAAAATGACATGTAAGTCTATGATCTAGCTCCTGACCATCTTCCTAAAATGATGTCTCACATCACACATGCACATACCACATCATGCTGCAGCTTGTTAAACCACTTGACTTTTTCAGTTCCTAAGCACATTATTTTATTCCCTCTGATTTTGTCAATTTTTTTTTCCATCTCCTTCCCTCACACAAAATTCCTTCCAGGAACGTAAACTCATTTACAAATATTAAATCGTAAATAAAATACTACCAAATCAAAGCAAAGAATATGTTAAACAATTACAACACTGAAAAAGAGGCATTTACACCAGGAGAAAAAATAAAGATGGTTTATTATTAAAAAAAACAATTAACGTCACATAATGGGTCAAAGGAAAATACAGATATAATTCTAAAAGATAATTTAATGATACTTAATATTCTTTATTAGCAAATAATTTTACTGTTACCTGTGCATTTCACTTCTATTTCACCCACTAATCTGTAACTTTAAGAGGGGCAGTCGGTTAAGCATTCTACTCTTGGTTTCGGCTCAGGTCATGATCTCTGGGTCATGATCTCAGGGTTGTGAGATCAAGCCCCACTTTGGGCTCCCTGCTCAGCAAGGAGTCTGAGATTCTCTCCCTCTCCCTCTGCCCCTCCCTGCCTCTCCCTTCTAAAATAAATAAATAAATCTTTAAAAAAGGGAGGGCATACAAAAGAATGTCTTGTTCATTATCCCTGTTTTGTCCAGCAGATAAGGAGCACTTAATATTTCTGAGATGTCCAGTAGGTACATGAAAAGATGCCCAACATCATTAATCATCAGGTATTTGCAAATCAAACCCACAGTATTACAATGAGATATAATCTCACACCTGTTAGAATATATTATCAAAAAAAAAAGCAAGCGTTGGCAAGGTTGTGAAAAAAAAGGGGAACCTTGTGCACTGTTGATGAGAATGTGAATCAATGTGGCCACTCTGGAAAACAGTAGGGAGGTTCTTCTATTATGATCTAGCAATTCCACTTCTGGGTATTTGTTCAAAGAAAATGAAAACACTAACTTGAAAAGATATATACACCCCATGTTTATAATAGCATTCTCTATAATAGCCAAGGTACAGAAACAACCAAAATGTCCACTGATGAATGAATGGATAAAGAAAATAGGGCAAGTATACACAATGGAATATTATTTAGCCATAAAAAAAGAAAGAAATCTTGCCATTCTCAACATCATGAATGGACTTTGAGGTATTATACTAAGTGAAATAAGTCAGACAAAAAAAAATACAAATACCATATTATCTCACTTATATGTAGAATCTAAAAAAATTAGAAGATGGAAAACAATAATAACACCACCCTTGTGGGATTGCTGCAAGAAATAATAATAGCAGGGGGTGGAGCAAGATGGTGGAGGAGTAGGAGACCTGGATTTCGTCTCCTCTCAGGAATTCAGCTGGATAGGGATCAAACCATTCTGAACACCTACAAACTCAACAGGAGATCGAAGAAAGGAATAGCAACAACTCTCTCATCA
>NC_138376.1:37614320-37681892 GCF_054177405.1 Leptonychotes weddellii | reverse complement strand
ATGGGTTGGCCTGATGGTGGGTATTGAGGAGGGCACGTTCTGCATGGAGCACTGTGTGTTATGCACAAACAATGAATCATGGAACACTTTATCTAGAACTAATGATGTAATGTATGGGGATTAACATAAGAATTAAAAAAAAGATAATAATAGCATAAGTAAGGAGAGTTTTCTACCAATTATATTATCACAGTCCACAAATTGTAAATACTCACTGGGCTTTAAGGATTTGTCTTGAAGCAAAAGTATGAAAAAGGAGAGAAATCTTCTATATGTTATAATTTAATGGTCATAAGGAAAGGTCACTCCTGCTCAAAATTTGCCATGCCATAGCTCGATTTTTCCCAAATACTTAGTACTTTGTCTTCAAATATAGAAAACCTGGCCTAGCGGGAAGCCTGCTTCTCCCTCTCCCACTCCCCCTGCTTGTGTTGTCTCTCTCTCTGTCAAATAAATAAATAAAATCTTTAAAAAAAAAAGAAAACCTGGCCTCTGGGGCCCCTGGGTGGCTCAGTCGGTTAGGCATCGGACTCTTGGTTTTGGCTCAGGTTGTGATCTCAGGGTCGTGAGATCAAGCCCCGCGTCGGCTCCCCACTCAGCCAGTAGTCTGCTTGGGATTCTCTCTCTCCCTCTGCCCCTCCCCACTGTGTGCTCTCTCTCTCTTAAGTAAAATAAATAAATCTTAAAAAAAAAAAAAGAAGAAGAAGAAAGAAAGAAAGCCTGGCTGCTAAAACACAGATGATATTTAAAGATTTAAACCAAGGGAGAAAGTGACAGGAAGAAGAAAGCTGGCAGATAGATCTTCTTTCTCTTGGATATGCTCTTCTGATGTGGTGATTCATATAGTATCTCTTTGCAGATACCGCTCAAAATCAATCAAACGCCCTCACCACAGAGCGCTTGCCAGCTTAGTGAGGCACTTGTTCACATGTGCTTTCCCTCCCTCCTTGTCTCACTCCTTTCTCCCTCATTCCTACTTCTCTGGAATTGTACTCCACAATCAAGTTAACACATAAGTTCTTGCCTCGGGCTCTGCTGGCCAAACAACCTGAGCAAAGACCATACACTAAAATAGAATCTACAGAGAAAATATTATGAAGTGGGACCAAAATGCACTTAAACTGTTTAGTAGGACTAGGACTATATATTTCTCAATTTTATGTTAATTATTACCTGTCTTTCCAAACCCCTACAAGTTCAGTCTTCAGTTCGGTAGAGACCTCAGGGTACTCATCTTTCTCAGTCATGGTAGGTGGAATCTTTGGAGACTAGAAAACTAGATTCTATCCTAGTACCATAGAGTAAGTGTGGTTAAACATAAGGAGGATACAATTATTGATTTCCCATCCCTAATTTTCTGCTATATTAGTTAACTACTTCATTATTCACCCAGCTTCTCACACAGAAAGCATCCTTTATTCTTTTCGTTTTTCTTTTTTCTTTTTTTCAAATATAAAATTCCTCGTGGAATTTTACCCCCTTAATCCACCCCCAACACAAACTCATAAATCCATATACAAATGATACTTTGACTCCAGTAACAATGTTATGATTCACTTCATTTTTTACTGCACAAGGATTTGCAAAGCAGCCAAAAGTTGGTTTTTCACCTCTTAGCCCAACACCTTCCTCAAAGCTATAAAAAGGTAGAGGTCAAAGAAGGGAAGATGTTTCTCTGGATAGTTGCTTACGTGTTATACAACATCCAGCTTGCACCACCCCCCCACACACACACAAAAGGATGAGGTGGCTTCCCTCCCCCTTCACTTTAATCTTAAGAGAGCCTGGACTGTGTCCTTGAAGGTTCTGGAGCTCAAAGATCTATACTAGACACATGCCAGAAAAAAAACAAAAGATATGACTGGCCAGCTGGCTGCCTGTCTAATAAAGAGGGCTCTACTTGGGAACTCCCATGATTTATAAAGGAAAAGGATACATGACTGTCTCTAGGGAAATCGTCCTGTAGCCATTATAAACTAACTTGGTCAGCTCTGGGGCTGGAGACCTTAATAGAGCAAAAGGATGGTTATACTGAAAACCAGAGACTGAGAGAAGAATCAAAACTGGACATCTGGGGAAAAAAGCATTATCTTTACCAGCAATTCTTAATCTTGAAAATGCATCAGAATCACCTGAGTGAGGACCTGTTAAAACCACAGCTTGCTGGGCCCCACCCTTAAAGTTTGATTCAATAGGTCTGGGGTGAGGTCTGAGCATTTGCATTTCTTCTTTTTTTTTTTTTTTTTAAAGATTTTATTTATTTATTTGACAGAGAGAGAAAGCACAAGTAGGCAGAGCGGCAGGCAGAGGCAGAGGGAGAAGCAGGCTCCCGGCTGAGCAGGGAGCCTGATGCGGGGCTCGATCCCAGGACTCTGGGATCATGACCTGAGCCGAAGGCAGCTGCTTAACCGACTGAGCCACCCAGGCGCCCCATGAGCATTTGCATTTCTAACAAATCTCCAGGGGATGCTAATGTCACTAGTCCAGGACAACACTTGGAGAATCACTGACCTACTTTAAAAGAAATACTGAGATCCTCAAACACAAGGCAGGCTGCTCACCAAGACGGTGGGGGCAGGGCTGAAGAGAAGAAAGAACAAAGATAAAATCTCAGTGTTCAAAACATGTTGATTTCTTGCTCACATGAAGTCAAATCAGATGGGGTCGGATGGGTGAAGGTAATGAAAAGAGGGCCTAGTCTTCACAGTCATTAAAGGACCCAAACTGACTGACCCTTTGCCACCTTCAAGTGGCTTCCAAAGTTGTTCTGGGTGTGGCCATCCAATTAGCAGATGAGAGAAGAGATCGGAGGATCAAGCAAGACATTTTTATGGGGTAGGCCTGGATTCCTATACCCATTGCTGAGAATTTAGTCACATGACCTTATCTAGATGCAAGGGGGCTGGGGACATGTCGTCCCTGGCAGGGGATGTATGTCCAGAGAGCAAGAATCTCCAGAGGACATCTAGCAGTCTCTGCCACCAAACCCCCTTTCCATTGCAGGCTTCTAGCCTTCAGCAAGTCTGAGTTCAGCTTTAAAGGAAATGTATAGTTAATTACTAAAGTGACTGTAACTAAAAGTAACCCAAGGACTTATCTGAGTGACCCCAAAAAAGTTATGAGACCCATTCAGGATAGGGACAAGAGGATGAGGGAGTGTGTTTGCAGGGGCCGTCATGAGGGAAAACAAAGTTGCTGTTTTAAGATCACAGAGTTCCTCTCTTTTAACATGTTACACTGCTTTTTTAGAGTAAGCAAATTTTTAAGTGAAATAAATAAAGATTTCATAATTTCACATTTATATAACTTGATATCCTTTATTTATCTCTCATTCTGAAAGCAAATGACAGATCTACTTTTTAAGGATGAAAGCTTGCTATTTTTTGAGGATATCTTTAATGTGATACTGCAACTCCAAAAGCAGAAACGTTCCGCACAATAGCTGCAAATACCTTGTTTTTTAAGGTGATTACGCTTAATGCAGGTGCACTAGTCTGCCTGTTTGCCATAAAGTGCAATTACTGCCTGTGACATCTCATAATTCATAAGGTTGGAGAGTAAAGACATTTATGTGACTTCTAGTGATAACTCTTTGAAGGCTGTCCAAAAGGAAATTAACTGATACATGATGCTATATACTTAAAGAGTGAAAGAAAAGCGAGAAGAAAAAGAAACATCCTTCACTGTCTTTCGTTCATTGCATCAATTAGGACACACAAGGCAGCATCTTTCTTTATCATCTGGTCTCTCCTATGAGCTGAATTTTCTTTCTGTAGTTCATTCTGATCAGTTCTATCACCAGCATCCATTGCTTCCATTTTTACTCTCATCCTTTCTTCTACATGGGGCAAATCATCAGGCAAAGAAGCCAAACAATTGTGAATCATCTCAATGACTCGTTGCAGATGCTTTTGAAAGACGTAACTATTTCAACACGTTAATATTTCTGCACCTTCACTGTGATTCTCAAGGTCTCTCTCAATGTGCTACACACCTACAAAAAGCAGCTTAAAATCTTCCAGGTTTCTCTTTTCATTTTATATTCCCAGGGCTCCTTATCAAAATATCTAAGAGGTCTAAGAAACCAATATTGAGTTTTCTCAGTTCATTCTCATGACCAAACTGCATAGGATGATGCTGTTTGACATCCTGTCTGCAGGGCAGATGCTAAGATCACCACATTGGAACTGATGCCAAATATCATGTAACTCTTTTTTATTGGAGGTGTAGGCTTGACAGTTGGGCCTTCCTGAATATTTTTATCTGTATACTCCTTGATGTGCTGCATCAGAGGGGGTGAAAGGGCATGCACGTGCTGTGGCTCACCCGTTGTGGAAGAGCCAGAACCCCAGATCTCTGTCTACACTGGCAACCTCATTGACCACCACCACCAACAGACTTCTGGCCTCCTCCTCCAGGAAGAAGCCACTGATGCTTTTTAAAAATTCCTTTCTTGGGGTGCCTAGGTGGCTCAGTCGGTTAAGCATCTGCCTTTGGCTGAGGTCATGATCCCAGGGTCTTGGGATCGAGTCCCACATCTGGCTCTCTGTTCAGTGGGGAGCCTGCTTCTCCCTCTCCCTCTGCCTGCTTGTGTGTACTCTCTCTCTCTCTCTCTCAAATAAATTTTTTAAAAAATAAATAAAAATTCCTTTCTTTTACTCACATGCCATATCCAGTCTATCAGTAAATCATGTTGGCTTTCCCTGAGGGATAATTCCCCATTTAATGCATTTTCTTCCATTTCTGCTGCTATAAACCTACACCAAACCATTATCATCTCTTGGTCTGTCACTGCAATAACTGGTCTCTCTGCTTTCATTCTTGGCCCCCACCTCCTGATTCATTCTGCATATGGCAGTCAGACCTTAACTTAGTTAATATTGTGTTAATCCACTTTCAACAGTTGCTCATGTTTTATAGAATAAATCAAACCCCTCTTTCTTCTTTCCTTCATCTACCATGATTTTCTCCTCTAACTTAGGTCTGAGCATAGTGACCAAAGCCCACAGTAAAGCAATTTTATTGCAACTCAAACCAGTTAGGCAATTTATTCAAATTAAAGCAGAATGTTTTCTTATGGAATTCTTAATATCCAAGTGATCAAGCTTCATGAGATCAAGAATGAGAGGCAAATTTGAAAAAGTTTATTAAAAATGTTAGCCATTAAATTTCTAAATAAGCACATTTTAAAGTAATTGAATTAAGTTTGAATTATTCTAATAATTTCAATAATTATTTTAATTACTAACAAGATAACAATATGTATCAGGGCAGATAGTGTTGGGAATAAGAAAGTGATATGTGCTGAAGAGTGGACAGTGCATTCTCCCAAAATATCATTTTCTCAGTATATCTTTGCCTTCTTTCTGGCCTTTCCCCTTTTTCTCTTTAGTTCATTTTCCTCAAATGTTCTTCCTTTTCTTTGTTCCTTAATGACACTATTGTGACAAAAGAGTCTCAAGTTTTTGTGTCCAAATTTATTCACTCCACCAATATTTGTGGTTTCCTTACTCTGTGCCAAGCACTAGTTTAAGAGCTGAGATTGCTGCAGGGCCCATGTGGTTTATAAGTAATCTTTTGAATGATGTCAGGCACATACTGACCACTATATTCATCAATTCATTCATGGATTAATTTGATTGGTAATAACTGCTGATTATAGAAATCTCTTTAACCTTAAAAAATAATTACTAATGCAGCATTTAAAGAGATTTATGACCATGAAAGAAGCTTAATAAATCTTGTTGTTATTACCAAGCATCAACTCTTATTGGCATTTAGTTGATCTTCAGAACTGGAAGCTTCAAATGAAAGTACGGAGTAGTAATTTATGATCACAGGGAATGGGGCACCACTAGGTAGGAGGCTTATAGTCTTACGGTCAGGGACACCATAAGTTTACATAGAAAAACAGATGGCATACAGCTGTTGGATTAATGCCAATAGGAGAGGCAAACGAGTGTCAGATCAAACTCATCCTGGTCTTCTACCCTCTCCTTTATTCCCCCCATCTATCTATCTTTATCTCTATGTCTATGTAATTCTACCTCTGATTTTTCCCCTGTCAGCCCAAGGAAAAGCTTGGAATTATTATCAACTCACCTAGATATCTTCTTGTTTACTATTCTTTTTATTTTATTGCTTTTTAACTTTAGGCAATTAACAGGCAATTTACAAAAAATGATAAAGACTAAAGAAACAGTAGAGCAAATTCCTACTCTCAAGATATTTTTTTTTCACTTTCTTCTAGGCTTTTTTGCCCTCAATTTCTCTTTTCTTCCAATAATGCAAATCGTCTGGCTGCAACTTTCTCGTCAAAGCACTACACAAGAGTGAAAATAAACAAATAGCACACATTGCTTAAAGATTGCAAGCCTCAACTCCAGATGTAAAATTTGGCATCCAGACTGAGGTAAATTCAACCATTGGAAGCAATCATGTTTTAAACTTCTTTGTATATCATATTAGGGAGTGAGGATTTTATAATTTTTTCTAGAAAGAACTCAAAAGAAGATGGATGTCAGGAGTCTCCCAGTTTTGCACAGAATCAAATTCTCTTAAGAATAAGGAACACAGGTATGTCACTTAACTCCCTTGTGCCTCAGTGCTTTCATACTTAAATAAAAGAGTTTGGACTTCATAATTAATATAATTATCACATGTTGGGGAAGAAAATTATCCTTATACCCTCCAGGTTCTTCTGGCTAGTCTAAGAATTGACATGAGACAGATTAACAGGAATAAAAAACAAATTTAATTATGTGTGCACAGAGGCCCAATAATGAAATTGAGACCTATGGAAATTAACAAGGCATGAAGTTTTTATACATTTTAGACAAAGAAACAATAAATCTGTGAGAAATTGGCAGAACAAAGATAACTTATGCTTGGGAGCTGTGATCAGTAAAAACATCTAAAGAACATTTGAGCTGCAGTAATAAATTAATACAAGTATGTGGTTTGTTAATACAGCCTTCTCAGCTCTGAATTCCAGATCTGTGGTAATAAGGATATCTCTTTATCTCCTGGTACAGGAATAGTTCCTTTGACATGGGAGATTTATCTCCTGCTTTCGGAAGACAAAGAGGCTGGTAGAGTGTTCTTCTTGCACTGGCTGTTTCTTAAGTATCTTTTATTTATTTATTTTTTAAGATTTTATTTATTTATTTGGCAGAGATAGCAAGAGAGGGAACACAAGCAGGGGGAGTGGGAGAGAGAGAAGCAGGCTTCCCGCCAAGCAGGGAGCACAATGTGGGGCTTGATCCCAGGACCCTGGGATCATGACCTGAGCCGAAGGCAGATGCTTAACAACTGAACCACCCAGGGGCCCCTCTTCTTAAGTATCTTTTAATTCAAAATAGTCAATATGCCCAAATGGGACATTTTGGGGCTGCTTGCCCTTGGTCCCAACATATGTGATGCTCTTGTCATCTACTAAGATGAAAACTGACTCTAAGCAACATGGCCCAGAACAACCTTAAAATAATAGCCAACCCTGAACAAAATTATAAAAAAAGAGCTATTTATATGTAGTTTTTCTTTTTAAATCAGTAGTCTCTGTATCCTTTCAACTGTATATAAATCAGTCCCTCTGATCTCTATTAGGGGTTTTGTACTGTGAGAGACAAAACATAAAACCTCTCTACAGTGTAACCTAATATTCTCAAAAAAGAATCTAATAATCCTCATTCGCACTCACATTTTTGGTACTGTGTTCTCTCTACATTTTACATTTATCTGCATTTTATTTCATCCTTCCCTCCTCCTCTCTTCATATCACTAAACATTAATTCAACCAATGCTATAGATCAGACAGTATGGTCTGTGCTGTGGACACAAGGAGAAATGAAATCTAGTTCCTACCCTGGTGTTGTTCATGTCCTATAAGAAAGACAGTGTTTATTGTCAGTTAATGATATTAAAATGTGAAATGTAAATAGCGGGGGGTGTGCTTAGAAACAGAGAGAAGGATGACTAACTTTATCTAGGAATTCTGGAGAGGTTTCACAAAGAAAACCATATTTAATAGTGAAGGGTGTGAGAGCGGTTGTTTACCAAAGAAAGATAGTGTTCTAGGGAGTGAAAGAAGCATTGCCATCAGGGATAAATAAAACAGACACTGATGGGGTTAAAACAAAGGTTTTGATGCTGCCAAAGGGACTCCCCACTAGTCTCCTGATGTCAAAGGGCCCCAAATAAATAAGCTCTATTTATCCCTGTTTGAAGAAATTTTAAAAGTTGGAAGGTGGAAATTACTATAAGAAACTTGACCAATAATCACTTGGAGCAGTGAATAGGCAGATTAACTAAGTTAAAGGTTGATAAAAAGGCCAGAGTCACTTGGCTCAACCCCACGCTGGGGACTCAAAGCCTTTTGCACAAGATAGGTAAAATGGTCAGGGGGTGGAGAAGAGAAGTTTCCAGGATTCCTTGATATAGGAGTCCCATGAATTGTGGTCCAAAAGCCCATTGGTGAAGCCCTGACCAGGACTACAATTAGACTGAGAGAACATAAGAATATAATGATTGATAGGATTATGAAAATTGGAATGTTTAACAAACTTTATTTTTTTTTTTTTAAAGATTTTATTTATTTATTTGACAGAGAGAGACACAGTGAGAGAGGGAACACCAGCAGGAGGAGTGGGAGAGGGAGAAGCAGGCTTCCCGCAGAGCAGGGAGCCCGATGCAGGGCTTGATCCCAGGACCCTGGGATCATGACCTGAGCCGAAGGCAGACGCTTAACGACTGAGCCACCCAGGCGCCCCTAACAAACTTTATATAAAGAAGTTGTGTCTCCTTTAGCTGAATGTCTTATGGGAATGGATATTATGTCATAGGGGCAACAGTTCCCTGACCTAGTATGGTAAAACCAAAACCTGTTGAAGTCCTAAAGGAGACTGTAGCTAGGGATGTAAGAGTTGATGAAACTAAGGTAAAAGTTTGTAGGAGAATTGACATATTTGAACTGGCTTTATGTGAAGCGGTTGTGTATCTTTTACCTGAATAGATTATGGGGATGGACATTGTATCTGATTGGAGAATATTTCCCCCATCAAGTATTGTAAAACAGAAGGCATGTAAATCAGCCCCTCAAGCGATGTTTACTGGACATGCTAAATGAGAATTAGGAAGATTATGCAAGCCCACACAGTGTGGAATCATAGCTGGAGCAAGGGTGGAGACAAATTCTCTGTGTGATAGCTTATGTGGAGTCTAGACTGCAGTTTAGAACAAAGGCCCATGAGCACCTTCCAGCGATGGTCACTGGGGCTTTGAGGTTGAGAATTTCCACTTGAATGGCACTTACTACCTTGCTACCCCAGACTGAAGAACATAAAGTGATTTTGAACCCTGAATTAAGTTGATGATGTCAGAGAAACCTCTAGTGGGCATGGTGGTATCCAGTATCCTGTGTGAGGAGCTGCTGGATTCCATGGTCCCTTAGGCAATGTCTACAAAGAGCTCCTGACTGACTGACAGAGAGCTGCTTGGTTTGTGGATGGCAGTTCCAAAGTGAATGAACAACAGCATCCTGTTTATAAATCCACCACTCTGATCGAAGAAGATAAGAAAGATCAGCTTGATGATCCTAGCAGTGAAATCCTTGGTTTTCCTAGCAGTGATGGAAGAACTGAACAGTGGGAAAAGCCATGTTTGGGTTTTTACTGACTCATAGGCAGTGGTCAATGGCTTGGCCACGTGGCCAGGCAGAGACTCAATGGAAACCTGGCATTTTAAAGGGATGACCTTATGGAGCATGGCTCTGTGGAAATCAGAGGGCTGCATTTTCACAGGACACGTTGATGCTCATTAGAAGAACTACTTTCTAAGTCTGGAAAGTGACTAGAATTGACAGCAGACATTCCATGCGCTCCCCTGAGGTGGCCACGTGGGTTCATGAAATAAGTGAACACAGGGGTAAGGCAGTAGGGCAGAGATGGGCTGAATCTAGTCACAGTCCTATTGCACCTCGAGGCACCAAATGCCATGAAGAACTGTTCTGTCTGCCAACAAGGGAGACAGAGACTGCGGTGGGCTGTGACAGATTCCCTTGTGGGAAGGCCCTGATCACAGCTAGCGTTACCGGTAGCCTTGGGGCTACAAATGAGTTTTGACAGGAATAGACACTGACTCTCGGCTGCACTTTGCTTACCCAGCGGACAGATTCAAATGCTCAGGGTACTGTCAAAGAACTGACCAAAAGATATTGCACCCGTTTTGATGGGCACCTGTCATTTCCTTAGATCAAGGAACATGCTTTACAGTCCATGAAATCCAACAATGGGCAGAGAGATATCCCCTCAGAGGTGTAAATAGAGAACTGGAATGAGCAAATAAAACATTGGTTGCCTAAAACAAGAGATACAAGCAAAGGGCTGGTTTTCACAAGTGTGTGCTCGCTAAAGAGTGCCCCACCACCCAAGAGGGGAGGGGGTGGGGGGATGGGTTAGCCTGGTGATGGGTATTAAGGAGGGCACGTACTGAATGGAGCACTGGGTGTTATATGCAAACAATGAATCATGGAACACTACATCAAAAACTAATGATGTATGGTATGGTGATTAACATAACATAATAAAATTAAATTTAAAAAAAGAGAGTGCCCCACTAGATTTCTGTTTTTTTCTGGTGGATCTGAAGAAGAGGAAGTGGGGAAGAATGTTAGCATGACAATGCAAATCTTGCCAAAGGGGGAGGACTCTGGTATAACAACTATACTTTTAAAATTATCTTCCCCACATCACCTCAACCTTCTCCCCACCCCTGCCCTGATGTAGTGGTCACAGGACCAGGGCTGCAACCACAGTGCTGGAAATAGGAATGATTCATAAGGAAGAAACGAATATGTGGGTTATGTAATGAGGGAAATTCAATATTACACTATTGTCCCTTAACTCGTTATACCAGATGCCTGAAATGGTAAGCCGTATCATTACTGAGACCACTTTTGCTTTTGGAAGCTGACAAGATCAAATGGAAGCCTGCAAACCTGAGCGGGCCTGCCCTGCGCAGCATTTTCATATGATATGATGATGAACTGGAATAGTTATTAATGACTGAATGAGATTCTAGTAATGTGCCAGTATCTTTTAACTTTTATGACTGTTTTGCTATAAGGATCTTTTCGCAAAGACAAAGGGATGACATGTGGTATTATGCCTCCTAAAACCCTTGGAATTTCCTAAGTGATGAGAGACATCAATGTATCTTGTTACATAAATGAGGTGACTTTTGGACTGCCCCTAAGAATAGGGGCTGGCTGCCAGTGGAGTCATGTGATTAGAGGGTAGAAATTTGCAGTCTCACCCCCAACCTCCAGGAGGGGACAGAGGCTAGTGAATGATCATTGATTTAATCAACCATCCCTATATAACAAAGTCTCCATAGAACCCTAAAGGGACAGGGTTCCAAGAGCTTCTAGGTTGTTAAGCATGTGGCACACACAGAGAAGCTTGGAAGCTCCCTGTCCTTTCCCCATATGTTACCCTATGCAGCTCTTCCATATGGCTGTTCCTGACTTATATGTCCTTTTATAATAAACCCATGATTTAGGTGAGTAAAATATTTCTCTGAATTCTGTGAGCGTCTCTAGCATATTAATTGGATCCAAGGAGGGAGTCCTTGGAGCCTTCAATGTATAACTGGTGGTCAGAAACAGGTGATAACCTGGGCTTGTGATCAGCATCCGAAGTGAAAGGTGGTCAGTCTAGTGGCACTGAGCCCTTAATCTGTAGACTCTGGTGCTAGTTCCCCTAGACAGTAACAGAACTGAATTGAATTGTAGGACACCAGCTGGTATTCAAGAATTGCCTATTGGTGTGAAAAACCCACCACATATTGGAATCGGGTGTAGAATACAAACTTGCTCAAATACTGGTCACCTCACCAGATTTTCCCCAATATCTCTTCTCCCAACCCCACCAATCGCTGTCTCTCTCTCTCTCAAGCTCTCTCCCTCTCTCTCCCTCCTTCTCCCCACAACACACACATGCACGCACGCATGCACGCACACATGTAAACACACTTACCCACTTGCTGTTACTATTATTGCTAAAATAATATGATAAAATGTTTTGTTTGTTGTCTTTCCCACCAAAGTACCATGAGGAGAGCATCTCTGTCTTATTTCATATTGTATCCCTAGATCCTTGGCTTATAAGCAGTTTTTGAAAGAATGAATGAGGGAATGAATGAATGAATACATTTATTGCATTTTAACTTCAAAGCTTCTCCATCCATGACTTTCTAAAGACCATGGAAGAAGTAGGTTTATATTTGCACGATAACTAACAAAAACAGTTCTCTCCTCATTTTGCCTTTAAGTTGCCTTTAGATAAGTTCAATAACAAGCCTCAGCTTTAGTAAATATGAACTGAAATACAGGACATGTGCATATACTCCTATGACAAAATAATTAAATACAAGTGCACAGAAAAATGGAATGGAAGTCTCACTAGCTTTTTTATTATGCATCTTCTCAATCAATACATCCTAAAGCTACCAGATTGTATATAGTTTGGTGAATATTTAATACTAAGGACAAATCCTCACACAGAATGGTGGTAAACAACTAATGATTTGTATTTTTAGATACCATGCAGTGAAGTCATATGAATAAACAATAAGCAGCTAAATTATTGTTCAACTGTCACCCATCCACATGATTTTTGTTTGTTTTTGTTTCAACATTAATGTAGCTGAAAATGCCACACTGACCAATTTTTGGTTCAGTTGTTTGTTTCCAATCAAAACAGTCACAGCATCCATATATGAATGAATTAATAAAAATGGATCCCAGTTTCCATTATCCATTGATATATCAATCCAATATTAATTCTGGATCTCCAAAGCAGATTAATATATATTACAACTGGAATCATACAGTATTGGTCCTTTTGTATCTGGTTTATTTCACTAAGCATTATGTGCTCAAGGTTCATCCATGCTGTAGCATCTATCAGAATTTTATTCTTTCTTAAGGTAATATTCATTTTGTTTATCCATTCATCCATGAGTGGATATTTGGTTGTTTCTACTTTTTGGTACTGTGAATAATGCTGCTATGAACATTAATATGCAAATATTTGTTCTAGTCACTGCTTTCATTTCATTGGGGTTTATATCCAGAAGTGGAATTCCTGGATTGTGTGATAACAATATATTTAGCCTCTTAATTTTCAACTTAAATTGGAGATAACTGTAGATCTTCCATGGTCAAGAAAGGGTCATTTCATGAATATCCATTTACTAGGCATAAGTCTCACAAATGGACTTTTAAAATATTCACAAATAGTACATATAAGAACAGTCTCTTCTTTATACGCTGTCTGTGTTCATGGTCTGATTTTTATCTGACTTATAAATTATTTAGGAACATTTCACTTTTCCACATCACTCTTCTATTTTTTTCCCCAAATACTTGACTCTCCCTTTAATAGCAGCTACAAGCCAAACACAGATTTGCTCCAAATCCGAAAAAGCTTTCCATTAGGTTGATATTCCCATTTGCCTACATAATGGTACAGAGGATGATATAGATCTGTTTTTCTGAGACAATACCATCTATCGTTTTATTAATGATGATTTAGTTACATTGCAACTGAAGAGTCTGTCATCAATGTATTAATGAACTGAAAACAATTTCTTTATTTCTCGGTCTAAATATTAAAGACTAAGTTTATGTGTTTACTTATTTGTATAACAAGTGAATTTTGTTATAGGACTAGAAATTAGATAATGAGTCAAGTTATACTTTAAGGCACAGAATTTTTCAAAGTTAGAAGTTATCCCCGAGCTAGATAAGGTACATTAAGGTTTTTAAATATTTTTACTTGGCTTCAAGATTTAAATTCCAGGTCTTTTATCTTTTCCACTAATGAGAAATAAAAAATCATTTTGAGCTACAGTTTGCAAAGATTTTAACTTATATCCCTTCTTATCTCTATAACCTATCAATATTTTAAAATAATGTTTTTAGGTTTTTTATTACTGTAAAAATGCATAGTAGTCTTAGAAACTTTGGAAAATAGAAAAATATAGGAATCATATTTATAATTATACTTTATATTGTATAATATATACCAGTTATATTATAATTATAATTTACAATCATATAATTATATATGGTATAATTGTAATTATAATTATATATATATGATCTATATATACAGTTTTAGAGTGCCCCAAAGCTCTCAAGGAGGAATAAACCTCCCAAAGGAAAACAATCCTTATGGGTGAAAAGTCAATAAAAGGAACATTGTTTTAGATTAATTTAATGCCCATGAGTCTCCTTTTTTATGCTATATATTTGTAAACTTCCTCATTTCTTCCTGCTGCCTGCCTTTATCCATTGGCTCCCTCATAAAAAGTAGTCACCATAAGCCACAATATTATTTAAAAACTATGTTTATTGTGGGGGTGCCTGCATGGCTCAGTCTATTGAGTGTCTGACTCTCAGTTTCATCTCAGGTCATGATCTCATGGGTTGTGGGATTGAGCCCCTGCATTGGGCTCCGTGCTCAATGGATTCTCTCCCTCTGTACCTCCCCCTGCTCATGCTCTCTCTCTTTCTTAAATAAATAAATAAATCTTAAAAAAAAAAAACCCTATATTTATCGTGCTCAATGGATTCTCTCCCTCTGTACCTCCCCCTGCTCATGCTCTCTCTCTTTCTTAAATAAATAAATAAATCTTAAAAAAAAAAAAACCTATATTTATCGTGTATATTCAACATCGAACATCTTTTATTAAGCTGGCTGGCTAGTTCCTGATGGGCAGAAGTATAGGGGCTGTAAACTAGAGGCTGGTATCAGAAGACCTTCAGTGCAATCATTTTCTGTTGGTCAGTGTGTTGTATCATCTCCATAGCAGCAGCATTTACATTCACTGATCTGAAAAAGAATCAAAATACAGCAGAGCCAAGAATCTAAAAGTCATGGACAGTTAAGAGCTTCAGACCACAAAGGGTCTTAATAAATGGGTCAAGTAGTTCCTGGAAAGCCAGGTGTTAAGTGAGCTAATCTTTAAAGCTGGGAGCTGACATAAAAAAGTAAAATCATATAAGGACATTTAACCTGAAGCTTCCTTTTAGTAGATGAGAAGTTGGGTTTGCATCGGATCAGAGGGTCAGAGTCTTAGGCTGATGGTATGGCATGATGAGGCAGAAGGCATTCATTGGAAATAAAGAGATTGCCTTAGCCCAAAGAATAATCCAATGCCAGTTTGATAAGGACTTCCCATAAAAATTCAAACATGAACAGAAATTGCCAAGTTATTACACCCAGACAACACCTGCTGATACAACTTTTCCCACATGAAAAATAGTTGAGAAAAAAAAATGTTGAATTCAAAAAACTCTTAGAAATGTTGATAAGTAGCCACTTAATTTCTTGGTTAGCTTAAAGTGACTTTTTCCCTCTAGAAGTGTGTGTGTTTGTAGATAAACAATCTCATGATTCAGACTTGTAAAAATGCCCCAAATCCAGTGATAGATCCAAAAACCCATTGCACTTTGGTCAGGGTATCCTAATGTGAATGTGCATTTCCTAGATACACTCTTGAATTTATTAAGGAGGAGCAATATCACATGTTCCAGCTTTACTGTCAATATATAAGAAGTCTTCAGTAAATGTTTTGAATGAATAGTGAGATTAAAGAAGGGTATAAAGAGAACTTTTACATCAACATGGTTGGGACTGGAGGAGATTATGCTAAGTGAAATAAGTCAAGCAGAGAAAGTCAATTATCATATGGTTTCACTTATTTGTGGAACATAAGGAATAGCATGGAGGACATTAGGAGAAGGAAGGGAAAATTGGGGAGGGGAATTGGAGGGACAGATGAGCCATGAGAGACTATGGACTCTGAGAAACAAACAGGGTTTTAGAGGGGAGGGGGGAGCGGGGATTGGTTAGCCCGGTGATGGGTATCAAGGAGGGCACGTACTGCATGGAGCACTGGGTGTTACATGAAAACAATAGATCGTGGATCACCACATCAAGAACCAATGATGTATGGTGACTAACATAACATAATAAAATTTAAAAAAAAATAAAAATAAAATAGGAGGGTATAAAGAGGATGTGGAAACATCAAGTTTCTTAGTTGCAAACTACAGAAACTAAATCTTTTTTAAGGAGAAAATGGGATTCATTGGAAGAGTACTGAGCAGCTCACAAAACTAACTGAAGACTGGAGACTAAAGGTCAGAAAACAAGCCCCACCAAGGCAAGCTGATTCACAGGCAGAGGACAGCACAGGAACATTCTAGTTTATTCTAGTTAAAAAGCCACCATTTTTGCTCTTCACAACCAGCCCCCAGGGTGTCAATTCCTGTGCATTTTGCATAACTGTTGCCAAATTATCTAATTCCAGGTATGAGGATCCAACTGACAAAGCCCAGGCCACAGGCTTAAACTGCCCAAGTGGGTTGGGGAGAATCGGAAATATCCATCCTAACTTGAGTTTCCACAGAGGGAAGTAATAGTTAATAAGAGCAATAGTTACATTTATTGTGCCCATATTATGTCCCAGGCTTTGTTCTTTTTTTTTTTTTTTTTTTTTTTTTAGAGAGGGAGGTAGGGAGAGGGGCAGAGGAAGAGGGAGAGAGAATCTTAAGCAGACTCCACACAGAGCATGGAGCCTGACGCAGAGCTCAATCTCACAACCCCGAGATCATGGCATGAGGGGAAACCAAGAGTTGGACACTTAACCGACTGAGCCACCTGGATGCCCCCCAGGCTTTGTTCTAAGTCTTTCATATGCACTACTTTTAGAACCCTCACTATAACTTCATTATGACTCTATGAAGTAATTATTAATCCACATTTTCCAGAGAACAAAAGCAGTCACAGAATTAAACTTAACCCAAGTTCACATACAAAGTAAACATTGCAGCTGGGATAAGAAGCCAGGCAGGCTGGATTCAAGGCCTGAGGTACTGGGAACTGATCTATATACTACACTCTCCGAAAGGCTTTCAAGCATCTCCTTTCCTAGCTGGTTATAATGCTGAAGTTTCAGAGTATAGTTTTTATCCTTAGACTTGCAATCTTTTAATAAGAATCTTTAGTGATCCTCTGTTAAAATATCAAAACATGGTTCGTCTATACTATGAAATATTTCTTACCATCTTAAGAAATAAAGAGTTAAGAGAAAATAGTCAATGGTATTGTAACAGTTGTGTGGTGACAGATGGGAGCTACACTGGCGGTGAGCACCACATAACATATAGAGTTGTTTAATCACTATGTTGTACACCTGAAACTAAGGTAACATTGTGTGTCTACTATGGTTCAATTTAAAAATAAATAAAAGTAAATTTTTTAAAAAGAGGTAAAACTCATACTCCAGGACATATGGTTAAGTTTTTAATAAAGTATATTATATTGTGATGCTGACATTTAAAAAATAAGATATGTGTATATAAAAACATAAATGTATAGAAGGAGACCAGAAAGATGAACACCAAACTATTGATATGGGAGTGGAAGTGAATCGGTAGATGCTCATTTTTATTTTATGTGGTTCCATGTGGTATGAATCATTTTTAAAAGGACAAATTTGTTTATAGCTTTTATAATTTAGAAACTAAAAATGAACATAAATATACATACATATGCATATATACATATACAATTGTTTATATTTCTATGAAGGCAAGCATTTTTTCTAGGATGTGAGTAATACCTGAGAGAGTAAGTAGCAGAGAACCAAAATTGGTTAGCCAAAGAAAAAGAACAACAGTTTCAGAGTCAGACAGACTTGCATTTTAATTTGGGTCCTGGAATTTTCTAAATGATATAAGACTTCAGGGCACCTGGGTGGCTCAGTTGGTTAAGCGACTGCCTTCGGCTCAGGTCGTGATCCTGGAGTCCCGGGATCGAATCCTGCATCGGGCTCCCTGCTCAGCAGGGAGTCTGCTTCTCCCTCTGACCCTCCCCCCTCTCATGTGCTCTCTCTCTCTCTCATTCTCTCTCTCAAATAAATAAATAAAATCTTTATAAAAAAATAAAATAAAATAAATGATATAAGACTTTGGAAGTCATTTCGTTTCTTGGTTTTCCTATTTGTGTACAATGATAATAAGAAACAAACTTACCTTGCTGGACTGTTTTTAAGGATTATAATTAGCATGTGTAGAGAGCCTGGCAAGTATCAGGTACCAGTAGATGTTAAAAAGGGCATCAAATACTTGCTCTAAAGATGCATTAGTGCCTAAAGCTCAGCAAGCTGACGCACATTGATAAAATGTGGTGGGGAAGGAGACCAAGTTCTGGAAGGAAAAAAAAATTAAAGGCCTGTTTTATTTTCCAGGAAGACCTTCGGTTCCAACCTTATCTTTGAAAAACAGCTTGCTCAAGACCATGCCTGCTCTACATGACTTCCCTTTCATTTGAGCTGTGCACTCTCTTGGGCCCAACGGCCAGCATACTACTGGGGTGGGATCTCCCTGGAACCCAGATCCAAGTTTCTGTCCCCTGCCCTCCCCCTCTACTATCTCCTCTTTCTGTTTTGTTCCTTATTTTAGTTTTGTACAAGGCGATAGCAGCTACTGCACTCATTTTATTAGTAAGTTTAGGAAAATATATTTGGGATATAATCTTTTCTTGGCAAGACTGTGGAGAATGAATATTTTTAAACATTAAAACTCTTCTCTACCTTAACCAAGTAACCAAGGTTAACATCATCAGTAAAGAAACATATTGATATCATGTAAACTCTGATATAATAGGAGGAGAAGCACATTTCATCTCTGTAGTATTTAACCCTAAAATCCATAACTCCAGATTAATCATGTACAAACACCAGACAAATCCAAATTGAGGGGCTTTCTACAGAACATCTAACTGGTACTCCTCAAAACCATCAAGGTTGTGCAAGACAAGAAGAGACTGAGAAACTGTCACAGGTTACAGGAGACCAAGAAAGCATGATGACTTAATGCAATATGAATCCTGGATCGAACCCTGGGACAGAAACAGGGCAGGATACTAGGGTAAATGTCTGGAATTTAGTCAATATTGTACCAGTGTTCATTTCCTGGTTTTGGTCATTGTACTATGATTATGTTAGATATTAACACTAGAAAGAAACTGGATGAAAGGTAATAAGGAACTCTGTTATCTTTGCAACTTTTGTAAACATAAAATCATTCAAAATAAACCATTTAAAAATATTTTCTGATTCCTATTGTTGATAGGATATAACCATTTTGATGACTTTATTATTTAAATAGTGTGTCTTCATTTTTATAATTTATTGTACTTTGATACAGAAGTTTCAAATTTTTCCAAGGAAAAATCCCTGCCCCCTATGTGTCACTTTGATAGCTCTTTAATAGCCTAGATTTCTCATCTCTTTATGATTTATAAAGTACTTTCATATATACTCTCTTGCCTGGTCTTTCAAACAACTGCTTGAGATGGATAGGAATCCTCACTGCTACATGAAGGATGAAAAAAAAAATGGTAACAGAGACAGTTTGAGATTCACTTTATGGTATATGAGTTAGTGACAGAGTCTTGTCAAGAACCTGGATCAGAGCAATTCAACAACACTTTAAAAAAAATTACCTCATGAGCAAAGAATGTGAATAGACATTACTTGGAGTAGGAATTATAAATGGTCAAAAAGGCACGTGCAAAGATGATCTACATCATTCATCATCAGGAAAATGCAAATCAAAACCACAATGACACAGTACTTTGCACCCACTAGAATGGCTAGATCAAAAAGTCAGATAACAGCAGGTATTGCTGAGGATGTGGAGAAATCAGAATGCTCATACACTGCTGATGGAAATAAAAATGGTGCAGCCACTTTGGAAAACAGTCTGGCATTTCCTCAAACAATTAATCATGGAATTATCATATGACTTAGAAATTCCACCTCTCAATGTTTGAAATGAAAACATGTCGACACCAAAAATTCGTACATGACTATTCATAGCAGCATTATTCATGATAGCCAAAAGTTGGAAACAATCATAATGTTTATCAATGGACAAACAGATAAAATATGGTATAACCATACAATGGAATATTAATTGGTCATGGGAAGGAATGAAGTACTGAAATATACTATAGCATGGATGAAGCTTGAAAAAGCGTGCTAAGTAAAAGAAACCAGTTGCAAAAGACTTCATGCTATATGATTCCTATGTTCTTCGAACTAGCATTTTGAATGATTTGATTACAGAGCATAATTCTCCCCAAGAGGTGGGTGTTTTCACCAGTCTTGCCCATTTTTTTTCTTGCAATGTCACTGGCGTTAAACATGCAGCCTAATTCCACACACAGAGCAGTCCTTCTGTTCTTATCGACCTCCCACAGCTTGTGAAGCCTTCAGTGTGCCTCTGTCCTGTGCCACAAACATGAAGCTCTTATTCCCTCTCATGGCCATTGTACTGGAGGCTTTCATGATTGTTTTATTTGGATACTTTGTCAAGTATGAAACGGAGCAGAACACTATCCAACAGCTCAACAGCACCAACACAACAAAAGTGGACAGATCCCTTGAGTTATATCCTCGTGAGTAAACAATCTACTTCTTATTATACATTTTGGGCTTTTCAGATTGTGAACCCATTTGGGGGACTTAGAATGTGAAATCTTTGAATTCTGTAACCCTTGACCTCCACACTGGAACAACTTACAGAATTTGTGATACTTATGAGTACTAAGGGTATTATAAGTTTGTGCTGAGGTATCTGGTCTATGGCATCCGGTCTCTGTAGTTAATGTGTTTGGATAGAATCTGTGTTTATTAAAATACCAGCATAAGAAGACAAAAATTAAAATAATTGATGAATCTTTTGTGTTACCTACATCTGCTAACTGATATTAATTTTCCCTTAAATTGCTCCCTAGTTCTGCAAAGTATAAACATATCACCCCCCAAACAACAACAACAACAAAGAATCTAAGAGAGTAGAAACAGAGTGGAATATTGAGAAAGGAGCCTGGACTTCATGTGGGGGCCCTAAGGTATAAGAAGTGGTAGTAAACATGATATTGGAAGTAAATGGATGTACTCTGGGTTTTATAACATTCTACAAGGGAAGCAGTTTGTGCCTCTGCAATGGGAAGAAAAGTGTAACCACCTAATGTATTTTAAAAGCAGAATCCTTCCCTGGGAATGGTAACTGAAGAAAAGAAACGATTTAGTTTCAAGTTTGATAGGGAAGGCAGTGAAATAGTTAATAAAACAATAAAAACTACCGTTAACTGATTGCCTATTTGGAGCCAGGCATATTCATTACATCATTAACCAGGGAGGGAGATGATAATGCATCCCTATTTTTTTTTAAAGATTTTATTTATTTATTTGACAGAGAGAGAGAACACAAGCAGGGGGAGTGGGAGAGGGAGAAGCAGGCTTCCCACCGAACGGGGAGCCCAATGCGGGGCTCAATCCCAGGACCCTGGGACCATGACCCGAGCTGAAGACGGATGCTTAACGACTGAGCCACCCAGGCCCCCCTTATTTTTTATTTTTTGACAGAGAGAGAGACAGTGAGAGATGGAACACAAGCAGGGGGAGTGGGAGAGGCAGAAGCAGGCTTCCCGTGAGCAGAGACCCTGATGTGGGACTCGATCCCAGGACCCCGGGATCCTGACCTGAGCCGAAGGCAGACGCTCAACGACTATGCCAACCAGGTGCCCCACAATGCATCCCTATTATAGACATTTTTTTTTTTTTGTAAATAAGGCACACCTAATTTTATTATTTATTAATTGATTAAATCATTTAAAATAATAGCAATGTTTATGACAGTTCTATGGCATAAGTCTAAGCTTTTAAAAAACCATATGACATTTGTTCTCCCATTCCTCCATTTTTTGAAGGGGTTTATATAATGGGGAGTATTCTCAGGCAGACATGATGACCCTAGAGCCACCTGATGACTCAACCACATTATCCCTGGCTAAAATATTTTGTAGAATAGCCCAGAAGCTACCTGATTGTGCTTATACATATACATTTTTCCTACATTTTCTACATTTTCCCCTACATTTCAAATCGACTTACACAAAACTTATGTGACAGCCTAAATCATTAGAGAGAAGATTATTAAATATTTGCTTGTTAAGAAGAAATGTTCACGTCCAGCAGGTGCCTGCCTAGTGCCATGTGTTGTACCAAGTGCTGGAGTCAAGTACAGGGAAGGCTCTGCTCCTGCTTAAGGAAACCACGGCCTGTTACAGCAGTTCTCAACTGCAGGGTGGTGGAAGTTACGAGTTTTTCACAAATAAGCAAGGCAGAACATTAATTTATATTTTAAGTAAAGTCAGGTAGATATAGGTTTATTCATCCCTCTTGCTTGCATTCTGCTGTGCTTTTCTGAATAGCAGAGCGATACATGCCGTCACACAGACCAGCCCCAGGTATAACCGTGGAAGTGTGTGGTATGCCTGAGCATTATGTTTCATGCCAGGAATGACTCTGTAGACACTCATTTGAGAAACAAGATATACTCTGTGGGTTTGGGGCCCTCATGGCACTTAGCAAAGTACTGGTCATTCTGCTGAGGCAGATAGTTTTGTTTTGTTTTGTTTTGTTTTTTAAGATTTCATTTATTCGTCAGAGAGAGAGAGAGCACAAGCAGGGCGAATGGCAGACAGACGGAGAAGGAGACTCCCCACTGAGCAGGGTGCCGGATGCGGGACTCGATCCCAGGACCTGGGGATCATGACCTGAGCCTAAGGCAGACGCTTAGCCCGCTGAGCCACCCAGGCGTCCTCAGGCAGATGGTTTGACAAGGAATGAAGTGTGACTGTGACAGTCAGCTAATTCTTGCTAACCTGTAAACAGAGCAGAGAAAAGGAGAGTTTAGGGAGAAGGCCATTTGAGGCCCGTCAACATTTCAGTAGAAATTCTACAGACGCACATCTTTAATATCCATGGGAAGTTAAAGCCACAGCCATGATCTTGTTATACTCTGTTACATTACAGTCCACTGGTGTCACACTTTGAGTAGTTGTTACCTGTGTGTGCTCTTGTTATGTTATACATCAATCATTTGAAAAATATTAATTCACAGTTATGCAAATATTCCAAACATTGACATACCTCATCATATAATAATGAAAGAGGTACTTGTTCATACCACCAGCCATCTCACCAGAAAACCCTTGAAAAGTATCAGGAAGCTGATAAGCTCACAGTGAAGGACACAAACTTTCTAAAATACTAATTTTTTTTTTAAAGACAAAAGGTCTTCCTGGCGACATATACTGTTGATTCTTTTCCTTGAAATGACAGCCTCACTTCATTCATTTTTCAGACAATGTCAATGCCTGTCTGAAAAACCATAGTTTATGTCAATCTCTTATTTCAAGTAAAAATAGAGTTCCATGAAAAAAACCTGCTCATTCAGTTGGTACTCAAACAGTAACAAAAGTGCTTTGTTTCTGAGATACCCATCATGTGTCAGCAGGACTTTATGTGTAATGGCATTTCCACACACTAATTCCTACAAAATATTAAAAAGACACATATAAGAAGGTCAGTAGTTAGAGTAATAATTTTTGCTGCTTCACCAGAAAATTCTTAATTAAAACTTGCCTTTGTTTTTTTTTTTTTTCCCTGCAAGTGAGTGGTCATTAAGAATACCACATAAGATGGTGACTAACATAACATAATAAAATAAAATTTAAAAAAAAAAAGAATACCACATAAGAGACTCTTAGCTCTAGGGAAGAAATGAGGGTTGGCGTAACTGGGTGATGGGCATTAAGGAGGGCACGTGATGTGATGAGCCCTGGGTGTTATATGCAACTGATGAATCACTAAATTCTACCTCTGAAACTAATAATACACTATATGTTAACTAAATTGAGTTTAAACAAAATATTAAAAAATAAAAAAGAGTACCACAACCACCAGCGTGATTTGGTGCTACTGCTTTCATCCATGCTAAAGGGCTCATAAGTTTTACATACCTTTGTTTCATCATCTCTGGAAATACCAACACAGTGAAAAAAGCAAGTAACACCATACAATTATCATGAAAATAGTTGTCACCTCTCAGACTCCCTGAAAGTGTCTCCAAGACCCCCAGATGTGTGCTGATTACACTTGGGAACCACTGAAGTTATAGGTAAACTGACAAAGGATCTACATGGCACTAGACATTATTTTATGAATTTCATTACCAGCAATAGGTTAAGTACAATGACTTATTTTTAAAAATCTACACATAAGAATGTGTTTCTCTATTTACTCAGATATTATTCAGCTCATTTGTTACCAAAAGATTTAGCAGATCTAGATATATGTTACAGGCAAACAGTAACTAATTTGTGCAGTGTAAATGATTCCTAGGGAATTGCTTGCTGTTATTCTAAGTGTTACCTGAAATTGTTTCTATTCCTGAATTAACATACTGTCTGTGGTTGATAACCTAACAATAAGATATCAGCCTCCAGTAGAACCCTGTCTGTTGCCTTTGATTGAATAGTTTTTGCATACTGGAAAGGACTGGAAGCAATGAGCACAAGTAGAAGCCAAATCCTAGTTTCTAAATACCATTCCCCACTCAGGGGCTCATTGGAGAAATTGTTGGTTCCAGGTCAGGGTAAAGAAAGCACAAAGTTTGCCAAAGGTATAAAGACTAATGGGGATTCGCCAAAAGAACACAGGATCCTGCTTGAAGCAGCACCAACTAGACAAATTGGGGATAAATGGAGAATTAAAAATAATAATGATATGGTGGATAGCAACCCATTGAAATAAAGATTTCTTGCTGTCTTCTATCCTTTAGGATAGAAGTGATATCCTTCACTTCTATATCCTTTTTAATGGTTAAGGACTGGCAAGGTGTTTGCCGGGCAATTAGCTTATTGCTCTTAGAGAGTTCCAGCCCTTTGAACCACTGAGATTATATTCTGGATATAGTGATATATCCAGTGATACAGGATATAGTGAACTCATAGAAATATTCCCCAAAGAGGGGGAAGGGGAGAAAGAGGAGCTCTTCCTTATAGAAGAATGCCAACTAATTAATATAAAAGGAATAATAGATATATAAAATTAGAATTTTGAAATTAAAAATGTAATTATTGATTCCAGCAAGGTTCTTCAATGAAAGCAAAAACCATTAGGTAAAGTTACTGGAGAACACATGTCTGAAAGAACTGCCCTACAGACTGCTTATAGTTTATAGGGCAAAAGGTACATTTATGGTGAAGAGATCTGGCAGAACAGTCTTAACCACATGGTCAAATTTACCATCACTAGTAATAGGACAAACAAATTATGTGCCACCTGGTGTGGTGCAATGGGAAGTACACAACACCACCCATAGAATATTCTTCCCAGAATATTTAGTCTCATTCTAACTATGGTGAAACAGTCAAACACATCCAAATTGTAGGACATTCTACATAAACGACAAAACACCAACAACAATAAAAAGCATGTGCGAGAACCTATCTAAATAAAAGACACATGACAAACCAAAAAATATATGAAAGTTGAGTGGTTAATGGGTTAAATCCTATAAAAGAACAATTTGGGGACAGCTGGAGAAATTTCAACATAGCTTCTATATTAGATAATATTATTGTATCCATGTCATATTTCTTGGATGTGATGATGATGTTATGGTTATGTAGGAGAATGTCCCTTTCCTTAGGAAACTCATGCTAAACTGGTGGGGGCAAAATGTCATTCTACTTTCAAATGGTTTAGGGAATATATACATACATATCTGAAGAGAGAGAGAGAGAGAACAAACATGGAAAATATTAACAACTGCTAAATCTAGGCGAATAGTACATATATTCATTGTGCTATTTTTCTAAATATTTGAAATACGTGCAGTTAAAATATTTGGGAAGTGGGAGAGGAAAGAAACCACCCTAAGGATACTTTTCTCTCAGAGAGGATGAGTTCAGAATATAATCTCAGTGGTTCAAAGGACTGGAACTCTCTAAGAGAAATAAGCTATGTGCCCAGCAAACACCTTATGCCAGTACTTAACCATTAAAAAGCAAAACAAAAGGGGCGCCTGGGTGGTTCAGTTGGTTAAAGGTCTGCCGTCAGCTCAGGTCATGGTCCCAGAGTCCCGGGATGGAGCCCTGAGTTAGGTGTCCCTGCTCAGCAAAGAGTCTATCTCTGCTTCTCAGCCCCACCCCCACCCCTGCTGGTGCGCTCTCTCTCTCTCTCTCTCTCTTTCTCGCTGTGAAAGAAATAAATAAAGTCTTTTAAAAAGCAAAAACAAACCACAAGAAAGAAAGGAAGAAAGAAAGAAAGCTGAACAATTTCTCATTAGCCAGCTGAACAAGTTTTACCACTTGATCCAGAAAAACAGTTTTTCTAAATAAGAGCCTGACAGTCCCAGTTAGACGAATCCTCGGGGACTGTCCTCAGTGATCCACTTACTCATGCATAACTGAGGCACCTCCTGAAAAGCTACAGGTGCTGGACTTTCTGCCAGGGCCCGATGAGGGACAAGCCACGTCTGGATTCCCACTTCCACACTTGAATTCACTTTCTCCTGAAAGAGTGCCTCATTGGGAGTGCTCGCACAGTATTTGGATAAATGACAAGCGAGCACACAGAGTAACAAAACAGACAAGCACATAAGCAAATGAAATAAAATAAGAGGAACATGCACGATGTTACAGCTATGACCGGTAATACTGTGCAGAAGACCTGATTCTTGAAGGGCGTATAGAAGTTTGCCAGGTCAAGAAGTGTTGGGTTTGGGATGGAGAAGACATTGGGGGCAGCAGACATATACAGGAAATACAGGGGAAGGATGGGTCTGTTTCATTCGTTTGATGGTGGTGGTGGTGGAAAGTGAGTTGGAATCCATCATCTGCATTTTAAGCGTGTTGAGTTATCAGGGTTTAGGAGATACCCTCCCGCAAGATAGAGATGGAAATAAAACAGAAGATACCAGCTATTGTCACATTTTCTCTGGAGACTAAAATTCTCTCTTGAGAATATCTGATTTAGACAAGTCTTGGCAATTCTTAAAACCTGTTGGAAGACTTCACAAAAGTTCAATCCCCTTCCCTTCCAGAGAGGACACTCACTTCATTCCTTGAATGGCAGTCTCACACTATAGAACTAAACTCATGGCCCTCTCTCTAGTCCCCACCCACAAATTCTTAGAGCAGGATAAAAGACGATATAGAATTCTAATTGTTTATAGATCTTTCTTATCCACACTTTTTATATAGAATCATTATCTGTTAAGAGCTTTCACAACTTTATGAACTCTTCAGCGATTGAAATAATAGATGAGGTTCTTAAGCCCCCTTGTGGCGAAAAGCAGTAACAATCTTTGAGGGGAAAAACCATCAGAGCACACTTAATATATACGGTCACTTATATTTCAAAACCCAAAACAGGTTCACTAGTTGACGTTGCCCATCAACAGGTCACGTAGAATCCCAATCTCCAATCCCAAAGTTCCCTGGGTAGATAATGAGATGACGGTGGGCGTCCAGAATGCTGGCATAAGTGAGACTGTCACCGATCTGAACTAGAAGACTGTGTGCAGCATTCTCCTCTCTGCTACTTCCCTCAAAGGCACTGACAAGGGACAATTTTCAGAAATCTATTCTTTCCTTTCTCGTCCTCCTCATACTGCCTTTTTGGGGAAGTAGCTCCAATGTACAATAAAATGGCCAAAAGTCTCATTGCATGGATAGGGTTGCAAGAGTGAATGACATTAGTGTGTGCATGAATCACTGTAGGTTTGGACTGTTCTCATTCTCTTTATTCTTTCATTTGCTGCCTTCATCCAAAGTTAGATTGGCTTCTAGGCCACCAAAGGACCCTACTGGCTCACTCTATGATGCCAACCGTAACTATCTGTCTTGTTATTTGTCATAGAGTAATACCTTAGGATAAATCCCCATGCCTCCAAAAGCTCTTCAAATGCCTGCAAAAAGCCTTTGAAATGCTGGGTACCTTTGGAAAGTCAACATCTTCATCCACTTCTGGGTGGGATCACTGTCACAGATTAGCTTATCAAATTTAACTTGCAAAGTTTAAAATTAATGTGGTCTGCAAGCTGTGTCAGGAGAGAAGGTCAGGAAAGTTCTGCAGAGACGAATGAAGCCCATAAAGAAGGTGCTACAGGTTAAGCTCCCCAGGAATCAGACTTTAAGACAGACATTAGCCTGAAAGAAGTTTAGTGGGGAGTGCCTTAAAGATCAACACCTGTAGCAAGAAGATTTGCAGGGAGAAACCCCACAGGGTATCCTGAGACTGGGATTGTCTCGCTTCACGTGGTCCTTCCCTGAGGCCAGAGGATGCTCTTGTGAATCAGTCACTGGATACAGGCTACCCCAGGGAAAGGCAAGAGCATTTCCCAGAGAGAACTGAGAGCTTAGGGCTATCAACTGGCAACACTCCATACAACCAGGGGAAATAGAAAGAATAAGTTCTTCCTTTCTAAAAGGGGTATCTGGGCAGTGTATGACAGCATCTCTTAGAGTAGACAAACCTGAATGGTGTGGTCTCCCAACCTCAAACACACTGTCTCCCAAGCCTGGTGGTAGAACAGAGGGAGAAAGAACCAAGGGGTAGTAACATGTCCTTGAGTGCCTGCGAAGCCAACACTCTGCCTTGGTTATTTTTACATCCATCCCTACTGTGCTCATGAAGGAATTGGCGGAGTCTGGCCTGAATTCAAATCCTAACCCCACCCTTTAGGCAAATTAATTGGATTCCAACATCAGTTTCCTCTGAGATATATTTTGGGGGCATGTTCTTCCTCATGCCTATATCCACCTAAACCCCTGGCCACAATGTTAATAGTAATTTGACTTTAAATGTTTTATTTTTTCTCTCTGGTTTTATATTTGATCTCGATTTGCTTTGTGTATCTGTTAGGTTGAACCACAAGAAGTTGCCAATCATTGACTCATTTTCATTGATAATTTCAATGCAAAAATTTCCATTTCATATGGTTCAACCAAATACATGTCTCACTAATGAAGCTATACCTTTCTTGAGGGAAAAGCCTGTGTTCCCATATCTCATATTTGAGCATATGCTTTCTTTCTTTCTTTATTTTTGATCACATGTTTTATTTATAGTGCTTTACTGCATACTCTCTCCCACAGAGGTTATCCCACGCAAAGTACCTGTGTGAAACAGGGTCTTTTCAGTATTGCAGATGAAAATACTGGAGCTCAGAGAGAATAAATCCCTTGCCCAAGGTCACACAATCATGTACTAGAACTGGGGGACCTTAACTTAATTTCCAGACACCAAGTAAAATATTTGTTCCTCAAGAGGATATGGCCCATGGGGCGCCTGGGTGGCTCAGTTGGTTAAGCAACTGCCTTCGGCTCAGGTCATGATCCTGGAGTCCCGGGATCGAGTCCCACATCGGGCTCCCTGCTCAGCGGGGAGTCTGCTTCTCCCTCTGATCCTCCCCCTCTCATGCTCTCTGTCTCCCATTCTCTCTCTCAGATAAATAAATAAAATCTTTAAAAAAAAAAAGAGGATATGGCCTTTTTTTTTTTTTTTTTTACAGTGGCTTAGAAAGTGCTAACAAAGACATTATCCTATTGGACTTGAATACTGATCTGTTTCCAGAGCTGGTGCTGTTATACAGATTTGTATCTGTATAACAAATGAAGACTGTAGCCCATTAATTTAGTTATTATTGCCTCTTATCTTATATGCAGATTTTTATGTCAAATCCTGGGGAGCAAAAGGTGACTATGTCCTAATCCCTTCAACCAAGAAACTCATAGTCGAGTGCAGGAGATGAACACCTCATCAAGGAACTATTATCATATTATGCACACTAAATAAATGCTAATACAGTGTGGCAAATGCTGAAGTTGAAGTATATGTAGAATGCTGTGTAAAAGACAAGAGGAAATACTAAGTTTCCCTGGGAGAACTGGGAAAGTCTGCAAGAACGGGTGATGTTTGCACTGTGCTTTGCAAAGTTTTCTTCAGGTGGAAAGTAATGGAAAACTCTTGAGGTATGAGAGCACATGGTATTCCAAGAAAAGGCTCAAATATTGAACAACTTGCCCAGAGTCTCACGGCTAGTAAGCAGTCAGGTTGGCACTGGAGCCTAGTCTTTGGCTGCCCAGTTAATGCTCTCCCTTTGCAGTGTTTTATATAAAGGATGTAACATTTAATAAATGGGGTATACTATGATGCAACATTTCCATCGTTCTTCCCTAACACAGAATTTTTTTTTCCTTCTTTTTTTTTTTCAGTATTCCAAGATGTGCATGTAATGATATTTGTTGGGTTTGGCTTCCTTATGACCTTCCTGAAAAAATATGGCTTCAGTAGTGTGGGCATCAATCTACTCATTGCTGCATTGGGCCTCCAATGGGGCACTTTTATTCAGGGGATCATTCACCACCATGGACAGACAATTTACATTGGAATCAAAAAGTGAGCATCCCTTATTTTTCAACCATTGTGTTTTCAGAGCAGTTGTTTCTCTGCTTGGTCTCTTGTCAGTCAGCCTCCGAACTAGCCAGCACACTGTCTCCCTAAGACAATAGAAGATTGTTGGGATCCCAGGATGTGAATCGACACCTTGCTCTACTGAGCCGGGTCATACTTTCACGTCTCTATCCTCTCTGGTTTGACTTTAAGGGCACGAGAACTCCCCTTTCATTAAAGGTTATTCCTTCCAGCTACAGGGAGCAAAAATCCTCCAATAGCTTTTTTTCTGCATGTCTATATTTACATTTTGAAATGTAAACACTGTAGAAAGTAATTCGTTTATCAGATCAACAAAAATAAAGAAAAACCTAAATGAGATCAAGAACAGGTGGGTCAAAATAAAGGAAATGCTGGAGCAACCAGAATGTATGGTAGATGGCAAAGAGGAAGGGGAAGGAAGTGAGAGTGTGTGAAAGGGTACCTGGGACGAACCCTGATGGGGAGGGGCCCTTGCACGCTGGATAAAGTGATGCTCACAGTTGTATGTTGGGTATGCATTATTCTTGGACGTATTCTTTCTTTTTTCCCTCAGCATGATAAATGCAGACTTCAGTACAGCCACAGTCCTGATTTCTTTTGGAGCTGTCCTGGGAAAAATAAGTCCAGCCCAAATGCTGATCATGACAATAATAGAAATCACTGTCTTTGCTGGCAATGAATATGTGGTTGGTGAGGTATTTAAGGTAAGGATTAGAGGGTTTATACTTACTAGCTTTGGACATCAGTTCTGGTTACACCTAAAGGATGCCCACTCTACCTAGGGACAAACGTTGGTGAGCATGAGAGCATAGCAAGTGTAATTACACCCATCACTTATTTGAGTGCCTTTGGTAAACCAGGAGTCTTATCAACATTACCTCATTTCATTGTCACGACCACACTACGACCCAGGTATTATGTTGTTACTCTTACACAAATTACAACTAATGATCACAGATGCTGAAAGACTAGCCCAAATCTGGATTCAAACCTAGATTTTTCTAACTTCACAACTCTTCTTATTACATTGTATTTCCTATCAATGATCAATTCCTATTAAATTTCAACTATTAGATGACTAGCCCTTTCTTTTTTTTAAATATTTTATTTATTTATTTGAGAGAGACAGACAGACAGAGAGCACGAGAGAGTGCGAGACAGAGAGCCCTAGCAGGAGCGGGGGAGGAGCAGGGAGCCTGGTGCAGGGCTCACAGGGCTGGATCCCAGGACCCTGGGGATCATGACCTGAGCTGAAGGCAGATGCTTAACCGACTGAGTCATTCAGGCGCCCCTGACTAGCCCGATCTAAGGCTTTTGTTAAAGCCTAGATCAAATTTCTTCTCCCCCATGAAAATCTCACTGATTCCCCTCAGGATAATCAATTGAATATTTCTGGGTACTTCCCAGTATTTTGCTTGTTTCTATTGAACATTTAATTCCACAGCAAATATTTTTTAAGTTTTTATTTAAATTCCAATTAGCTAACCTGCGATATATTAGTTTATTAGTTGTAATAAAGTGTAGTATTAGTTTCAGGTGTGCAGTGTCATGATTCAACACTTCCATACATCACCTAGTGCTCATCATAACAAGTGCCCTCCTTCATCCCCATCACCTATTTCACCCATTCCCCCACCCACCTCCTGCTCTCTCAGCAGAAAATGTTTTTGAAAACTTTCTAGGTGTCATGTGATGGTGAATCTGACAGACAAAATAGTTAATGTCCCTGTCTTTATAGAGTTTACAGTCCAGTGAAAGAAGAAGACATCGAATAGAGAATTATATATCACCTACCCACCCATAAGCACGTGCACGCACACACACACACACAAATATTATTATAAATTGCAATACATGCTATGAAAAATAAGTGCAGGGGGCTATGGGAGAGCATAACTGGAAAACCTAACTTAGATTGTGGAATCAAGGAAGGCCTCTCTGAGGAAGTGACAGTTTAGCTGGACCTGAAAGGTACATAGGAGTTTATGAAGTGTGAAAATCTTAAATAAATTAATAAGTCTGTATCATTTTCCTACCTTAGTAAGTATAATAGGAGCTATGCCTCAGGTTTGGCACTCCAAACGTTCCCTCTTGGGGTAGGAGAATGTAGAAAACTGGATCAAATTCACACAGTGACCTGAAGAGGGACGTAAATATATTGCTTCAAAGGAATCTTGGACCTCAGCTGGTTTTCACGTCATCATATAACACAGTGAAAAAATATGGGAAAGACCCAGGCTTTTTAAAGCTTCCAGTCTTTGAATTGTAATTAAATGCACCTTTACTGTAATGTCAAATGAATGCAAAGAGCATCTTTCTTTTGAAACAAATGCAGTGCATAATATTTCACTAAGAATTTCCCTAACCTAGAGAAGTAACCTAAAATGAATTGAATGTCCACAAAGACCTAGCACTTTACAAACATGGCCTCAACACAACTATATTTCCTACTTTCCAGAAGCAGAGATCCAAAGAAGTATAGTAATTTGTCTAAAGTCACATTGCAAGGAAGTATCTGACCTAGCATTGGAAGTCAGTTCTGTGTGTCTCCAAAGCCTGTATTTTTTTTTAACTTCACTATCCTGTTTCATTCTTTCTCTGACATATCCTTTCTTTCTTTTAATTTATTTTATTGTTTAACCAATGAAGCAGTTCTTTCATTGACTTTCCTCCTGTAGTGAGACTCAGTTTCACCTCTTATAACATGAATGTTTTGCCCCTCAGGCCTCTGACATCGGAGCATCAATGACAATCCATGCTTTTGGGGCCTACTTTGGCTTGGCAGTAGCAGGTGTCCTATATCGGCCAGGCTTGAGATGGGGGCATGAGAAGGAGGAGTCTGTGTACCACTCAGATTTGTTTGCAATGATTGGTGAGTAGACATGAACTTGCCTGATTCAGTACCCAAGGCATACTGCCTCCTCTGGCCTGTCTTCCATATCCAGCACTAATATCCCTTTCTGTGGTTTACCACAGGGACTCTTTTCCTGTGGATGTTCTGGCCCAGCTTTAATTCAGCCATTGCTGAAACTACAGAGCAACAGTACACAGCCATCGTAAATACGTACTTCTCCCTTGCTGCCTGCGTGCTCACAGCCTATGCATTTTCCAGCTTCGTGGGGAAGAGAGGCAAGCTCGATATGGTCAGTGCACATTAACCACCATGGAAGCTTCGCTAAGTGACACTGATGGTTACCCAGATGAGTAGGTCATTTCTGCATCACTGCTGAGCGGCCACAACAAATCACAGCACTGCAAACCTTGCAGAATATTTTGAAAATAATGTTCATTTGTTTCTTCATCAAATTTGTATTGCGGCTAATCAAAAAAGTGTTCTCAAGGAATTTACAGCCTACTAGGGAACATAGTCATGCAAAAATCAAAGATTTGAGGAATATTTCTTTAATGATGGAGCTGACTGTCTCCAAGGTCTTAGAAAATCTTCCTTAGAAACAGGACTTGCAGGGCACCAGGGTGGCTCAGTCGTTAAGCATCTGCCTTCGGCTCAGGTCATGATCCCAGGGTCCTGGGATCGAGCCCCTCATCGGGCTCCCTGCTCCTCGGGAAGCCTGCTTCTCCCTCTCCCACTCCCCCTGCTTGTGTTCCTGCTCTCACTGTCTCTCTCTCTCTCTCTGTGTCAGATAAATAAATAAAATCTTTAAAAAAAAAAAACAAAAAAACAGGACTTGCGAAGAATAGAAAAAAAGAGAATGGGGGGAGGGTGCAAGTTGATTCTGTTTTTGTAACTGCAAATATTCCTCTCAAAGAAATTACAACTAAAGGCAATGTCAGATCCTGAATAAAGCTCTGGAAAATAAAAAGGACATTAGTGGGAATACCGATAAAAAGTCAAATAAGACCTTTAATAGTATTCTATCAATGCTAATTTCCTGGTTCTATGACAACATAAGATGTTAACCTGGGGGAAACTGGATATATGGAAACTCTGCAGTATTTTTGCAACTATTACATGTCTAAAATTATTTCAAAACAAAGCATTTTTTTAATCCTCCCAAGTTGGTCTTTTGAGTTTCTTGCCTATGAACTAGAGAAATGTCTGTGAAGGAATAATCCACACATCAGCTGATGTTCTTTTCCAGCCTGAGGGAGGAAAAGGATATTGTAATTTCTTCAAGCATAGCTATGGACATGGATTTCAATGCTGTACAATTTGTTTAATGAAAGAAAATTAAAAACAAGAAAAGAAAAAAAACTTCATGTACAGCTCAGTCCTCTCTTAAAAGTAGTGATGAGCTTTCCTCCTCAAGCAGAACAGCCAGAACATGATTCTTCTGAGGAATTCTGATAAATGGCAATTGGTTATTCTTTCCACCATCTTCAAATGTTCTCAATACAGTGACATTTGTGAAAGCTGTTGTCTTTCATATATAATGTCGCATTTTGGTATCTCTACATTCCCTCTTTGAATATTGGAATGTCATGGACTCCACAAAGCACACAGCAGCCACAGACCTCTTTTGGTTCATGATAACCACAAATGCATTTCCAAACTGAATAAATAGACATACCACTACTAGAATAATTACATTATATGTACCCAGGCCTTTCGTTACAACTTCTTTGGTTTTCCTCTCATTCCTCGCCAAACTGGTCTCATTAACCTGATCACTCAGTCACTACCAAGGAACCCCAGCAAGAAAGATATCAAATGTCAACTGCTTGGAAGAAAGGCCTTCTGTCATTACAAAGAATCTTCTTTTAAAAAAAAAGAAGCAGTAGCCCTTTGAACTGAAGAATATACCATAGAGTCCATGGAACCCTAGATGGATTGCTTCATTCCTTCTGAAGCCTGCCTCATTCAGCTCACTTCATTCGTGTTTCTGTGCTCCCCACAGGTTCACATTCAGAATGCAACCCTGGCTGGAGGAGTTGCTGTGGGGACCTGTGCGGACATGGAGATTCAGCCGTATGGTGCTATGATCATTGGGGGCATTGCGGGAATTGTCTCTGTGCTTGGGTTCAAGTTCCTGACTGTAAGTATGACAGGTGCTCTCAGTCAAACCTTGAATCTGTATCATCATCTTCTCACATCCCACCAGCAGAGAAAAGCTATGAAAATTCCTTTTATCAGCACCCCTCCTTGTTTGAGGGTCATTTCCCTTCTTGTCAGAACTACCCCTCACAGTTCAGTGTTCAGTGGTTCCTACTCTTCCTTCACTTCTTTTGTGTACCAGGAAAGAATCTGATATTATTAAATTATTAAAAGAATTAGTGTGACTTGAATGCTAAGTACTGGTGTTACTTTCCTCAGGGCAGTTTCATTAAAGTTTTTGTTGTTGATGATATTTGATTGTTTTGTAAAATGAAGGACTCTGTCCTGTTAAGGGGATTTAGAATATCATCAGTAGGTCAGAAGGAGGAGGACTTGCAATCACTCACCTTCAAATCCATCTACTAAAAACTGACATGAGTAATTTTGCCACCAACATATTTGGATTCTTTGACTTAAGTGGGTTTTAGATATAGATGGCAAAAGGGGCTACAGTATATCTAACAAAATAATAAACCTTCCTCTTTTTACATTTTTAGCCATGTCTTACTGAAAAACTGAGAATCCATGATACATGTGGTGTTCATAACCTGCATGGCTTACCTGGTGTGATAGGAGGCCTCGCAAGCATTGTGGCGATAGCCTTGGGAGCATCTAAGGGGTGAGTTAAAGAATGGGTTTTCCTGCACCCTAAGGTCCGATGACGTTTTATCGCACTCTTGGAGGAATCTGCTAATGAGAAAGTTTTTTCTTTAGCAATCCAGGCCACAGTCATAAGTATGGTCCTTACTGAAGCCAAAAAGATACAACTAGGAGAATAGAATTGGATGGGAAGGTGTGTCTTAACTAATGGTATGAATGGTGGCTGGTTTTTGTTTGTTTTAATTAACAGTGCTAATTTAAATATTTCTAACAGGCAAGTGTCTCCTCACAGATAGGGCAACTTGATAATCACAATCTGATTACAGTAGGCTTACTCTTTTAGTTGGTATCACCAAAATGGAGGAGGGGGCATCTGTGATGACAGGATCAGTCATTTCCTACGATCAACACAAAGAACAATGAGTTAGCATAATGTGAAGAGAAGCCGATCTGGAGAATCAGGAAGCCCAGCATAGGTTCCAGCTTTGCTATTGACTAATAATGGGGTCTTTGACAACTCACTTAGCTCCTGTGGTTCTGTTTCCTCTTCTGTAAAATGAGGTTGGATACTTAGGTTTATTCTCTAAAAATCCCTTCAAGCTCTAACAGACCTGGAATCTTCCCAGAGGGGGCATAAGTGTTTAAATGGCCGGAGGAAGAACAGTTATCAGTCAAATCCAGAACAACAAAAGCGATGTCAAAGGCCATCAGCTGTCACTTTTAGGTAACAAGGTGGGGACAATTTGATATGAAAATCATCCATGCAAAACAGCTAGGAAGATCAGAGAGTCCAGATAAACTCAGGGATTAAGGAAGGAGGAATCAAAACACTCAATTTTTAAAACCCATTGAAAGCATGAAGAAAAGGCGAATATGTTTGAAAATGTCTCAAAGTGACTACTGGCTAGAGTTGAATAATTTGAAGAGAAAAATCTCTTTAATTTTCACAGATTAAAATTCAACTCTGTTGAGACCAGTCATGATAAATATTTGAAAAAATTTGTTTAATCATATTTTCTACTGAATAGAAAGTTTGCTTCCACTTTCATGTCTAGAGCTGACCCATTTCTTCTGGAGAACAACCCCAGAAAAAGCCACATTTTCTTGCAGCTCTCTCCAGGACCTAACATGCTGTTGAGACCAAACACTAACATATTTGAATGCAAATCAAGCATGATAAAAGCCTGAGTCCATGAGCTCAATTCCTAAGTGCTATGGTGTGTAAATACTCTTAAGATGTGCCTTATGATGAGAAATAAAGGAATTCTTGAGCATCATGCCTGCACCAGTTCCATGGACGCAATAAAACAAGACTATCTAGCTCTCACAGGCTGGGTCTCACTGGGTGGCCAGATTTGGGGTAGGTTCTGCAGTTGAGAGTCTAGTCCTTGGGTATTCAGGCTGAGCAGCCACTTCTCAATGTGCTCAGGGGGCTTTGGGGGTGGGGGTGGATGAGGAGCTTTGGAAGGCCTAGTCACATGGGTGGAATTCACACATGTGTCTCACACACCAGACAAAATATTTCGGCCAAGAGCCAAGACTATTTACTCAGATGTTTCTATTCAGAATACTAAAATGCAAATCAGGTTTCTTGGTAAGCATAGAACAAGGCGAAGTAAGGATTCTTAAAGGACATCTGTGCACACTATGCCAGCCTAATTCTAATAATGCGGTTAATTTTGTTAAACCTCCTGTTTCCCAAGCCTGTTTTATCATGGAATACTTTTTATCAAAAATATCTTTTAATATTTTGGAAAAGATTTTGGCAAATTCTGGTAAAATTAATAGGCCGTTGACAAAAGAAAAATATCAAATGAATAAATATATATTAAATATTCATCCTCACTAGTGATCAAAGAAACGCAAATTAACACAAGTTCCCAATTTTTCAATTATAAAGTTGATAAAGATTAAATGAATAATAATACTGAATGGTGGCTAACGTAGAGAAATAGGGATATGAATTTCAAAAAGTCCTTAAGAAGTGTATAAACTTTCGCTAATAATTTCATTTCTAGATAGGTTTTTATTTTAGGGAAATTATTGGGCAAATTCATAAGCATGTTCATAAGAGGATGTGTTCTCACAACATTTTAAAAAATATGAAACATTGGAAGCAACCTAAGTATCCAACTTCTAGAACTATAATTACAGTATATTTTTACAGTGTAGCACTCCATAGCAATTAAAATTGTGATCCAGGTCTACATTCACTGACATCAAAGGACACTTAAGGATTAATGGGAAAATCAGTATTATAATGTGATTGCCTTTTTATAAAAATATATGTCTTTATTTTACATTTTTATACTGATTAAGACTTGAGGGAAATTAAACTTTTTCTCTTCATTTTCTGGATTAATGGTTTCTCATATTTTTACAATGGGCATGTGTTACCAGTACAATTTTTTTCACATAGTAGAAGAAATTTAAACCCTTCAAATAAAAAGAAAAAACGGAAATCTGAGTTTAGTGCATTCTTTCCCTTGGATGATGAAGATGAAACACCAAAGATGAAACACCAAGACACTCTCATTTTCCATTTGTTTGCCTTCCCATAATCACACTTTCAGTCCTTCAGCAACTATTTATGAACTGCCTGCTAAAAGTGAGGTGCTGTGCTAAGGAGGTATTCACATTCCTAGTCCTTTTGTCACTCCTATAACAATCATGCATTTCAATAGCTTTTTATGACCTTCTTCCATTCCCAAATATTATGAGGCACTTTTTTTACTAATTTTATTTTAAGGTAACTATGTCTAAGATGACTTACAGATTTTTTTTCATATATTCAATAAGTTGTCTTTACACTATGTGCTAAAATTAGCTTTTCTGATCTTATTGATTTTTTAATTAAATTGCAATTGTTCCTTTTGGGATGGGGTGAGGAAAGATGGCCACTCATGTTCATTTTGTACATTACTCCATCCTCAGTGCCTAGAAGGGAAGGTGGCACAGAGTGAGTACTCAATAAATACTTGTTGAATGAATCAGATGGGGGATGAGAACCTGATGCCATATTTTTAGAAAATACTAAACTCTTTCTAAGGAAGATCTTTTCATCATTCCTGAAGAAAAAGGTGATTCTTGCTTAAGTGCTTCTAAGGACTTTTTAACATTGCTCAAGAATTTCAAAGAAAATAAAAATACAAAATAAAACAAAAATTGCAGTAAGTGTTCGTTTGCTGGTGTAATGCTGCTCTCTGGCCTGAAGATGGCAAGCATCCACTCCCTCAGGAAATGAGTTTTGTTGGCTGGTATCCTGGAAAAACAACACTTTTCTTTTGGCTTCCTAGGTCTAGCATGGTCATGCAGGCAGCTGCCCTAGGTTCTTCGATTGGAACAGCGATTGTTGGAGGGCTGATCACAGGTCAGGATGAAAAGTAAACACTTCCATGTGCCACATGTGGTCAGCGTAATAGATGATAAACATATCGACTGGTAAATTTGAAAATATTCTAAACTTCTGACAGTAAAGTAATCATGTAAGCTCAAGGGGATGATTTTATAGCTATATATATTTATATGTATTTTTTTTAATATTTTATTTTTAAGTAATCTCTACACCCAATGTGGGGCTTGAACTCAAACCCCAAGATCAAGAGTCGCCCCTTATAGTAGTATTTTTATTACTATGCGAGTAAGTTTTCCTCTTCGCATCATAACGTGACTTGTCTCCCTGCTCTCGTAGGTTTGATTCTCAGGTTCATTGTCCGTGTACAGCCAACTACAGAATTCTTCTTTGATGACTCTGTTTATTGGGAGGTACTGTACAGTGTTCTAAGACTGTAAATGATGACTATACCAGTGAAAGTTTTGCTCACCCAAAGCCTAAATGTCTGTTTGGCATCCTTGTGATAAAATTGGATAAACTGCCTAATTATAGAGAGGAAACTGAGACAATGTGTCCGGACAGATAAAATCAGAAGTTAAGGTCTTTTCCAAAGCAGAAAGGACATGAAGAAAAGACAGAATTTAGTAGGCAAATGTCCCTTGCTCCTCTGAGAGCAATAAAAAGTCCTCATAAATATAATAGGAATCCCAGGCAGTGGCATGAGATTTTATACCATATATATGAATAGGTAAAAACAGGTAGAATATGGAAGGTTGAAGAATCTCAGTGAAGAATCTGACAAGAGGTTTTTATGAATAACATAATCTTCTTTCTATCCTCCAGTTTCTACCTCTTTACTCCATTGGCATTTTCCCCAGATTATTTCCTGCAAAGCTTAAGAGGGATAGATATTTTGATGTGTTCAATGGGATTTTCAGGGAAAACAGGTTTGGTGAAGAGAATGTAGTCAGGGTGAGTGGGGTAAATATTTTTGTTCTTTTATTTTTCCCCAAGACAAACAATTGTTATTCCTAGTTCTTTCTAAGCTTGGATAATAATTATAGAAAATACCTTTTGTGTTTCAATACTAACCTCTGTCAGGCCCAAGTGAAAGAAACTATAAAGTGCCCTATCTTGTTTTCTTTAAAGGTCCCCATGGGGAAAGAAGTTGACGATGAATGAACATGATGGCCACAACCAGCCGGAACCTAAAGACTAAATATCATTCCTGTGCTTCAGCTTCCTTTCCCATTATCTAGAATCATGTTTAAAATTTTTAAAGGGCAGCATCCAACAAAAACATGGAACAGAATGGATAGGTCCTGAGCCCCAAATGTCCAGAGTGAAAAATCTTAACACAATCTGATGCTGTTTCTTGACACTCAATGATTGCTTAATTGAAGGAATGTGACTTGTAAAATAGAGGATCAAATGGATTCTCTTTAGGACTCCCAGACTACTCTTGCCAGTGGGTAGGTACAGGGTGAACATTCCATGTTTCTTCTTGTATTTTTTTTTTTTCCCATAGAGGTAAATTTACAAAGAAAGCAACACATCTGATTATGTCAGTTTCTTAATATACATACTATGTCTTCAATCCCAAAGGTATAAAACTAGAGCCAATAAAACAATATGTAAGAAATCTATATAAGAAATATGAAAGAAATGTATTGCATAGAGCAAGAACATGATTGTTTTTGGTGGTGCTTTTTTGATTTAAAAATAGTCTAGTTAGTAATGCTATGTCTTCACTTGAATATTTTTATGCTTAATTCTTTTTGCATGTTTACTATTTGCAACAAGAGTCAAATGCTATCTGACCAAAGTCTATTTTGTATAAAATTCTAATAAATTAAATGTTATTTTATTATAAGTTAAAACATTTGTCTTTGGCTCTCCTTTCTTTGGTGCTTGGAATTCATTTTATTAACAAGCACACACACATACACATACACTCCTCATATTTAGTTCATATTCAATCCAAATAAATTGTTACTATGTGTTAACTACAAAATAATCAAGTTAATGTCTCACATTATAAGGTAAGTTTTAAAGAACTAAATTTTAGAAAATGTAATTGACATAGTCATATAAAACCATTTCTAGAGAAATACGATTTTTTTTTTCTCTCTCTAGAACCTTTTAAGATTTTTATTCTATTTCTGGAGTCCTGGAATCTTGTCAGGATGTGTCTTTGTATCTGTGAGGAAATAAGCGCTGGTATAATTAACAGAACTTCAGTTACTAGATGCTAGGTATTAAAAATTACCAGTAACAGTGAATTATTTAATATTTTATTCCTCTGGAGAAATCGTATAATTTATTTATAGATCCTAAGTATTTCATTAGACAAATAGGTGATTTCTTTCAAATTCACGTCAGAGTCTCTTTCACATGGGTTTTTGAAGTGTGCTTATGTTATAAAATCCACTATCCCCAGTCTTGCTGGTCATCACAAAGAATCGTTTTCACTATCCAGATGTCCAGAGACCCCCTCATTCCCTGTTGACCATAAGGCAAAACTCAGAGGGTCTTGGGTATACACAGGTGTTGTTTTTTTAAGTCTGTAATTGTGATGTGCTTAGGAACAGGGTTGTGATAACCATTAGCCCTTGGCTTGTGAACACTCTCTCCTGCCTTCCTGCAATGCAGTTCTTATAACTGGTAGTCTTATTTTAAAATTCTGAGTTAATGGTCTTTTTTTCACAATAGAATATGTCCTTTTTTATCTGTTTTGCCTAGAATTTGATGAAGCATTTTAATTTGAAAATTTGAGTCTTCTTCTGCTCAGATAAACTTCCTTCTACTTCTTAGTGGCTTCCTCATCTCATCTGTTAATTTTTCTTTGTCTAGCACTCCTGTTATTCACATGGGAAGTCTATTGGATCTGTTATCCAAATCTATGGCCTTGCCCATCTTTATTTCATTGGTTTTAACAGAGATTTCTGTGCTCCTTCTATTCATCTATTGATTTGTTTGTTTGCTTGAAAATCATTGTCCATCTTTATAGATGCAGCTAAATTTTGCATGTGTCTGTGCGTGCAATGCTTGAATCTCCTTAATTGTTCTTACAATTTTGTTTATTGGGGAATGGGGTGCATTTTTGTTCAAGATCAAGTTAAAAGTCTAACCTAGCTCTGTCAATAGTTAAATAACATTTTTTATACCTTATCTGTTCCAAAAAACATTTCTGATATCAAATAATACTATTGATACTAATAGACTGATTTTTAAGTTCTACTTGGATGATTAGTTTCAGGAAGTTTTTGTTATTCTTTGTTCCTATCTAAATCTGAAAGACTGATCGATAATGTTTAACTACAATTTCAGACAATGTGGTGAAAGCAGAGATAATTTCAGACTTCCCAGCCCTTGCTTCCAGTCTTTACTGCCTATTGTATAAGATAAGAGCTCTGCTGATCTAGGGGAGGACTTCTGCAATAGCTTTATGTTGTTAGAAGCCACTTATTTTGTGTGTCTCTTGAGTCTCTTCATTCTGGGTTCTGGCACCGTTTTGGCTGGTTGTTGAATTAGTTTGTCTCTTCCCTGGGGGGTTACGTTCCAGTTGCTGAGGTACCTTGGGTGACAGTAATCTTGATAATGAAGGGAGGCACAGCAATCTGGCGAAGTATGTCAGATATTTGCCAGAGTGTGGAAATAGAATTCCCCTAATGAGAGCTTAAACAAAGCCTCTCTGTTCCTCAGTCTTTTCAGCAGGCCATGCTTGGTGTTCTTCTAGAACCAGGGCCAAAAAGGACTCAGAGCATCTGCTAAGCATTCCTGCAGCTCACGGGGGACAAGGGAGACCCATTGTCACCTCAGGAATGCTCAGTAGGGAAGACAAATTACCATTCCCTGGGAATTCACAAACCTCTGCAAACCAAGAGTTCTCAAATCTCTACCCCTTGGGTCTCTGCCACCTGCCTCCAAATTTTCATCAAACACAGAAGAGGGAAGTTCTCTATCAGCTTTTCTTTCCCCCTTTGAATCCAAGGTCTTACATCCTCCAGTTAAACAGCAGGTCTGGTTACTGCTCAGCTCAGGACAGGTCCTATAGTTTGATTAGAGATGTAGGATGAAGAGTGCCTGTCTGGCTCAGCCGGTAGAGCACGTGACTCTTGATCTCAAGGTCATGAGTTCAAGACCCACATTAGATGTGGAGCCTACTTACTTAAAAAAAAAAAAAAAAAGAACTAGAATGGTAGCGTACACAAAGTATCATAAAGAGGAGAGGGGAACCTAAATAAAATTAAAGGAAAACTTGCCAGAAAAAAATAAATAAATAAACAAAACATATGGTTAGGTAAAGAGTGATTTAAAACTCAATTCTAGGGGCACCTGGATGGCTCAGTCAGTTAAGAGTCTGACTCTGGGTTTCAGCTCAGGTCATGGGATTGAGCCCCGAGTTGGGCTCCGCACTCAGCATGAAGTCTGCTTGAGTTTCTGTCCCTCTGGCCCTCCCTCTGCTCTCTCCCTCAAATAAATCAATAAATCTTTAAAAAAATAATAAAAACAAAACTCAACTCTATTGAAAGTAAAGCCAACACTCTCTCACCTAGACACCATTTGTTCATGAAATGAAAGATTAGAAGTCTCCTCAATCCACTCTCCCTTCTTCTTTTTGAAGAAAGAAGTTGTTGCTGTGTGTATATTTATGTGGATGTGGGTTGGTGGAATAGGTCAGCTGGGGAGAGTATCAAGTGAGAGAAGTTAACAAATTCATGAACTGTCAGATCTCTCTAATCTGTATTTTATTTCCTAAATCACCCACTTCTATCCTGTCTACCCCTAGATCTATGTTCTGTCCATTGCGGGGGCGGGGCACAAAATCCAGTCTTTTCTAACTAACGACCTTAGCTTTTATCCTGGCCTTATTTCAATGGGTATTCATCAAAAATCTCTCAGAATAATATCTACCCCAATTTTAGCCAACCTAAATGAGAGCAGCTCCAACAAGCACATCTTGTCCTTGTTAATCAGACATAGACACTTCCTAGGCCTCATCTAACAATAAGTATACATCTGCCAGGTCCACTTTTGGACAAAGTCCTTCTTTTGGGGAGAGGGGGGTTGACAATTAGTATGCCAGGTCTTGAATTTAATTCCTGCTTAGTCTTTTACTATTTAAGTGTTTTTAGAAAAAAGTACTTTATCTCTCTGAGTCTCTTTATTCACCTATAAAAATAGATAATACCTACTTTGTGGAGTTATTTTGAGAATGAAGGGTAACATTTTGAAACTGAAGGGCACTTAAGAAAAATTAGAAGAAAGTTAAATCATTTTAATATTCTTTAAATTTTAAAAGTATTTATATCAAGTAGGGGCTTTTCCATAAATTGTCCAAATTTACCCTCGCAATGGCCCTCTGAGTTAGATATTATCACTGAAGAAGCTGAGGTTCTGGCTAAAGGAGCTGGGGTTCAAGCTTAGATCTTGTAACGTCAAATATTGATTTTTTACAACCAACTCCAAATGCTTCGTCTGAAGATTAAGTTATAAAAGCACAGAAAAATGGATGTCTCTTAGTGGAATTTTAAGTATTAGTGAAAAGATTGAGAGAGAGATCTCGGCACCACATAACCAGCAGCTTACTCCAGCCTTGATTCCATCAGACCTAGGAAAGAGGGTCTTAGATGTGAGCACACTGCCACTGCTGCCTGAATCATGATTACTGTGGGGATATTTTAACCCCCAGGATTTAGGATTCTTATATATTTCTCCTAAGAACCCATTTCTACCAGGGGCACCTGGGTGGCTCAGTTGGTTAAGCATCTTGACTCTTGACCCCAACTCAGGTCTTGATCTCAGGGTTGTAAGTTCAAGCCCTGCATTGGGCTCCACACTGGGCATGGAGCCTACTTTAAAAATAAAAAAAAAGAACCCATTTCCATCAATTAAAAAACATCAGAATTTATAGTCCTTCAAATTTTGTTCATTTCCAGATTTCCGTATATGAAGTAGATAAAATGATGAATGAAGTGGAAATGACTTTTCTGGTCGCAAGGAATATCAGGTACTTACCTTGAAAAGGATCCATTCTTGCAAAGTTCCCTTTTCTACACATGGTGAAGTTTCGATGAACAGAACAATATTGCTCTGTACAAACAAATAAAACCCAAACAAGTGCCTGATCTCTTCCCATGGTCAAGTTTTCACATCCCTGCTCCAAAGCAATGAACTAGGCAAAGAGCTGCATCTTGCTTAATATATGGGAGCAGCTGGTATGATACCCAGCACTCATGCAGTTAGTTCTGGAGGGAAAAGTCTCAAGTCCCATCTTATTTTTGTCACTAATTAAAGCTCTGATCTACTCCAGAGTTTGCTGGATATGCAGGTCAATACGTCAAAAAAAAAAAAAAAAAAAAAAGACTGGCTGATATTTTTGTCAATTTTTTCATCACCATAAATCCAAATGTCAGCTTTCTGCACATTTATCTATTATCCTATTAAAGTAGTTCCAAAAGTCCTCACAAAATACTGGATATTTTGCTCAACACCTCTTTGAAATAATGAGACTTTCTGTAAGTTTTTGAAATAATTTTGAAACAATCTCAAGCCCTCAGAAAAAGCAGTACAGTACATAGAACTGTCTTTTCTGGAACCATGTAAGTTTCTGGCTTCATTATCCCTGAATATTTTAGTATATAGTTCCAATAAACAAATATTCTCTCAACCAAAACATAACCATCAAAACCAGGAAAATAGCATTGCTATTTTCAAACTGACACTGGTCAGCTTGAGCTGCTATACCATGCTATACCAAAATACACTGGGCAGCTTAAACAGCAGAAGTTTATTTTCTCACAGTTCCAGAGGCAGCAGTCCAAGATCAAAATGTCAGTCTATTTGGTTCCTGGGGAGCACTCTCTTCCTGGCTTGTAGACAGCTGCCTTCTCCCTGTGCCCTCATATGGCCTTTCCTAGGTGTGGGTGGAGAGAAAGAGAGAGAGAGAGGAGAAATGTACAGAGAGAGGGAGATCTCTTTCTCTTCTTACAAAGCCACCAATCCTGTCAGATTAGGACCCTGCCCTTATGACCTCATTTAACTTGAATTACCTGCTCAAAGCTCTACCTCCAAATACAGTCACATTGGGGGTTAGGGCTTCAACATATAAATTTGGTGGAGGGGGGGGAGGGTACACAATATAGTCCATAGCAACTATCAAATCCTGAGACCCCCATTCAAGTTTCACCAAATGTCCTAATGATGTCCTTTGTCACAAAAATCCAGTTCAGAATCACATTTTGCATGTTATTTCTCTCTAGTCCTTCATCTGTAACAGTTCCTCAGTCTGTCTTTGACTTTGATGACCTTGACATTTTTGAAAATTATAGGCCAGGTTTTTTTGTAGAATGTCGTCCATGTGGGTTTGCCTAATGTTTCCTAATGGTTAGATTCAAGTCATAAAACTCACAGCAATGTCGCAAAGGTGAACCCTACACGCTTCTCATTGCATCCTACCAGGTAGAACTTATTTTTGACCTTGCTCCATTACTAATGATCATTTTGGTCATTGAGGAAGGTGGTGCCTATTTCTCCACTTTAAAGTTCCTTGTTCTTAGTTTTGTAATTCATATGGTTTTTTCGGAAAGCGATGTGAAATGTCCCATGTCCCCATGTAAATGTTTCATTCTTTCTCCATCTTATTTTTTATTTACTAATTTATATCAATAGAGACTCATGAATTCTTATTTTATCCAACTGTTTACATTATAGTCATCATTTATTGTAACGATAAAATTGTTCCCGATTTGACCAGTGGGACGCTATTCAGGCTGGTTCCCGTGTCTTCCTGGCATGTGCTTCACTAGTACTTGCCTTGTTCCCGCCCTGGAATCAGTCTTTTCGAGTCCTGGTTCCTTTCAGGGGTACAGACAGTCCCCGATTTATGATAGTTTGTCTTACAATTTTTCAATTTTACAATGATGCAGAAGCGCTATACATTCAGTAGGAGCCATACTTTGAAACTGGAACTATGAACTTTCTGGAGCTAGTGATACGCAGTATGATCACCTCTCCTGTGTGGGTCGTGGAAGCACAGCTCCCAGCCCAGCGCGCAATCACGAGGACGGACAAACAGTACACCTACAACAATTCTGTCCCCGTACAACCATTCTGTTTTCCACTTTCAATGCAGAATTAAACAAATTCTATGAGATATTCAACACTTTATTATAAATAGGCTTTGTGTTAGATGATTGTGCCGAACTGTAGGCTAATGTGTTTCAAACACATGTAAGGTAGGCTAGGCTAAGTAAGTTGGGTGTATTACGTGCATTTTTTATTTACAACATTTTCAATTTACAATGGGTTTATTGGGATGCGATCCCAGTGTAAGTCGAGGAAGATTTGTGTTTAGATTCTGGGATCTAAGTGTGCTCATTGCTATTGGGATGTTGCCTTTCCAAGGCTCTCTCGGTGGTTGGAGATAGAGAATATCTATATAAGTTATAAGTGTGTGTAGGAATGTGTGCACTTGCATCTATAAATATTTCAATACCTATCTATGTATATCTATATACAATGAGTTCTGCTTTAACATTTGCTTCGTGATGCGATTTTGTTCCAATGCAACTGCAATATTAAGGAACAATTTGAGCACAGCACATTTTTTTGTTTGCTTAGGCTTGATTTCCTCTGCAAGAAATACAAGATGAACACAGAAAACTACACCCAGTTGAACCAAGCCTTGCCTTATGTAAGACACACACACATGCATACACACACATATACACACACACAACCAACATCCACCATCCACAACTCACTTTATGTGCTATGCGCCATACCCATCTCATCTGATGTTACAACTTTCTGTCTGATTTCAAATAACTCTCCTCTCTACCACTTCACAATGACTCCGAAGCTGCAACCCTTCTGATGTCTACTTCCACAAGCAAATTTCTGGTCCTTTTCCATGTAAAGTGCCGTATCTAGTATCGTATTTATGTATTTCTTACCCATTTAACATGTTAACTGTGCTATCATTTTTACTGTGTTCCAATTTTTTTTTTTTTTAAAGATTTTATTTACTTATTTGAGAGAGAGAGTGAGAGAGAGAAAGAGCACAAGAGGGGGGAGCGGGAGAGGGAGAAGCAGACTCCCTGCTGAGCAGGGAGCCCGATGCGGGACTCGATCCCGGGACTCCAGGATCATGACCTGAGCTGAAGGCAGTCGCTTAACCAACTGAGCCACCCAGGCGCCCCTGTGTTCCAATTTTTTTAATGTGTCACTTATGAAGTATTTGCTCCAATCCCATTTCGTTCATAAGCCTTGTCCTTTTTATTGTCTGATTTTGTATGACATGACAGCTTTTAGGAACATGTATGTAGCATTCTAGCAGAGCTGATTCTATTCAAAATTGTAAATTCACACAAACGTCTCTAATTCTAATTCATCACTCCAGGATTCATTTTAATTTTCTTGTCTTCTATTTTGGAAGCCCCAGTGACAAACCTAACTCCTCTTATCCTTGATATGGGCACTTAATTCATCAAGCTTCAGTAGATAACCCATCTCCCATCACTACCACTGCTTCATCCTCCATGCAGATGGTCTTCTCACCACCCACACTTCATCACCAGGGTTCTCGCTGCATATAGGCCAGCTTACCCTTCCTTAGCTTATGACAACCCACACCGAGCCCCTTTTCCATGTGGTCACTCTCTTCACTCTTCCTGGATCTAATTCTCCACCACGAGCAGTCCACTTACATTGTTCAGGCTCCAACAACGTGTGCTGGTCTGAGCCACTGAATCACCCTCACCACCAGATGGGAACAACTACCTTGTTCAGTCCTACCTTTATCTGTAGAACTGAATTTTTCATTAGAAGGAGAAATGGAAAGGGGAAGAGGAAGAAAAAGAGTCAAAATTTTTGTCAGAGGAATAAAAAATAGTGACCTATCACCCTGCAATAGCGGTCTTCTGGACTTACATTATGGGATTAGCTGTATTCCATTTTATTTTATTTTTTTTTAAGATTTTATTTATTTGAGAGAGAGGGAACACACATGCAGGGGGGAGGGGTGGAGGGAGAGGGAGAAGCAGGCTCCCCGCTGAGCAGGAAGCCCGATGTGGGGCTCAATCCTAGGACCCTGAGATCATGACCTGAGCTGAAGACAGATGCTTAACCGACTGAGCCACCCAGGCGCCCCAACTCTTCCATTTTTAAAAAGTCTTTTAATCTTATAGAAAGAGCCAGGGATTACATCTATATTGAGCTAGGTTAAATTACCAGTCATTCTTCTCCCAAACTTCTAAAATGAAGCAAAATGGAGCATGAAGTGATTGAAAAAAATATCACTTTATAAGCTGCTGCTTCAATATGTCGTGGATGTTTAGCTTGCTATACATTAAGGACATTTTATTTTATCCTTGATTTCAAACATAAAATGACTTTTTAGCCTAAAATAAGTTTTACCAGCCCACGTTGATGGCATGGAACACACTCCTCTTACAGAGCAAATGCTGTTGGGGAGGGAGTGTAGGGGAACAGGGTCCAGACCACACAAGCAGTGAGCTGCACTATGATGCTATCACTTCCAATCGTCACCAACAAAACAGGTAGCCAGCACTCAGTTCATTGCAGAGGCAGGCAAAAATATATATAAGCCAATTGATGAAAACCTCTCCACTTATTCTTTGCATAAATTCATTGGGGAAAATTAAAACTCTCAAGGCCAGGTACCTTAAAGCAAAATATGAATATGGGTAAGATGAGACAATTAAGAGCCACAGAAGTATCTCTAGGATCTCATCGAAGAAGAATCTAGTTTGGTTCAAAACAATTCTCTTAGAAGCACTTTCTAATAATTATCCCCGATTCTTTATTGAGCTAGAAATGAGAATTTATATCAAATCTCACAATACACCCTTTTGAGTTTATCAGCCATAGTGTGTTAGGTAAACTGTAAATATTTCACATTATGGTTTGTAGATTCAATCATTCTCAGCAAGCCCTTTTGATATCTTCAAAATTTCCTCAGTAAAAGATCCCTTTCAGATATCATTATATCACACATAATGATTGCCTAAAAATTCATGTCTCTGAAGTGAGTGAAATCAGGTACAATGGCTTTCTCATCATTCTCTCAATATACAGTAGAAGTTCTCTTTTACTGACATCTATTTTACTCAACTCATGGAATTAAACAAGCTGTCTAGTGTGTTACTGTAATCATATTTTTCAAACAAGTATATGTTACCAGCTTACTTTATAATTGTTTGATCCAATTTTAGCAACTTGCCAGTATGACACTTTTCTAAAATAACCAATTCAATACTCACTCATGTTTAAGTGTACTTAATGTGAGAGGTTATTTCTACATTGAATTTATTAAAAAATACAAAGTTTGGAGGTCCTCAAGAATACCCTCAGGTTCAATAATTTGTTAAAAAGCATCAGAAAAAGCACTTATGCTCACAGTTGCTGTTTATTATAGCAAAAGGATAGAGATTCAAATCAGGCTAGAAAAGAATCACATAGGCCAAGTCTAGGAAAGTTCCAGACGTAAGCTTCCAGTTGGCCTCTCCCAAGGGAGTCAAGTGAACAGGGCTAACTACTAGCAATGATGGGTGGCAATATGAAGTAATGCCAACCAGGAAGTTCACCAAGCCTTGGTTTCCAAAGTTTTTATTTGGATTTGATCACATAGACATGACTGACCACCGACATGGCTTCCCTTAGTCTCTACCCTTCCAGAAGCTGAGGGGTTACCACATGGCCCAAGACCACACTGTTAATCATAGTTAGCATAGACTGTCTAGGTGACCCAAAGTCCCCAGGTAAATAAATACACTCCTTTCAGGCAGGACATTCCAAGGGCTTAGAGATTACCTCCCAGAAGCTGAGAACAAAGTCCAGACCTCAAATAATTGTATGTTATCAGTTTACTTAATACTTCTTTGAATGATGCAATTTTAGTAACTTGTCTATATGGAACCTTTCTAAAACTTAATGTTCATTGATGTGACTGATTTTGCATTAGGTATACATAAGACAGTATGGACTGGAAAGTAAACAACACAAAAATCTAAAAAGACTCTTATTTAGTTTGCTTGTCAAGTTTCTTTATGTTATTTAAAGAACTTGAAGCTGAATATCTTAGACAATGAACTTTTTGTGTAGTTTATGCCAGGAAATACATAGGAAATTTCAATCTGCAGACCCCTCCCCCCCCCAAAAAAGGTCTTGGCCTTACAACAAAACGTTGGGAAATAAATGCATACATGTGGATCTTCACTGACTAATTCCTTTTTATGGTTTTTTAAGTTTTTCAATAACATGCCAAACATTAGATAACAGGGAACTGACAATGTGGAATTTTATCTGAGCCCTGTACTCTGGAAAATAGAGAATGTTAAAGGATCCTTACCCTTTATGCTCCAGAAAACGAGCAAGCTTACTGAAAAAAAACCACCATTCCCCATAAGACTAGACAAGACTCACAAAATCCCCTTGTTTGCCTATGACAAAGCCAGACACAGACCTTCCGAATTCCCTTTTTTGCCTCATTGAATTATAAACTGAACTACTCATCCCACTGATCAATCAGAACAAAATGCTTGTTAGCCAAACTTGGTTAAGCTCCTCTCTCACCTCCAGGCCCCTGAACATTGGTCTGCCTCCAGCTTGAGCCAGCATACAACCCCTCCTGAGAATAGGAGGGCCTCAGGTAGAATCTCTGAGCTACTATCCCATCATGGCCTGCTCTCATCCCCCTTAAAAATATTTTTTCTTTCGGGGCACCTGGGTGGCTCAGTTGGTTAAGCGACTGCCTTCGGCTTAGGTCGTGTTCCTGGAGTCCCAGGATCGAGTCCCAGGATCGAGTCCCACATCGGGCTCCCTGCTCGGCAGGGAGTCTGCCTCTCCCTCTGACCCTCCCCCCTCTCGTGTGCTCTCTCTGTCTCTCATTCTCTCTCTCAAATAAATAAAATCTTTAAAAATATATATATATATTTTTTCTTTCTTTCCTTTAGTTCTTTCTCATGTTCGTCCTTATTTTTTTCTTCCTTTTTCTCTTTCATTGCATTAAGAGACATTTCTTTTGAGTCACTATGCTGTTGTCAGCAAAATGCTGCCCCTCCCCGACCTCATCGCAGCCCTTCATGCTCTGGGAGTGGCAGGGAGACTAGCCCAACTCTGAGGCACTGAAACAGTATTTTTGGTACGTTTATGCCTTGTCCATTCCAAAATCACTTAAAGTGGTAAATAATACTATGTAGATCGATTGATTTGAATAAAAACCTTAAGTTCTACTCAGACGGCCTATTTCTGGAAGTTTTTGTATTTTGGGTTCACATTTTAAGGTGAGAGATTAGTTTATAATTATTGGCTGTAATTACAGACAGTTTGGTGAAAATTCATCTGTTTTCAGGCTTTACCAGCATTTGTTCCTGCCAATAATCTTTAAGCTGTTTCTTGCACATCTTGAGATGCCTCTCCTAGGACAGGGGAGGATATGAGACTATGCTTTATTCATCTAGGGATTTTATCAGAACTAAACAAATATATTCATTGACCAGGTGGCCACCTTCATGAATAAACCGTTACATTTTTCTATATTTACAGAATTACTGGATAGCCCAAACTCCAATTTTATTTGATTCACAAGAAACAATCTTGGAGACGTTTGATATTCTAGTGTCCTATAGAAGGTCCACAGAAGTAATTTCCTAAGTGAAATAGTAAGATGGTCATGCTTATCTTTTTGGATGTAGTGAGAGAGGTAAGTGTGCAGATTAAAAATAATAGTACATTTTATAAAGAATCAACTATTTACATAATAATTTTCATTTACAACCCACCAGAATGGAACAAATTTTGGGGGTGAAATTGCCCTCATCTTTTAAGTAGGAATTTGGGTAATCCAGTGCCCTATAAATATAGAAAACATGCCCAATCATTAACAAACGTAGATAACTGGTCAATAAATCAGATTGTTTTCATATATTTATTTTAATTTTGATAAATCCTCTACATGAATAATACTTCATGCTGAATCATAGAGTTTAAGTAGCTTGCCACAGGCAACAAAATAAAAAGCAGAACCTGAATTCAAATTTATATCATTTATATGTGTTTGGTGTCAAAGGCCACACTTTTTTTTTCATTATGCCATACATTATGCATCAAGAGCTGTATCATGTGCTTCAGACCCTCCTTAGGCCCAGAAATTAAATATCATAATATAATATTGGGGTATATGCTAAACTCCCAGTAATAATAACAATAATAATAAAACAATCATATTGCATGTAATCAAAATTATATTCCTTGACGGATGACCCTCCATTCCCCATCAATATAAAAGCATGGTAATAACCTATACACTCTTTCTCCTGAAATAAGAGCTTTGGAATCAGGAAAACTTGAATTCTCTCACTTATCAACTATGGGACCTTAGACAGATCACTTAACTTCTTTTTTTTTTTTTTAAGATTTATGTATTTATTTGAGAAAGAGAGAGAGGACGAGCAGGAGGAGGAGCAGAAGGAGAGGGAGAGAGAGAATTTCAAGCAGACTCGCCGCTGAGCATGGAGCCTGATGCAGGGCTCGATCTCATGACCCTGGGATCATGACTGGAGCTGAAACCAAGAGTTGGACGCTCAACCAACTGAGCCACCCAGGCGTCCCCGATCACTCTTAAAGCTTCAATTTCCTCATTTGAAATATTGGAATAATAGTAACATCACTAGGATCTGTGATTATATACTGTATTACCCATTATTGCAATTTGGAATGATCCACTACAAGTTATTTTAATTGCTGACACACCCTGTTTGGTCTGATTGGACTCTCTTTGTTTTTCCCTCTACTCTTTGTATTAGAAAAGGACCCTATCTGACGGTAACTGGATGCTATCAAAAAGATGGCTCTGAAACTAACAGTTACTTTCCATGCAAAGAAATACTGCCTGTTTTGTGCCTGTCGATGCCCCTTTAAATTATTCACACGTTCAAGACTTGGTTCAAGAAGGTTTTCATTATTACCTCCTAGAAAGGGCTAATTGGGATTGTGTTCCTGCAACCCACAGCCATGCCAAGCAGAGAAGTCAAGTAGCTGTACACAGAACATTTAAAGTCGTGGCATTAAGCCATGTGGTGTAAAGAGCACTGTGAAGGAGCAGACTTAAGTCCTAATTGCAGCTCTGTTAAATCTGAACTGAATCTGAATCTGAACTCTCTCAGTCCCAATTGACTTATCTACAAAATCACAGAATCACAGAATTTGTTACATACTGTCTTTGGGTTCCCCAAATTCTAAGTTACTAGGAATGACTCTCCAGAAATAAAATATTCAGAGGACTTCAATCACTTATTTGCACCTTCATTTATTCACTAATTTAAATTTGTGTAGTGCCAAGTACTGTTCTTTTTTTTTTTTTAAGATTTTATTTATTTATTTGAGACAGAGAGAATGAGAGAGAGAGAGCACATGAGAGGGGGGAGGGTCAGAGGGAGAAGCAGACTCCCTGCTGAGCAGGGAGCCCGATGCGGGACTCGATCCAGGGACTCCAGGATCATGACCTGAGCCGAAAGCAGTCGCTTAACCAACTGAGCCACCCAGGCGCCCACACTGTTCTTTCTAAATATTGGAGATCCCACAGTTGTGGGGGTGGGTGGTGGTGGAAATAGAGTCCTTGCTTTCAAGAATTTGAAATTCCTTGAAGACAACAAACTATAAACTAAAAAGTAAATATAGAGCATGATGGCAACTTCTAGAAAACTTGAGGAAATATTGTTATCAAGAAGGCAATATATAAAAAGTTGTTCAATTTAATCTATTAAACTAGTGCCTTATTCACAGTCATTCCAACACAAAAAGGAGACATAAGTATTTCTTTCTTGAGCAAATCAACTAGAATGGGCTATAGCTCAGATGCATGGTTAAAAGTCAGCAGCACAGGGACGCCTGGGTTAAGCGTCGGCCTTTGGCTCAGGTCATGATCCCAGGGTCCTGGCATCGAGTCCCGCGTCGGGCTCCTTGCTCAGTGGGGAGCCTGCTTCTCCCTCTGCCTACCGCTCCCCCTGCTCGTGCTCTCTCTCTGACAAATAAATAAATAAAATCTTTAAAAAAAAAAAAGAGTCGGGAGCACAAAAAGGCGGAAAACTTGATGACAGAAAGAAAAAAAGGTTACAGAAAAGAATACAGACATAAACAAATGAGAAAGCTTATCAGGAGTGAAAAAGGGAAAAAAGGAGGAATGCCAGGCAGTGAATTTTAAGTCTATGTTAGGAGCTGTATATCCGTTCACTTTTAACTCATTGCAACAGTTGAATAATTTACGTATTTCTCTCAGTTTAAAATGAAACTAAGGCTCAAAGAAGATGTGTAACTTGCTAGGATCTGCACATAGTCCTCAAGTTAAAAACCAATGCTCTTTCCATGGCACTGAGGCTCCTATGAAACTCTTAGGAGAGTGGAAGGGTAAGAACTTATCATTGTATAAGAACCTTGAAATTCTTGGTGTGACACTGTTATTTGACCAACCACACACAGATCGCGGGGTATCCTAGCAAACAATACAATTCTTTTTATTGTGAAAGTATAGATTTCACATTGAAGATTGAACATATTGTATTTCTCTGAAATTTCAAGACAAATCCTTGTTTTACATGAAGAGAAAATCCCTCCTCCAAGCTTTATTGGATAAAGCAGATTGAACTGAGAAGTGAAAAGAGAGGGGGGAGGAGCTCAAATAAGGCAAGCATTCCATGTAGGGCTGAATTCATTTTAATTATAAATAGATGGTTGACTATAAGATAGGGCAAATATTATGAGCAATGCCTTCATGTTTTTGATTTGCACTGGAAGCTGCTGATTCTGCCTGGTTGCAATTGCAAAGATTTCTATTATTTTGATAATTACTTCTACTTTAAGATAATGAGTGGGTTTGACTCTTCTGTCATAGTTCCAATTCTGAGCCTGCTTTTTATTTTTCTTTTAAATATTAAAATCTTCATGACTAAAGCTTCCAAGCAACATTTTCCTCCAGGATCCAGACCTTTGCCAATTATTGGAAATCTGCATATTCTCAATCTGAAGAGGCCATATCAAACTATGCTGGAGGTAAAAAATGATTGTTCATTTCATACTTATTTATAATTTTCTACATCGTTCTTACACTCACGGGTTTCTTAGCATGCATATATTTATCACCGGTTCATATATGTATAATGAAGTAATTAGATAGGATTCAAAGTTAATTGAACTGTTTTATTTAATTTTTAGTTTCTTTTAAATTTGGACATATAAAAATATTAGTAAATATATTTCTATTATTTAAAGTGGTATTTTTATCCTGAAATATTTATGATCTGTATCCTTTATTTTAGCCACTTTGATCTACATATTCCATATTCCATATCTTACATATTTCACTATGACGGAACTGAACTATGATCACAGTCTTACTCTAGAAAATTTTAACTTTTTTTTTTAAAAGATTTTATTTATTTATTTGACAGAGAGAGACAGTGAGAGAGGGAACACAAGCAGGTGGAGTGGGAGAGGGAGAAGCAGGCTTCCCATGGAGCAGGGAGCCCGATGTGGGGCTCGATCCCAGGACCCTGGGATCATGACCTGAGCCGAAGGCAGACGCTTAACGACTGAGCCACCCAGGCGCCCAAAGAAAATTTTAACTTTTATTCAAAACAGTTTGTATGAAAGGCACGATCAAGAGTATGGCCCCAGCAACTGAGACCAAGAATTATCTGTCATTAATTAGCTGTGTGAATTTATATAAGAATTTAGTCTCTATTTCTTTGTCTGTACAATTACGGGGCTAGACCAAATATTGGACCAATTTCTCTAATTTCCACTTCAAAGATTTTACAATTCTTGACTGTGGAATAAGATGGATGGAAGGAAGGAAGGAAGGAAGGAAGGAAGGAAAGACATAACATTCATAGTTTGCATTTGGCCATAAATTCCAATTTTTAAGTTCAAAGGACAGATAATTGAAATCGAGTTCTGCTCTATTCCATAAATTCTAAGTTTGAAAGCCATAACGGGCGATATACTGAAGAGAAAACCATTACTTTGCCTCTGAGGGCAACATAATCATCATCATCTTTATCATCATCATCTTATATTTGTATTGTACTTCTTATTTTACAAAAGACTGCAAGGATTTCACTTATTCCTTACAACCACCCTCAGAGGAAAATAGGGATGATATTTTTATCTCAATTTTACAGATATGTGACTCAGAGCAATTGACTTACTAGTAACTAAAAAGCCAGGACTTGTGTTTTCTGATCTTTTAATGCTACTTTATGGTTTCTCCTATACTCAAAGGTCACATGACAGGTTGATTCCTCAGGAGAACAAGATCTCTCAACAAAGTCCCTCATCTAATTCCATATACCCAATCCTATTTTTTTCCTAACATTCCTGTTTTTTTGCTTAAGCATTAACCAGCCTAATCCCTTTACTATTTAGATCTTCATTTTTTTATTTTTACTTCTGTCCTATTGTTCTGTGTTAATTTCACCTATGAAATATCTTTCCCACACTTCTTCCTAGCCTACATCTCAACTTTTTTCTTAAAATTTATCTTTCTAATTTTTGTTTCTTTTCTGAAACCTGCCATATCCACTTTATCAAATTTACATATAGTGGTTCACACCTGAGAAACTGTCCTCACAGCCTCAAATTCCTATTTTAATTTTTACTTAACTGGAACATTAATTTAATTATATTATCTTCCTAAATTATTGACCCCTTCTATAATTCCTATTACAATCCTAATGTTATTTTTTAAATTCAAGTTTCTTTTTTTTTTGTAGTCATCATCTGTCACCAAAAAGCATTATTATAATATCATAGACTATATTCCCTATGCTATACTTTTCATCTCTGTGACTATTTATAACTGGAAGTTTGTACCTCTTAATCCCTTTTATCTATTTCACCCATCCCCCAGCTACCTCCCCTCTGGTAACCATCAGTTTGTTCTCCATAGTTAAGAGTCTGTTTCTTCGTTCGTCTCTCTCTCTCTTTTTTTCCCCCCTTTGCTCATTTGTTTTGTTTTTTAAATTTCACATAAAAGTGAAGTCATATGGTATTTGTCTTTCTCTATCTATTTATTTCACCTAACATAATACCATAATACCCTCTAGGTCCATCCACGTAATTGCAAATAACAAGAATTCATTCTTTTTGATGGCTGAGTAATATTCCTCTGTGTGTGTGTGTGTGTGTGTGTGTGTGTGTGTGTGTGTGTGTGTTAGCTTCTTTATTCATTTGTCTATTGATGAATGCTTGGGTTGCTTCTATATCTTGGCTCTTATATAATGCTGCAATAAACAGAGGGGTGCATATACCTTCAAATTAATGTCTCATTTCCCTTGGGGTGAATATCCAGCAGTGGAATTACTGAATCATATGGTATTTATATTTTTAATTTTTAGAGGAACCTTCATACTGTTTTCCATAGTGACTGCACCAATTTACATTCCCACCAACAGTGCACGAGGGTTTCAATTCTAATGTTATTTTCCAAAGTCAAGTTTCCTAAAGAAAGAAATATTAGAAGTCCAATTCTCATTCTTTACCTAAACCTTAGTTGGGTAAAAACCACAAGCTCTGCAACCAACAAGCCTGCATGTATATCCTTTTTTGAGCATTGCTATTCACTGTGTGACTTCTTAAAGCCACAGTACCTTGCCTTTTATATGACGGAAATGATGATAATATCTACTTTTCTGGTTTATAATGTGCATTAAAAGACATACTGGCAATATGGTTAAGAAGCAATAAATGATCACTCTTATTATTTTTAATTATCAAAGAAAATTTAATTTTTTTTTCCAGTAAGAGGTGAGACACAGTAGCGCAGAACTAACTTGGACCTATTATGGTCATAGCATCCCACAAAGGATAGGGCATGAATATGGTGGTCAGGTAGTCAGTGTGGTAGTCAGGAAGTGCTTTGTCTTCCTAGAGTCCATGGTGGGCATTTTCTGAGACCAAAGAAAAATGTAATAGAGAGATACTATGAGTCAATTCCATGATGTCAGAGCCCTGCTACTTGAAATCTCAAACAAAATGGAGCATAAGGACAATCAGTGGATGATCATAATAATTACGGCTTAAACAGGTGTAGCAACCAAGGAGTATCTTTAGTGAACAAGTCCAGTATTGTCATTTCACAAGAATATGAAACTGATTAATTTGTCATAATTAAATTATCAAAGATCAAGATCTAGTTCATTTTTTATTACAGTACCATGTTTTAGTTGCTTCTCTTTTTCTTATACACCCAAGCTCTCCCAGAAATATGGCTCCATTTACAGCATCCAAATGGGTCCAAAGAAGGTGGTGGTACTCTCTGGATATGAGATAGTGAAAGCTGCCCTGGTCAATTATGGTGATCAATTTGGGGAACGGTCTCAAGTGCCTATATTTGAAAGACTTTTTGAAGGAAAAGGTAACAAACTCTAAGCTTAAAATATATCCTTATGGTTAAAATTATTAAATCAGTTGCATCATATCATCTTTAATAATTCTTTTCATGATTTAATTTTCCTTCACCAATATACATTACACAAATGGAATTTACTTAGGAGAAAATTTATGATTTATGCTTTTATTCTCATTGTACATGATTCTATTAAACAAATAATTATTAGCCAGAAACTTTGTGAAAAGTACAATGCTAGGGAAATAGAAAGAGAACAGAGGCCATCAGCTTAAGAGGTCACCGTCTAATGGTTGACGTTGATCCATCAAACAATAGGATAAGAGTAGTGTTATAAATAATACTGAACCATATTTTCACCTGGATAAAGGTGTTGTATCTTGCTTATGTGTGTGTTGGATAAATGCCTTGAGGAAATCCAGATGCTATACTTTTATGTCATTCCACTAATGTAACAACCCTTTAAATTATTACATTAAAACTTTAATGCTAATTTAATAACTAAATATGGGAATGGTTTCATCTTGACATTAATTATTTTTAGTGAACTAATATTGGTGTCTAGTAAATACTACTAAGCTGTTTTAATGCTTCAACAACTTTTTGAAAAAGCATTTCACACTATCCTCCTCCAAAATCTTATTCTTTGAGATATTAATAAATGTTCTATGTGTCAGTGTCAGTGAAGTGAATTTGAGAAATACTACATATTAAAGGCCTCTCTCAGGATTCATGGGGTGCCTATTAGGATATTAAAACCTCTGAGAAAAACACCAAAAGTCTATTTAATTTTATTTAATTCAGTTTTCACACTTATTAGTCCTTGAAACATTTCTTTTTAATTATATATATGAATTCTACTTAATTTTATTTAATTCAGTTTTCACACTTATTAGTCCTTGGAACATTTCTTTTTAATTATATATATGAATTCTACTTAGTTAACATACAGTGCAATATTGGTTTCAGGAGTAGAATTCAATGATTCATCACTTACCTACAACACCCAGTGCTCATCATAACATGTGCCCTCCTTGATACCCATCACCCATCCATCCCATCCCCCACCCACCTCCTTTCATCAATCTTTAGTTTGTTCTCTACTGTTAAGAGTCTCTTATGGTTTGTTTCCCTCTTTCTTTTTTTGTTTTTTTTCCCCCCCTTTCCATATGTTCATCTGTTTTGTTTCTTAAATTCCACATATGAGTGAAATCATATGGTAGTTGTTTTTCTCTGACTTATTTCACTTAGCATAATACTCTGTAGCTCCATCCATGTTGTTGCAAATGGCAAGATTTCATTCTTTCTGATACTGAGTAATATTCCATTGTGTGTATATATACATACATACATGTATGTTTGGACCACATCAGTCCTTGGGACATTTCTTTTTCTTGGAATTCCAATTAACATCTCATAAAGTCAGCATTGAGGAACAGCAGTTCATTCAGTCCCTGATCTTTAGCTCTCAGGATCCATCTTCTTTTATTCCTTCTAAAAATTTGGGACACTTTTTATCTCTTGCCTCTGGAATCTCAGTTCTTTTTCACAACACTTCACATATTACTCACTGATTTTACGATTATATGCAAAATTGTTTTAATTGGTATCAATGTCAAATCTAATATTTTTTTCCTTAGCAAATAATTCATTTTAAGAATCAACTAGTCTTTCTTTTTAAGTGTCTTAACTGGTCATAGGAAAACTACTCTTTGTTCAAAGATAAAATGATTACTTCTCTGCCCCACACCCTGTCTAGTAATCCACCCAAATGGGTACAAGCATTCTTTAAACCAATTTTGTATAAACAGAAGAAATATGTAATATTTTCATTACCATTAGGCCATTTTAGAGTAGTACTTCATCTTAATAAATTATTTTGCCATGTAACTTAAATATATTTCAAACTTTGGTGCCAGTATTTAAAAGAAGTTCCAGGGGTGCTTGGGTGGCTCAGTTGGTTGGGCATCTGCCTTCAGCTCAGGTCATGATCCCAGGGTCCCAGGATCAAGCCTCGCATCGGGCTCCCTGCTCAGTGGGGAGCCTGCTTCTCCCTCTGCCGCTCCTCCTGCTTGTGTTCCCTCTCTCTGTCCAGTAAATAAATAAAATCTTTTAAAAAATAATAAATAAATAAATAAAAGAAGTTCCATTCCTTATAATGCTAGATTAATGTTCTTCACAATTACATGGCTGGACTATTGCTATTCCCTGACTGTGGGCCCTTCATATTCTACTACTGTGTTCTCAAATGTAAATTTTTAAATAAAAAACACGAGATAATGCGGAGAGTCACGTATTTGTTACAAAACAGTTTTATGCAGTACAGGATCCATAGACAGAATGACATTATATTAATGTAAGAATTGAACGTGAGCAGAATCTAGCCTTCACCAGTATCCTCGCAAAGGAAGGCTTAACCTCACATGAAGTGGCCACAACTGCCAGGAGAGATCGCTCTCGGATTTCACGTTGACACGAGCAAGGATGGCGCTGCCCCATTTCCAACACCTAGCTTGCCTTCGTTTAGTCTAGTTTCCTATTTCAGGTTATCAGTCAAATTCAGAAAACCCTCCCCTGTCTCTTGTGCCTCCATAGAAAAATGAGACAAATGCCAGTGGAGGAAGGGTGGGCTTAGGGACGGAAACACAAGGAGTAAGGCCATGGTCACCATAAACTGGCCACGGAAAGATGTGGGCCACTTTGGCAACCCTCTCTCTCCTTATTTTTCTGTCAGTTAGCATATATCCTGACTCTTCTAAGAACCTTATTTGACTATTATTTCCCTTAGCCGTGCACAAATTCACACAGCTGTTTCATTCAATAAATATTTATCAGGGACCTACTATATGCTACAACAACACGTATGCCTAGAAATTAGTATGTATAGCACTAACATGTGGAAGCTTCGTTACACCTCTTGGCAATTAGTTACTCCTAACCTTTTTCTTGGGTAAATCTTGTGGCTGTAGTCTACATTTTTCCCTGGCAAAAGAGACTTTGTTTTCTATTGTTCATCAACCCCTTAACCACACCTAGCATGATATAAGCATAGAGACTCAAGATTTGCTTAATGAATTTGTCAGAGAAATAGAACTAAAACCAAAATCTTCTCCCAACCCAGAAATCCTCCTCTCCACAAAGGTAACAGAAAAAGAAAACAATTTTATTGTTGAATAAGCATCAAACCAAAATGCGATGTGTATCACAGACAATCCACTAAGAAATTGCAAAGACAAAAACAAATCTCACCCTGTTATATAACCAAGCAGACACAACCCATTACAAAAACGTTCTCAAAGGAAACAATATAACTAGTCCTCAATAACTAAGGGGGCTTGGCAGCACCATTTGTCACACACCATTCATCCTAGATTCATCCGGTAATTGGGGTGACCATCTGTGTTAATTGTCTGTATACAAAAGAATAATAAAGTTCTCATATCTTTATGATAGGAGGTAGTTTTGCAACTTGGGGCAAGGCACCCACCAGTGTCTGGCTCCTACCCTCCCACAGAAACTGGGAGAAAGGGGTACTCTCTTCCTTGATGTTTATATTCTGAACAGATGGCCTCCAGGTCCCTGAGAAAGCCATTGCTAGGTCATAAAGCTGACAAAAGACACATTCTAACTTCAGAAGGACTTACATATGCTATAAGTCATATATATACAATATGATTATATATATATATATGATTTAAAAACAGGAAAAAATACAAGTCTTTTAAAGTTAATGCTTTAAGAGAAAGAGAAATCTCTTATTTTCAACAGGGAGAATAAAGCTTCTTTTAAATTTTTACTTGTCCTTGCAAATTAAATGTTAAAAGCTTTGAGGAAATAATTTTAAAACATTTTTCTCGTTACAAGGAATCGTCTTCTCTCATGGTGAAACTTCGAAAACTATGAGAAGGTTCAGCTTGATCACCTTGAGGAACTTTGGAATGGGCAAGCGGCTCATAGAAGACAGGATCATAGAAGAATGCCAGCATCTCGTAGGGAGTTTTGAGTCTCACAGAGGTGCATAGAATAAACTAAACCACATCCTATTTTTCATGAGAAAGAAGCCAAATGCTATATTTTATTACTTAGGCATAATTTCAGTATTGTAGGAAAATTCCAAGAATTTACAAATAATTCCCCAATCCTACTCTTCTGTAAGATTCCCCAAATGTCAGCATTTTACGTTTGCCTTCTCTCTTGTTCTGTCTCTTTTTCTAAACTGTTTGAAAGTACTTTGGAGACATGCTCTCTCTTTATTCCTAAACACTTCAATGTGTTCCCTTAAAATAAACAAAAACATTCTCTCACATACCCAAAGTACAATTTTCAAAACTCAGGAAATTAGTATTGACTCAGCCATCCCCTGAACTTATTTGGCCAGATTTTGCCATTGTCCCATTAATGTCCTGAATAGCAAAAGAAAATCCTGACACATGCATTACATTCAGTTGTCATGTCTCTTTTGCTTCCTTCCATCTGGAACAGTTCTTCAGTAATAGGTATATTTCTGATCTCTTTAAATGATATACAGTTAATTCCATATCATTTTAATATTTTATCTATTTAATATTTTAATTATTTAACATCTTCATGTTAATAGTTTTCTCATTTCCTTAATAAATTGAGCTCATTCCTTACTAAAAATATGCTCATATGAGTATTATCTTCACTGATGCAGATAGTAATAAGAAGAGAAATGGTCAAAGGTAGACAAGCCTGAGATAAATACAGAGAAGAAACAACGCAGTGGCCCATGTGCTAAATTAGCAATCCCTGTACACACAGAGAGCCCGTCAGCAGTTTGGAGAAAGTACCTACGGGAAAACATCTATTCCTCCTGCAGTGTTAAGCTCCTAACAAACATTAATTTCTCAGGGCTTTGTGTACATAGCATCTCATACACCCTTACATAGCATCTCGGACACTCTTACATTTACATATTAAAAAGAAAACATATTCTCTGCAGAAATTCCCCCAGGCCTTCAGCCTCCGCATTTAAGGTAGGTGCTGATGTTAAAAGTAATTCTGAGCATTCTGGTTGCTAAAATTAAATGTACATCCAGTGATACATATTTAATAATCTAAATAGTTTTCAATGATGCGGAGGAAAACAGATCCCAGTAACTGAAGAGGTTAAAACAAGAGGATCTAGATGAGGTTCTTTCAAGTAAAATCATTTTAATCATCTAGATATACTATTTTAAATTTTGAATTGATTGTAGGCTTCTAGGTTGGTATTTTCTCAGATGTTATGCATTAACACTTGCTACACACACACACGTACGTACACGCACACTGAAATGGCCCTCAGCTGGCACATTTTAATTTCTTTGAGCCAAATGTAGATTTTCTTTGGCACATACTTCTAGTTTGCCTTGTGGCAATCTTTTAACCAAATTCTGGATATTTTCCAAGGCTCATCTATTCTCACCTCTCCTTAAAATGTATGGTCACCAATAATCTCATTCCTCTATGAAATCTTTTATTGACAGTCTGTCCCCATCATTCCAGAACTGGCTTAATACTGTTTATGTCAGTATTCCTAATCTGATTAATGAATTCTCTTATAGGAAAGCCTTTTGAAGTCAAAACAGTAATGAATGCTTCTGTTGCTAATGTCATTGTGTCAGTGTTGCTTGGAAAACGGTTTGCTGACCAAGACATCCAATTCCTGAGACTCTTAACCTTGACTGGTGAAAATGTGAAGCTCGTTGGAGGTCCTAGGATTGCAGTAACTGTATGTTCCCTACTCAATTTTACTTCTTCTAAGGTAGGTTAGAAGAAGTAGGTTGTTCAAGAGACCATGAAAAAGTGTTTGTTAGAGAATTGCCATTTCAAAAATGTACACTTTCTGGAACATTATGAGTACAGAGATGTGACAAGCCTGCTTGGTTTAACACATCTGATAATTCTTCCATCACAAATTACTGCATCAGGATGCCTGGGTGGCTCAGTCAGTTATGCATCTCCCTTTGACTCAGGTCATGATCCCAGAGTGCTGGGATCAAGTCCCACATCGGGCTCTCTGCCCAACGGGGAATCTGCTTCTCCCTCTATCCTTCCACTCTGCTCATGATCTTTCTCTCTCTCTCAAGTAAGTAAATAAAAATATTAAGAAAAAACAAATTACTGTATCAAATAATATCTTACAATGCATGGATTGTGAATCACATCAATAAATAGTTCAGTTTATGACTTCAGTAAATTTTCACAATTTGGCCATTCATCTTTTACCCATACCACTGGTTATGCATCGATGCTTATCACGGATAAGCCATGAATGAATAAGGAACACTCAGAAGAATTCACTTAGAAGAGTGAATTTAAACAGAGGAGAACTATCAAGTACTAAAAACAGTACTAAATAAAATTTTAATATTTATTCTGCATCACGTAAGTTCAAAATAGTGCTACAATCCAATTTTTTATATTTGCAAGCAATAAAGTTGCTGTCTTCTAGAATGTAGGAACTAAGAGCCTTGTCAAATAGTTCCCATTTTCAATAGCACAACTGACAGCTGACAATATTATTTCACTTTGTAATAATTTAGGTTCTGTTATTATAAGTACATGTTTACTTTAAATACACCTGTAACTTAAAGGGGAAACAGGCAACTATGTCTGTTTTTTTAAGTCAGTTAGAGAAAGACAATTATCATATGATTTCACTCATGTGGAATTTAGGAGACAAAACAGAAGAGCGTAGGGGAAGGGAGAGAAAAATAAAATAAAACGAAACCAGAGAGGGAGACAAACCATAAGAGACTCTTAATCATAGGAAACAGAGGATTTCTGGAGGGGAGGTGGGGGGAATGGGGTAACCGGGTGATGGACATTAAGGAGGGCACATGATGTAATGAGCACTGGGCGTTATATAAGACTGATGAATCACTGACCTCTACCTCTGAAACCAGTAATACATTATATGTTAATTAATTGAATTTAAATAAATTAAAAATAAATAAATAGCTCAATCTTTAAATAGAATTTAAAAAAGATTTTATTTATTTACTTATTTGAGAAGGAGAGAGTATGAGCAAGTGTGCAAGTGGGAGTTGTGACAGGAGTGGGGGAAAGAATCTCAAGCAGACTCCATGCTGAGCATGGAGCCCAATGCAGGGTTTGATCCCAGGACCCAGAGATCATGACCTGAGCTGAAATCAAGGGTCTGATGCTTAACCAACTGAGCCACCCAGGCACCCAACTATGTCTAACTTTAGGTTGGCCTTTTATCTTTGGTATTTATTAGGTCACTTGGGTGGTTAGGGACCCCTTTGAGAATCTGATGAAATATATAATAGAGCTTATCTCTCAAATACATGAATATACTGAGAAACATACCAAATTTAGCAAACAGTGAAGTCCTTCCTGAACTTTCTAAGGGTTAGGGAATATTGGATTATATGGTGCTGCTCCCTGGGACCTATACACAGTAGACCTGTTCTAAATTACAAAAATAATTATTCTGATCCTGCAAAGAAACATTAGTGGTAAAGTGAGTGTGCTACATAGGACTAAAAGAGTTTAACCTGGAATCACCTAGGAGTTTGCAGGAAAAACACTTAGATTTATAGCCCTAACCATAAAGCCAATACTGTTTCCATGTCTTGTCTAACCTCTAAGTAGACGTGTTGGGTTACTCTGGCATAATATACAAAATACTTCGGGTACATAGAACTTACTATAAACCATATCAATATTCATTGTAAGTTACCTAGTTCCACTAAG
>NC_138376.1:37560238-37613820 GCF_054177405.1 Leptonychotes weddellii | reverse complement strand
CCACCAACAGTGTAGGAGGGTTCCCTTTCTCCGCATCCCCATGGTGGGCATATTCTAATCACTCAGTTAAAAACTAATTTCCAAATGCCAAACAGCCTTTCCCATTGTTAGAATTATTTATCATCGTTAGCATCTGGGATGTGCTTTATTTGAAAATTCTGCACAACATCCTCATAATAAAAAAATTCCACTCAATTGAGGAAAGAATGCCAAGCTTTGCTTTTTAAATTCATGTTAGGTTATCTGCTATGATTGTCCAGTATAAAATTTTTTCATCACTAATAATTCCTTTTCCCCTTTCAGGAGAAAGATACATCTACTGCCTATTTCAGTGATGAAAATTTGGTGGCACTGGTTAGTTACCTTTTGCGGTTTGCGGCTGGTACAGAAACCGTGGCCTCCACACTGTGCTGGGCACTTCTGCTCATGATGCGATATCCTGAGGTCCAGAGTAAGTCTCTTAAGATTCAGGGCATTGCCTGAAGGAAAGACTCAGAAATCTCTTGGGCTGGAAAAAAGCAGAATTCTATGGCCACACTAGATACCTTTAATTTATACCCTTGAGGACAGTGTGTACTTTTAGGTTCCTTTTGACATGAGAAAGTAGATTTTGCTCTCCAAGCTTCCTGAGACGGTCTGCAGGTGTCACTCCATGCAGGTCCCCAGAGGGACCTCAGGAATAGAGGTCAAGTGCAAGCAGTGCAGAGAAAAGATGGGTCAGAACTCATAGAGCACTTTGGTTTGATTTTCACATGGAAGGAAAACTGAGAAGATTGTTCCAATATCCCCTCCCCTACCTCTAATCACTGCATTTTATCCAGAAAAGGTCTGTGATGAGATCACCAAAGTTGTGGGGTCAGCCCAGCCTCGAATTGCACATGGAACTCAAATGCCGTACACAGATGCTGTCATTCACGAAGTACAGAGATTTGCTGATATCCTGCCCACAAGCTTACCTCATGCAACAACCACAGACGTGATATTTAAAAATTACTATATTCCCAAGGTAAGGGTTTAAGAAGGGGAAATGAGGGGAACGGGAAAGGATGTCAGGTGCTCAAAATCACAGAAGCACTGAAATGAACTGTTGGAAGGCAATCTCAGCCTGCCTTTCTTCCTGCCATCCCTCCCTCCCACTCCCTCCCTTCCTTTTTTCCTTCCTCTCTCCCTCCCTACCGTCCAATAAAAGGTAACTGAGTGTATCAGTGTGTGTGCACAGAATAGGTGGTAATTACTCCGTGCAAGATATTATAAGGTATTATTATTTCTATGTGGCAGTTGAGGAACTTGGGGTTCAGAGAGTTTAAGCGAGCTGGGTAAGTAAGGGGGCCAGATCCCCAGAAAGGCATGCCACCATTTTAGAGCTCAGTTTTCACCACGCAGGGCCCCTGACAGCCACACCTCTGGCCTCACATGCTTCCTCACACAGAAACATGCCCAGGCCCTCTGCTCCTCAATCTTATGGCATCTAGATGCATTCTTGTGCTTTCCACTTGCAAATTGAAGAAGTATGCATAGATATTTGCTAAAAGGACACTGAAGGCAGGAATCGGCATAGGATCAGAGTATGCCCATAGCACTAATTCTGTTCCTTAAAGCTTTGTCTGGTCACTGCTTCTGGGCCCACCTCTGCATGAATCCGCAGGGGCCACTAGCTATGTGGACCCCCTCCCCACACTATCGCCTGCTACTCTGTGTACCCTACAAACAAGGGGCGGCATTCATCTTTGGAGTTCTCTTCTCAAGCACGCATTAAACACACTGTTGGATTGAATTAATCAGATTTGTAGCTGATAAAAACAAATATAACCGATGTCAAAAACAAGAAAAAGAGACCCCCAAGGAAGCTTTAATAATGGCAGGATTTTAGTTCTAGTTATCTATCTGGCTGCAAGCTAGGGAGAGCTTTGTATCAGAGCTTTGCAGGTACAGGGGGTCTCACACGCCTACCATGCTACTGGTGGCTAGGTCCCTCGGTTTCACCGAGCTCCAATGGAAATAATCTAGCACAGCTGTCATGAGGAGGAAAAATCCACAATGCCCAGGTACATATACTTATAAATAAAAAAGAAAGAAACAAAGGAATAGAGCACAAAGGAAGTTGTAAAATAAAACACTTTAAAGCAGTTGTTTGCTTTTCGTGACTCAAAAACTATACAGATTCATGCGCTAAGACAGCTAACCACAATGATAGTATTGCAAAGCTTTCTTTCTTTTTTTTTAAGATTTATTTATTTGAGAGAGCGAGAATGAGAGAGAGAGTACATGACGGGGGGGGGGAGGATTAGAGGGAGAAGCAGGCTCCTCGCTGAGCAGGGAGCCCGATGTGGGACTCGATCCAGGGACTCGATCCAGGGACTCGATCCAGGGACTCCAGGATCATGACCTGAGCCGAAGGCAGTCGCTTAACCAACGGAGCCACCCAGGCACCCCTTGCAAAGCTTTCTTAAAGAGGAAGCTATGATTAACCACAGTGAAGTAGTGAACACTGTTGTTAATGGAGGGGCAGGCTTTTCTTACTATTATTTTAATTTTAGTTTTCAGAATACTCTTTCCCATATCACAATTAAAATTCCTTTCCTCAATCATCCTCGGTTGTCTCAGAGCATGTGGCAAGCTGTGGAAGGGGGAGCAGCTGACTTTTGAGGATTTGCTTTGATGGGCTCGTTAGATCTAGCTTGTCCACTCTCTCAGTCCCTGGAGGGAAAAGAGCAAAACCTCACTGAGCCTCAGACCTGCCAGGAACCGCACCAGGGTCGGTCTACATATCGCTGCACCTGAGGCTCACAAGTCACCCCATGAGGGTTCTTTAACTCCCTTCATATAGATTTAGAAACTGGGATATATCAAAAGTTAAATAACATGCCATTATCACATAGCAAACACAGGACTAAGTAAGAATCCATTTCTAGTTCTGAGTCCAAGGCTTATGTTTTTTTAGGAGGTACTGAACAAAAATGTGGTAGAGTAAGTGAATGTTCCACACTCAATCCCAAGTCCCTGCACCTCCCCTCCTTCCAGATTCTTCTAGAACACACTGCTTCTGAAAAATTACTGAGACCTTCACACATTTTGAAAGAGCCACCTTTTTAAGAAGGAATGTAATCTCTGTCATTAATAGCACTTCTGTTTCTAGGGCACCGAGGTCACCACTTTGCTGACCTCTGTACTTCGGGACCAAGCACAGTGGGAAAAGTCAGACACATTTAATCCTGAGCATTTCCTGAGTTCCACTGGAAAGTTTATCAAGAAAGAAGCTTTCATGCCCTTTTCAGTGGGTAAGGTATGCTACTTTGAGACAGGTTTGAAAAATCTGGAGGTATGTGGCCTTGTCTGAGGACTGTGCTTAGGTTTTGTATTTTTTTCCTAAACGTCAGAAATATGGAAGAGTGGAAAAGGCCTTTCCCCCGCAGGCTTTAAATTGGCTGTAAGACAGTAGGCATTGGAATGGCATTTTCTTAGAGAATCCTTAAAGATTCTTTGCAGCTGAGGCTAGGGTAGGGCCTTGGGAATTTGAGGAGAAAGTTAAGCAGGGAGACAATGGACAGCCCACTTCACTCCAACCAGAAAAGCTTTGCTTTATTTTTATTTTTTTAAGTAGACTCCATACCCAGCGTGAAGCCCACTGCAGGGCTTGAACTCAGGACCCCGAGGACCAAGAGTCGGTGGCCTAACCAACTGAACCACCCAAGCACCCCTGAAAAGCTTTGCTTTAATATGTATAAATGCCAGTGTTTTTTAGAATTTCTTGGGTAGGAGAGGATGGGAGGGGGCTTAGGGATAGGGAAGAGAGAACTTTCCACTAGAGTACATTTTGGAATCCAGAGAACTAAATGAATTTATAATTTTCTGGATTCTTAAGAACTTGAAATGAATTCTCCATTCCTAGAAAAGAATGTTAGCAAAACTATACCACAAGCATTTTGTCACCTTGTGCCTTTCCCCTTACACAAACAATAGGTTAGCATTCACTCCATATACCCATTCAGCGATAGGTAAACAGCAGTCACCCAAAGGATAGACTTTCCTTACCTACTGATAACTAAGAGATACAGAGAGATACAAAGTACAATGCATTCTCCTAATTTTTACACACAAACACACCCATAGGATGATATACCAGAAAACAGTACATGTATTAATGACTCCTACTTTAAATAAAAATGCAATATCACATCTGGAACTAGAGTTAAAGGAAATGAAAAATAATCCACATGTAATTCACAGTGTTATGAACTCAATTTTTCTTAATGCTTCCTTGCATTATATTTTGAAAAAAAAGCCATGGAAACATAAACAATGATCTCTGGAGGGCACTTCAGCTACATCTAATTCCAAACCCTCATTTTACAAGTGAAGAGATGGAGCAATTAGTTTATTACCCATAATGTTTGGTTTTTTTTTTCCCTAGACTCCTTTATCAGATCTTGGATTTACTGATGTTTAAAGAGAAGAAACAATGTTTCCCTTGACACCCCCTTTTCTCCATAAACAGCACTGTTTTTTTCTGACCAACTTTGTCTCCAGGTCCTCCATGGTTTCTCACATACCTGGGCCTGGAGGCTTCTTTGGACTATGAGACAAGAAGCAAATAGTCCAGATTTTTGCAGAGTGGCACATCTTCAAACAAGTTTGGCAAGGCTTACCTTAGGAATTCTAAACATCTCCAGATACACTGTGTGTGTGTGTTCCCTGCTTTAGGAAATCTAGGAGTAGTGATACTCTGTTTTATCATAGACAAACAAATGGGAATATTCTTAAAATATAACAACCACAAAACCATCACAATAAGAAAAAATATCATAAAACCAATGTTGAGTGCGAAGTCCTCACGCTCATCCTTACTTATTGCATTAAGACAGAGATTTTGCTAAACTCTGGAGGGCTTATTTGATTTTTGATCACAATCACTCCTAACTAATTTTGCATACAGCATTTCTTTTTAAGATAAACAAGATCATTTGCTATATTTTCACCTATATAATCTTAAAAGTAAACCAAAACAATACATGCATTTTCTTTTTAGGCAGCTAGACTCTTACCTTGAAACTGAATAAACCTAAATATAGGGTAGATAATTCACACCCTAAGTTGCATTATTTATCATCCATTTAGATGACACCACTCAATCATACATTTCGTTCTGGGCAGGTGGGAAGATCTGATCCTAAAAGCTAGATTAGGTGTTCCTTCCATGGGCTCCCTCAACACCCTGTTGTAGCTTGTGACACTGTGTAGTATTTACCTAGTTCCTTGTTGGGCTCACCTACTGGGCAGTGAACCCTTCCTGAGCAATAGTCTCAGAGCCAAGCTAAATTAAATACCTGTATCTCCTTGACATTGCACATACATTGATGGATTGAATTGTTAGCTTTTATTTAATAAACATTTTCAAACAGAGAGAAGTAGTATACATTGCCTTTCACCCCTAAAAGTCCTGCCTTGGTACTAGGCATCGTGAAAAAATACCCCCCACTACCCTTTGTGGAGTTCATCTGTTTCCTGGAAGTCCCATATAAACCAAAGTGCTACTTTCTTTGAGTTGTAAAATAACTACATTTAAATATTTTTCTGAACGTTGAAGTCTTTTGTGACTCAGTACACTTGAGAGTTACCTTCCTAATTAAATAAACAAACAACAAAAGAAATCTAACTTGACTGTCTACAAAAGGAAAGCAGGAAAGCAAAACAACAGGCTTAGGATTCACAGACTCAGGGAACAGAAATGAAAAGACGTGATAGGTTCTTCTGAAGGACTAGAAGCAGAAACTTTTCATAATGCTATATCTCAATCAAATATATTATCTTTGTTCTACAATGTAACCACAAAACATTAAATTTGAGCCAAAAAAATGCACCATTCTCAGCTCAGCATGTCTTACAAAAGATATATAACCATTAAGTCCCTCTTGTTTCAATAAAAACTTACCTAGAAGACTTCCTTCCTCAACTTTACTGACTCCACCTTTCAAATATCTTGACATTTCCCCCAATAAGTCATGTTCCAAAAGTAATACAAACCAAGTCTCTGTTCTTAAAATGCTTTGGCATGACCGAGTGTCTACTAAGCCTCTGGCCTCAGGTCTTAGGCTCCAGAACTCATGCTCTATGCTCCGGTCAGAACCAAATTTTTTTAGCCCTGAGATACATCATGATCCCTTCCACATCTCACTGCATCTTTGCCTGGCTGATTTCTTCTCACCCTGGGCACACGAGCTGAGATACAAAGCTTTCATACAAAGGAGGAGTCCTCCCTGACCCTTTAAATCACACTGGGTACCTTTACTATCTGTTCTCATGACACACTTGGCTTTACCCTTCGTAACATTTTCCACACTAAAATGTTAATATTTGTTTAGCTGCTTGTTTCCCTCATGGTGGGGGGGGGGGGAGGGGCGGGCGGGGAGAATTAGAATATATACTTGATTTTATATTTCCCGGGCTTCGGCAGAACCCATGAGGCTCAGAAGAGGTTAAGCAACTAATTCACACATTCTAAGGTAGGAGAAATCACATGTGGACAGCTTTTCTCTTTGTCCAGATTGTGTTTCAATTTTTTGTGCTCATACCTCTCCTAAACCTCCACGTCCATCTCCTCAGGCCGCCGGTTGTGTGCTGGTGAGTCACTGGCCAAGATGGAGCTTTTCCTGTTCTTCACCAGCCTCATGCAGAAGTTTACCTTCCAGCCACCCCCCGGGGTCTCCCATCGGGACCTGGACCTAACCCCAGACATCGGCTTCAACACTCGACCAATGCCTCACAAGCTATGTGCCCTGCTCCGGGCCTAGGCTCTGCATTGCAAGCTGCAGCCCCAGTTCTTGATGGGGTCCTCAGCACTAACTCCCCTCTTCTGCATCATCAGCCACATCATTGCAGAGGGTTCTCATGTGAGATCAGACTGATTTCCTGGGCTAATCAATGTAGTGGATGCCTCCTTGCTGTCATTCTCTAAGACAGAACATGTGACAACTAGAATCTTCACTTCCTGCTCTAAGGTCTTTCTTTTAAACCAAAACTGTCCTTTTCCTCCAATGCCTACGAGACATTTAAATATCACTGAATAAACTACTGAATCAGTAGTTTTAATTGGTTCGGGCAGGATGACTATATAATTAATGCTTTGTTCTAATATGTCCATGAACATCTTCAAAACTGCAATGAAGAAAATTCAACTTTTAAGTGAGGATCACACTAAACATAAGACATATAAGACATTGGATCATTCTGTGAATAACCAAAAAAGGGTGGTTAACAACGGATAATTGCTCATGAGTATTGCCAGTTTGCTGAGGTCAGCAAGCGAATGCTTCTGCTCCTGACGTAACTGGAATTTGCAGGCCCCACTTCCCTGCGCCCCATGCTCTGAAGGCACATGCAAGACCCACGGGCTGCAGAATAACAAAATCACTGTCAGTTCCCCTGAGACACAAAGCATCTTCAGCCTTTATGAAGTCAAATGTATCTCCCCATCATCAACATAAATGTTTCTCTCCTGCTCTTATCTGATCCCTGTCATAGCAAAACTGGCACTGGGTAAAGTTAACCCATCAAGCAAGACTTTGAGCCTATTGTCATAGAGGAAAGACGCCAGAACTTCGACCGAACTCAACTCCGCTGAAACACGGGGAGAAGGGTTTTTAAGTGTGTGGTGAGCTAGTAGAAAAGCTCTTGTGATGAGTGGGGAGGTTGATCAATATCCTATATCCCTACGCTGAGTTACTCCCTAATTTGCACATTTTTTTCTCTAGGATTAGGCCATTAGTGTTTGCTAATTAGCCTCCATTGAAGTTTAGCTCCTACTCTTCCAGAGACAAGGAGATGGGGTGCTGACTTCCTTGATGACCACATTTCAAAGGGAGAGATCTCATGTCCTTGAGAAAGACATTCTTGGGTTGTAAAACTGGTAAGAGATTTTTTTTTTTTAAAGCTTTACAAGTCAAAGGGGCAGAGAAAGAATTTGTAAGTGAAAGTTTTCTCATGTAAATGCCCTAAGAAAATGGAAGTCAGGGCCTAGAGCCAGGAAGAAACCTGTCTAAAGTTGAGCCAAACTGAGAGGAATGTTAAGTCCTTCCTGGTCATTCCCAAAGCAGCATTTTCCACAAAGCCTTTTTAGAATGAGTCAGATGGGGGGAGACTCAGCTTCTCTGACTTTGTTGACCTAATAAACAAAACCGTCAATGACAAAGAAATGGGACCTGCTAATTTTAATTTATTGTTTGAACACATTCAAATGCGAGTAGCTGCACTTTCTGAGTTGCCCTTAGTACCTAACTGGTGTTCAATAACATATCAGGGAATTCTCAGTCCAAAGTCAACATGAATTTGTGGACTGCTTTCTCTCATGAAGGGAACAGAAACCGTTGTTTCTGTTAGAGAGCAGGAAATCTTGAGTTTTAATTCCAACCCGTTTAGTCCCCCATGTTTGAGACTTTATGACCACATGTTGGCAGTGGTATACATGGTGAATCTGGCACCCAAAGGAAGATAATTTTTATCTATCTATTTATTTATTTTTTTAAAGATTTTATTTATTTGACAGAGAGAGACAGCGAGAGAGGGAACACAAGCAGGGGGAGTGAGAGAGAGGGAGAAGCAGGCCTCCCGCCAAGCAGGGAGCCCAATGCGGGGCTCGATCCCAGGACCCCGGGATCATGACCTGAGCCGAAGGCAGACGCTTAACGACGGAGCCACCCAGGCGCCCCCGAAAGTTTCTTTTTTTAAAGAGATTTTATTTATTTGACAGAGAGACAGCTAGAGAGGGAACACAAGCAGGGGGAGTGGGAGAGGGAGAAGCAGGCTTCCCGCCGAGCAGGGAGCCCGATGCGGGGCTCGATCCCCAGGACCCTGGGATCATGACCTGAGCCGAAGGCAGACGCTTAACGACTGAGCCACCCAGGCGCCCCTCACTCTTCAGTTTTAAAAATAATGAATAAAAAATGAATTTAATGTTAAATATATTATCCGAATCCAGTAAAATAGTTTATGTCTGAACTAAATTTGCACTTATCAAACAGAAAATATTTCCTTACTTTAATTCTTGTTTAAATTTAATTAACATTTAATTTAATGTTTCCTTATTTTAAATTTTACACATAATGGCACATACAATGTCAGAATTGAAGTAACTCAACTTCATTTTCCTAATCACTATAGTTGCTGTATTAATGTTTATACTGAATCTTGGGATGCAGGACTATGTACAGGATGGAGACACAAAGTGCACTCTGAGTGAGTTCAAGAGATTCTGAACCCTTAGGAATTTACTCTCAAAATGAACACATGTAGTTGATGCCACATATGTGTGAGAGAGATATTAGGGGGACAACACGGAAAAGATCTTTAAATTATCTTCCCCATAGGGGCGCCAGGGTGGCTTAGTTGGTTTAGCGTCCAACTCTTGATTTGGGCTCAGGTCATGATCTCAGTGTTGTGAGATTGAGTCCCCTGTTGGACTCCATGCTGGGTGTGAAGCCTGCTTGGGATTCTCTTTCTCACTCTCCCTCTGCCTCTATACCGTCCTCCTCCAAAATAAAAAAAATAAAAATAAAAATAAAATTATCTTCCCCATTAAAAAAATGGAAAAGAAAAATTTTAAAGTGTTAATTTCAAGCTTACATCTGTATTATTAAAATTCAAAAAGTAAGCAGCAAGTTTTAAGAATTTAGATCAACAACAGATTTTTTTCAGAAAGGAGTATTTTATCACTAAGCACTTGGTGATGATAAAAGCAGACTTTTAGTCCAGTTTTATCACAGTTTTAGGATCTCTAAAGATGACACACGGCTTATATTTTGCTCCTGGGACAAACCCTGACCATTGCCTAGTCCTTGGCATGCCATTCAATACAGGTCACAGAATCTCCTTTCTTCCACTCCAACCTTTTGATCATAGAATTATTTCACTTATACATTTGCACATTTTCCCACTCAGTTATGTGGGGATAGAAAGACTGTATAACCTCATGTAATATTGTATGCTAATTATACTTCAATTAAAAAAAAAAAAAGACCAGAAAAGAAAAAAAGAAAAGAAAAGAAAAGAAGGACTGCACAGCCTGAACCTTATAACCTCAGGGATCTGGATTAATACTGAGGCTGGCGTGGGAAATCCACAGGCATGCTCAGGCTTTTCTCTGAGACATGGAGACCAGCTGTCAGAGAATCAATCTTTATGGAGTTGACTATTTACAGAAGTCCTCCCTGAAAGTTCTCTTGGTTTGGTAAAAATTATTTGGTGCCCATTATACTCCCCTACCCTTCTCCCAAGTAAGTTGAATTTGGGAATTCAATTATATCCACGTTTCCATAGACCTAGTCAGCTTTCAAAATTAACTCAAAGTCGGGGTGCCTGGGTGGTTCAGTCAGTTGAGCATCAGACTCTTGGTTTTAGCTCAAGTCATGATATCAGGGTCATGAGATGGAGCCCCCATCAGGCTCTGTGCTCTGTGGGGAGTCTGCTGGAGATTCTCTCTCTCTGCCCCTCCCCTACTCATTCTCCTTCTCTCTCTCACACTCTCTATAAAATAATGAATACAATAAAAATCTTTTAAAACAAACCAAAAAACTCCAAAATAACCTCCAAGTCACAAGAGTTTTTTTGGAAGGTGGACATATGACTAAGGATAATCCAGTGGGTATAGAATCAGCTTTAACACTCAGGGTTTTGGGCCTGGGGCACATTGTCCAACAAACCAGCCTTAAGATTAGTCTTATGCACCCAACAACCTCAGTGACCACTGGGTAATACCCATGCCCAGGTAGACCCTACACAGCCCTTACCTCAGGAAGGTGGCACTGAGCCATTATGTAGCATTTTGGGTCCGAACAGTCAGGACTGAACCATACCGAAGCATATCTCACCCCCATGAAGAAACTCCTTGCAATGCTGCACTCTGAATGCTTCCAAGAAATAAATAGAATGTGACTGTCTCCAAAAAGGAATTCTGTGACTAGGTCTTCTGGTTTCTAATTCTGTCTTCAAGACATTCCTAAAATTAATGAAAGACTGAATATAAAAATGGACAATGGCCAGGATATGTATGATACTATATGGAAAAGACAGAAAAGCATCTTTGTAAAAGCCATTGGTTTGGTTTTCATAGGATTTCTTGTGTTATATGTGTTCTGTTCTTTGTTATTCAAGACTAAAGCCTGGGTTAGGATAAAAAGTGAACTAAACAACAGCAGCACAGATAATAATAATAATAATAATAATAATAATAATAGCTAATTTTGTAAAAGGCGAAAGATTTATACGATCTGAAGAGAAACCAGAGTATTATAATAGCTAATTTTGAGTATTATTGTTATTCCAAGTATCTTTACTTACTCTTAGAAAAAATCCCATGAGGCTGATATTATTTATCTGGTTGTAGAATTCTGACCTACAACTTGTGGAGCAAGTAGTTTGGGAACCACAGCTTCTGCTGCCATCAGCCCAGAAAGATCAGAACTTGGGGTCAGTGACTGCTGGCTTCCCTATTCTTTTTGTACCCTTCCAGCTCAGGACACACCAGAGAAAGCCCTAAGCCAATCCTAAAAAAAGTTTCTCTAGATAGCCCAGCTCCAGCTTCTCCATGCTAACAGCTTCCAATCAGAGCATGTATGAACCCTTCCTTTTTTTCACTACTGTCAAAGAAAAATTGTACCAAACAGAATTGACCAGTCCAGGAAGAATTTATTCAAGACTTTATAAAGAAATTTAAGCATTTATTGCAATAGGAGAGCGAGACGGAACTCAACTCCCCTGAAATAAAAGGTGGGGGGAGTTTTTAGCACTGGGTTAAGTCAGTGGAAAAGTACTGGAGGACATTGTGGGGGGGACGTTGGTCAATTCAATTAATCCATCTTGTTTGCTAATTGATACTTATTAAGGTAGGCTCTTACCCTCTCCCAGAGACTGGAAGTTAGGGACCCTGTCTTTCTTGACTACATTTCCAAGAGACGGCTCCCAGGTCCTTGAGAAGGACATTCCTCAGATGCAAAACAGACAAGAAGTTGAAAGATTTACATGTCAAAAAGGCAAAGAACGAATTTCCAATTGCAAGTTTCTAAAGAAAATGCTCCAAGAAAAGGGAGGGTCAGAAGCAGTCAGAAAGAAACCTGTCTAGTTTGGTCAAGCTGAGGATAATGTTAAGGTCATCTTGGTCACTTTCCCTCTTCATTGCCTACCTTTGCTTCCCTGCCAAGTGCCAAGTGATGTTGCCTGACTCCCTTCCTGTATCAAACAAGAACCCAATTTTGTGAAGGCTGCAGGCTCCCCAAAAGTATCCATTCTCTCTTACACTTAGAATCTGAATTTGAATTTAAAGTTGATTCCACGCCTTGAAGCTGACCAAGTCTACCATTTTGTTGCTAAATATTGGCAGCTCAAGTGCCTAAGAACTGATTGTGATTTCTTTTCCAAAGTAAACTGCACTTATTGTCTTCTCTTATCTTCATCTAGCAAGGTTATAAAGATTTGCCCTCCCTAATTAAAGAGCAAAGTACTGACTAGAGTTATAAATGTATCAGGGTGTCCAAGAGTCACAGCCTTTGTTTTCTCCTCTGAATCAGTTTATTCACATTCAGGCTCCACCTTTCTCCCCACCCCCTCACTATTCGTTAGCAGAGAGTGCTCAAGGCTGACAAGTCCTGATTCAGCCGCACATGTGTTGCAACTGTGCTTTCTTTAACGACTTCCTGCCCTTTTTCCCTCAAGGGGATTTTAAATAAGTATTGTCGGGGCACCTGGGTGGCTCAGTCGTTGAGCGTCTGCCTTCGGCTCAGGTCATGGTCCCGGGGTCCTGGGATTGAGCCCCGCATCGGGCTCCCTGCTCGGCTGGAAGCCTGCTTCTCCATCTCCCACTCCCTTTGCTTGTGTTCCCTCTCTCGCTGTGTTTCTCTCTGTCAAATAAAATCTTTAAAAAAATAAAAATAATAAAAATAAAGAAATAAGTATTGTCTCACATTCTGAGATAATAAAAGAACCACATTTCAGAAACAATTTGAACTCCAGTAATCAATGTTTCATTATGAAACTTTAGAATAGTAAGACTCTTTAAAAAAAAAAAAATTTGAAGATTTTTAGACATCTTGCCAATTCACAAATCAGTATCTATTTCACTCTTTTGTAATGTCTAAATGCTTTCCCAATTCTACAAAGTACTATTTCCATGGCATTGTTAACGATTGTTAATGAATGGGGAACAGAGAGAAAATGAAAACTTTCTAGTTTTTGTAAGTGACAAAGTAGGCTATAGAACTAAATATGGCATGTATATATCAATGCTTCTCAAACCTTAATGTGAACCAACCAGGGATCTTGTCAGAATGCAAATTCTGATTCAGTAGATCTGTACTGGGGTCTGAGAGTCTGCATTTCTAAGAAAATATTCTTAGAGTTGCCCATGCTCCTGGTTCCCCTTGAATAGTATCAGTATACCTTAGTTTATAATACTTAGATTTTATATATAGCTTATACCAAGAAAATGTAAGGATATAGGTATGTATACACATACACATAAAAAATAGAATAAAATACACATGAAAAAATGGGATAAAATACATAAAACGAGACTGGAAACGTACCAAATATTAAGAGATTTGGGTCATGGGTGAATTTTTCTTTTACTCCCAATTTTGTTTTTTCCTCACAAAATATTTCCTCAAACTTTTCTGCAGTGAATACAACTTTTTCTTTTAACAGGAAGATTTGTCTTTCTCCTTTTTTATAAGCAAAAAGGCACATTAAGTAGTGGTGATAACCAACAAGAATAAGAACAGCAAGTAAAATGTAATGAATCTCAAAGGTGGTGGAGGTTGTGGACATAGGTGGAGGTTGTGGACAAAGGTTTTCAGAGAAGTCAACACTTGCCTAATGGTGGTTGTGTGAAATTTGCCTTATGGTCACTTGAGTGGCCAGGTGGTTTCTGAAAGTCCTTGCTATGATTCATCCACCTAAGGCAATTTCAGATGGTCACATTTTTACACAAAGTGGAGGTAAGACCTAAGAGCAAAGACCCAGACATTCTCGGGAGATTTCTTCGTATTGGGACACTCGGATTTCACTTTGGATTCACTCCCAGGACACTGTGAATGCGAAAAGACTCCTCAGGCTCCTTACACAACTGGGTTCTGCTTGGATCAGGAAAACCTGTGAAGCAAATTCAACAGGACTTCAACTTACTACTTTGTATCAGGGAGATACCGGTTTAAAGGAAATCTGTTAAGTACGTTGTAAGCAGTTAACTAGGAGGTTGGTGAGTGCTTTAAAAATAACTTTTAGGGGAACCTGGGTGGCTTAGTCAGTTAAGTGTCTGCCTTTGCCTCAGGTCATGATCTCAGGGTCCTGGTATCGAGTCCTGCATCTGGCTCCTTGCTCAGCAGGGAGCCTGCTTCTCCCTCTGCCACTCCCCCTGCTTGTGCTCTCTCTCTCTCTCTGACAAATAAATAAATAAATAAAACCTTTAATAAATAAAAATAAAAATGACTTTTATTTGAGATAAAATTAACCTAAACATATCTGGACTAAAAGAGTTAAGCTGACTTGAAGAAATACATTTTTGACAGAAAGGAGATAAAATGAAAACTGCGTCTATTCTGTTTTTCTGAGACAACAGGGCATCAGATTTCAAATCCCAGAGGGAAAAGAAACCTGACACCTAAAGAAAGTATTTAAAACTCCTACAGCCCAAGGTGAACTAAGTAGACTTGAAACCTCCTCAAAGACCCTGTCAAGCAATGTGTACCTTAGGCTGTTGAATCATAGGATAAATATCACAAGATGTGGAGGTCATTTCTAAGAAATTTAAGGATGTATTTACTGATCCACTAATGCTGGGAAAAGCTAGGGAGAAGTTTTTTCTTTCAGGAATGCAGAAAAGAATCAATAAAAATCACCAGTTGGATTGTACAGGATTCCTTGTGTTGTATGCCTTCAACTGTTTTTTATTAAAAAAAAAAAACCTAATGCCTACTTGGGATGAAAAGTGAACTAAACAATTACAACAACACTAATAGTAACAGCTAACTTTGAGCATTCATTATATGTGAAGCATTATTCTGAGTATTTTTCATTTAACTTAATCCTAGAAAAAAACCTTATGAGGTTAATACTATATATTATCTCTACTTAACAAATAAGGACACAAAGGCACAGAGAGATTAAGCACTTGCCCAAAGTCACAGTTAGTAAGAAGTGGGACAGTTTTGAACCCAAGAAGCTGAACTTCAGAGTTGGCCTCCATAGAGAAGGCAACCAAATGATGTTTTGGTCCATGTTAAGGAGGTTTTTCTTGCTGACTATATATTCAATGCTCAATCACTTGGGGGCATATAATGACTCACAACCAAATTCATCAAGTCAGGCCTGAAAACTGTCTGCCAATAAGTTTAACCTCACACAGAGGCCAAAGCAGTTGGAGGAAAAGATAATTCACTTCATGGGGCCTATATTACTTTTTCTACTACCAAGTAGCTTTGAACACAGATGAGGTCAGGTGCTGCATTCTTCCCTCAAGTGTGGGTCTCATAGTCCTAAGAACTGCCAGTGGTGATCCTCCAGCCAAAAGGCCTTGCAGAACTCATGGGCATTAAGCTATTTCTAGCACGTCCCATAAACATGAGTCAGAAAACCCAGGATGCCCTGTCATCTTTTGACTCCTTTCAAGTAAGTACCACTGAAGGCCATTCTCAAACCTTTAGAAGGGAGAAGATCGTATTCTTTTTTTTTTTTTTTTAAAGATTTTTATTTATTTATTTGAGAGAGAGAGAATGAGAGAGAGCACATGAGAGCGGGGAGGGTCAGAGGGAGAAGCAGACTCCCTGCCGAGCAGGGAGCCCGATGCGGGACTCGATCCAGGGACTCCAGGATCATGACCTGAGCCAAAGGCAGTCGCTTAACCAACTGAGCCACCCAGGCACCCGAGAAGATCGTATTCTTATCTACTTAGTAAGCCTATGCAATTACCAGCTGTGTGACTTACCCAAGCCACATGACCTCTACACCTAGGTTGGTTCGTCTGTAATACAGGGATGTATCTTACCTATCCTGTCTGCCAGGAGGCAAGAGGTGGATCAGATTATATTTGAGGGCATTTCAAACTCTAAACTGAAAATAAAGAGCACAGAGCGAGGAGTGAGGTAGGGGGCACTGTTCAACAGTTTACTCTTCAAAAGCCAGCATCCCACTTACCTTGTTAGTTCTTGCTGTAACCAAATACTCCTTCAGCAGTGCTAAAGTCAAGCAGTTCATCTCTAGAGGGAATGCTTTGCTCCTCACAGATCCCCAAACCAGACCACACTACTACAGAGTTAATAAAAATGGTGTTTAATAAAAAAGAGGAACAAATAAAAAGACTTATTTCAATAGCACAAGAGACTTTTTTTTTTTCCAACAGCATCAAGAGAGATGTATTTTCAACCCGGTTTTGAATACAAATATTAATAAGAGACGATGGACAGAAGTAAGATATACAATTATTTTATGGCAAACTATACATTATCTACCTTTAGATCAGACTTATCTGCCATATTTAAAATATTAAAATAAATAAAAACCAGATAAAAAGCATTTTTACTAGACTAGATACTTTGGGGTAGTAAAGCCCCTTTAAATGGCATTTAACCTTCAGAGCTGGGTCTTCTGTTCTCCCCCTCTTCTTTTCCTAGTTATTATTTTTTTTCTAACACTTAATGAAAAAAAGAAAAATGTGCACATCAGAATAAAGTAAAAAGGAAAGATTTTGTTTACTTGCTGCTTTATTTTAATTTTCCCATTCCTTTTTACCTTCTTTTTCAGCTTTAAAACAAGCCTCTCTCCCCATCTACTCCCACTCCCTTTGAATCAAACTTCACTCCCTGATTGGCAGGGAAAGAGATCATTTGAGCTGTATTGCAAAGTGAGAATTAACAACAGATTTTCTTATTTCAAATAGCCCACAATTTACCAATCTGAAAATACCTTTCTTTCCCCTCTTCCAATGACTTAGGTCCCGAGACCGTCACAGTATTTAAGACACAAAGGAGGTATTATGTTGCTCACAGTTCTTCATTCTGTCTGGAGTGTCATCTGCCTCCTTGCTGCGCTGCCCTAGCCTTATAAAAGGTCCTTGCTGTTGGTTAATTACAGGTTGGCGTTCCCGGAAGAGCATTTTCTTAAAGGCTTATCGCTCGTCCACCAGCCCGCAACATTCCTAAGGCTCCTCTTTCCTGTTTCATATCCTCGGGCAATCCAGTCCTTGGGGACCGTGAGGTGATCTCCCCGCGGCATGGACGGGGAGAGCCGGTGGTTCTCCGGAGTCCTGGCGCCCCACAGCCTGGTGCTTCACTCCCTGTTGGTGCGAAAAGTGATGGCGCTCATGGAGTGCTCCTCGGTCCGTGCGGTCATTTGGCCCTTCGTCCATGAGGTCCACAGGACTTCTTCTGTCATCTGATAGTCCACAATCCGCACAAGCACGGACTTGGGTGGGGATGCGGGGTCCCGCGGCAGGGCTCTGAAGGGAGCGTCTACACGGCTGCCAGAAATTCGCTTTTCTCGTGGGAAGAGAGACGGGCAGTCGGGTTCCCGGTCCTCTCCGGCCGCCTGGTCCTCCCCACCGGCCACTTCTTCCCGTGCAGGGTCCCCTGGAGTCCCCAACCATCTCTCTGGGTGCAGAAGAAACAGCACTTTCTCTCTGACCCACGGCTCACAGTCCAGGTTCTCAGCTGCCGGGCTGTTCTCGGGAGCGCCGCCTCGACTTCCGCTCGCCCTCGGCCCCGCTGCCGCCCCCGTCACCGCGGGATTCCGGGCACCAGGAGCCAGGGGAGCCCCGCGCCCCAGCTTGCGCGGAAAGGACCCGGCGCGCCCCAGGATGCCCGGAGCGTCCGCGAGATTCGCAGCCCCGCGGGGCCCCGAGGCCCCCAGGCCAGTAGGAGGCTCATTCATTCGTTGGTTCTTTAAACGGTTCACACAGCAAACTCCCGCTGAACTCGGAAGGCGCGGGACCGGCAGGATTTTCTTAGGCACGCCCGGCCAGAGACCAGCTCGGTGCTGACCCCGCCTCCTGGCGCCTCCCAGTCCCGTCCGCCTCGGCCCTGCTAGCCTTTTAAAGACAAAGAGCCTGACATCCCGGCAGTCGCGCCTCTTTCTCCTTCTTACCCTCGCCCCAGCTCTGATGCTTTTGTCGTATTTCTCATTCTACGCCCTCTTGCATCTCAGCTGTATTCTATTTCCACCTTCTGTTTTTCTCCCGGACAGAGGCGCAAAAGACACTTCGCACAGCTCCCCCACCTGAAATGCCCGCGACAAAGTGCCCTCTTCTTTCCCAGGACGCGCCTCCCAGGTGAAGAAACAAGGAAGTTTTCTGGTTTTAATTATCTGACTTAATCAAATTCTTGCGAAAAGGTTTCGTGTTCAGTCTCAATCCATCCCTACTTTGCTGCCAAGATTATCGAATGTAGATCTAGGGAGTCGACTTTGAGAAAACGGCTTTTGGTTTGTTTGTTCTTCCTTTGGGATGCAGGATCTGTGGGACAGTGGTCGCTCCTGTCTTCATATTGGTTATAATCAATGCTTACTCCAGGAAGGGGTTTAGTGCTTTGGATCGAACAGAAACAAAACAAAAACAAATCGCTAAATGAATGTCTTCAGGATTTAAAATTCTGTGTTCACGTCGTTTTTTTAAACTTACCCCTTCACTCCTCCACTCCCTTTCTCTTTAACCCCAGCGGTTAAAAGAAGTATGTCTCTCAAATTCTGGAAGAAAATAAAAAGGGTGTATTTCTGGGTAGACTTTTGGAATCTGCTCATTGGCGAGCACACTGACACATTAATCTTTGGCTGGGGTTAACAGGGGAAACTATAGCTAATGGAAAAAAGGGGAACTTCGTTTGGGATTGCCAGTCCATCCTTAGTAACAGGTGTTTGTTTTACTAGCAAACGCTCACTGTTTTCCCTATCTACTTTAGAAAAATGACTGCAATGGTGGAAATTTCTACCCCTGTATGAAAGACCAAGTAGTGTGGTGAAAGAGATATTTTGGAAAGAGAGGACCTTCTGATGTTTGCCAAGTCATTCATATATATATATGTATATACACACATACATAAGTGTTGAAGGAGTGAGAAAATCTAGGTCAGATCTGGCTGGCTTTGGGCTGGTTACTGTTAAATGACAAAGTTTTTAAGTGTTTTAGACCAGAATTGTTCTAAGCACTCTATATATTTAAATTCATTTATTCTTCACAACAAACTAAGCAAGTAGTACTATTACTATAGTCTCCTTGAGAACTTTGAGGAACAGGGAGGCTAAGTATTTGTCCAAGATCAAGCACCAATAAACAATGGAGCCAGGATTCTAGCATGTTTAAATGCTTCCTCCTATTTCCTGTTAGTCCTATTTTAAGCCTATGACTTCATGTTCTTTTCTGTTCATTTACTCAACCAGTAATTACTGAATGTGTGATAAATGAATGTCAGCCAATATTCTAGATGATGGGGACATCTGGGAGAATAAGCCAAATTGCTTGTCCTCTTGAAGTTTTCATTCTACAAAACCCTTGTCCAAAAGTAGGATATAATACCTTAACTTTAATGTACACAAAAATCACCTGAGGATTAATGCCTTATTCTGCTCTGAAAGATTCTGTTCTTATAGAGTTGGGGTAGCACTCAGAGTATGGATTTTGAGCAAGCCTCCCAGTTATTCTGATGCTAGTGGTCCATGGACAGCATTAGGAGAAACATCACCAAAAATCTACATGATAAACTCTAAGCCTTTTTTTTTTCTTTACTGCTTTCAAGTGGCAATAACACTGCATTTTCCTTCCTTGCAGGAATATTGAGAGAATTTCGATGAAAGTGTTTGTATTTTGAGGAAAATACAATGTAAAACAAAAAATGTATTACTTTTAATTTTTTTTTTTCCTTTGGAGATTGGGTGAGGGATTAGAGTGGGAATGTGGAATGGGGAAAACCTATTTGCTGAGAAATGAAACAGATTCACCCATCATGTAGCACCTGAATTTTGAGATGTCAAAAAGTTTGTATTAATGCATAAAATAATTTTCACAGGAAATGCAGAATAAGTTAAACTTCAGAGATAAGGTCTAAAAAGAATATGAAACAGAGAAATAGGCAGTGTGCCTCCAGGATAGTGGTGTCTGCTCTGCTTTATTTATTTTTTTTAAAGATGTTATTTATTTATTTGACAGAGAGAGACAAAGCGAGAGAGGGAACACAAGCAGGGGGAGTGGGAGAGAGAGAAGGAGGCTTCCCGCCAAGCAGGGAGCACGATGTGGGGCTCGATCCCAGGACCCTGGGATCATGACCTGAGCCGAAGGCAGATGCTTAACCACTGAGCCACCCAGGCGCCACCCACCCCCTGCTTTAATATCTCAAAGTGCCTAAAAGGCTAAAGTGAACCCATTTAACTTCCTCTCTGAATTGTCTACAACACTTGGCAAATATGCAGCCATTGATGAGTAGTAAAACAATTTCTATACCTGGGATCTAAAAAGTGATGGCAGATGCTATACCCTCCTAAGGTCAAAAGAAGCTTGTCCTTAATAGCCCAATCTCCCAGGGACCAGCCCCTCCCATTTGGCCAATTAGATTCATAAGTTATTTTAAATACTAATGATATAGTATCGCTCTCAGTTATTCTAGTACCTTGGCCTTTAGAAGCTTTACCCTTCACTTGCAGGTCTAACCCCTGATGTGTCTGTGTCAGGAGATGGGGTCTTTTGGAAGTAATTAGGGTTAAATGAAGTCATAAGGGTGGGGTCTGAAAGGACTCCAGCCTTATAAGAAGAAAGATCTGGCCCCACTCCCCACCTCCCATGTGAGGACACAGTAAGACAGTGGCCATCTGCAAGTCAGGAAGAGAACTCTGGCTAGAACCTGACCATGATGGTACCCCAATCGTGGACTTTTAGCCTCCAGAACTGTGAGAAAATAAATTTCTGTCACTGAGCCACTCCGTCTGTGGTATTTTGTTATGGAAACCCGAACTGGCTAGTATACCAACTTTAAATGATTTAAGGAAAATAAGTTTTATCATAAGGATATTGTTGTTCAGAAGAAGAGCTCACAGAGTTGCTGGGAAAGCAGAAGGACCGACCTTAAAATGGGTAGGGATCCAAGCTGTTGCAGAGGGATAGAAGTTGGTGCTATAAGAACAGATTCCATTGCTGGATTGAATGAACAACTCTCTCACTTGTCCTTGTGGCATTTACTCAGGAGTCAAATTCTCACTCAGAAGTACCCAACTGGCTGAGTTTATGCAACTTACTTCCCCCTTGACAGTATAGGACAGTAAAAGGAAAGATATAGTCAAAGAAGCCTTTGGGGACCCCCTCAGCTTCTACAGTGGAAAAGCAAACAGCTGGTCTTACCACCTAACAAAACTGTACAGTAGGGAGAGCTGATACTCCAATAAACAAGTCAGAGTATTGTTAAGAAGAGGTAAAAAAAAAATTGTACTGGGGCGCCTGGGTGGCTCAGTTGGTTAAGCGACTGCCTTCGGCTCACGTCATGGTCCCGGAGTCCCGGGATCGAGTCCTGCATCGGGCTCCCTGCTCGGCAGGGAGTCTGCTTCTCCCTCTGACCCTCCCCCATCTCATGCTCTCTGTCTCTCATTCTCTCTCTTGCAAATAAATAAATGAAATCTTTAAAAAAAAAAAATCGTACTAATGTCTACCACACTGTTATAAACAGAATTTGGATATGAGAGCAACAAATGGGGCATTCTGCATAAGGCAACATTATGAGCAATGGTGCAATGGTATATATGGAGGTGTATGTAGAAAACAGTTTTGTTCTTGACATTTCTATTCCCACAAGTCTAAAATACTCTGTGACTTTATTCCCATGGCTTCCACTGCAACCTGTACACTAATGATTCTTAAATTTATCTCTTTTATAGACCATGACACTTACTTCCAAACTTGTGGTAGATTGTATTATTGTCTCAAATTATTTACTTCATTTTCCTGAAAGAGGTTCATATTTCCTGGCTTGTTTACCATAGGAATTGCAATGCTCCCTCTATGGGAGTACACTTCCTTACCCCACTGATGCTGACTTTGGCCGTGTGACTTGCTTCAGCTTATAGGATGTAAACTGATGTGACATCGGATGCATCTGAGCAAAAACTTGAAGAGTCACTGCAAGGTTGGCTCTGGGCATGCCTCTGATGAACGCTGCTATCTAGGCTATGATCAGAGAATGAAGACAACAAATAGAACAGAGCTGCAGTTGATACATGTTCTAAGCAAGAAACAAACTTTTCTTATTAAAAAAAACAAATTTGGGATTTGTTTCTTACCACAGTCTAACCTAATGAAATACGTTTCTCTTCAGTTTTCTACTGGACACACCTTCTGAATGTTCCATGGTTCCAAAGTACCTAAAATTGAACTCCTCGTTTAGTCTCTTGAATCTGTCCTCTTTTTCTCTGTTCCTTATTTCAAAGATCAGTAAGACTGGTGATTCAATTATCTTCATTTTCCCTCAGAAGCTACCCCGACCCCACGTATCTAATATTTAACCACGTGTTGCAGGTGCCACTTTTTTTCTTTCTGTCTCTTCCTCTCCAATCCCTGAAGCTACAAAACTAAAGTCAGACTCTTAGACATGGCATAAAAGATCATCATCCTACCTAGCCTATCACTGTATACAAGTTGAGTGAATAAAACAAGAAGGAACAAACAAGCTGCTGAAATGAACACAAAGCACAGGTTTGAGAATAATGTGAGGTTATTCTATATAAATAAAATCCAGCCTGGATCTTGAAAACTATCAGCCTTTTAAAAAAGACTTCAATCATATTTCCATTGAAAGCTAAGGTTCTCATGACCTGGAGAGCTTAAGAATGTGCAAAGATCACACTGGACTGAGTCAGCAGACTTTGGCAGTTCATGTTCTCTTGGGTGAGTTTCCCAACGTCTCCAATCCTATGTTCTCATGTGAAGGTATAAATAATGTCTGTTCCACTTGCTTCCCAAGGCTGCTGTGGAGATCAAATGAAAGGATTCTTCTGGTAACATTTTGAAAATTATGAAGCCTGAAAAATATATTTAAAAATTTTTAGTCCCAGTATAGTTAACATACAGTGTTGTATTACTTTCAGGTATACAATATAGTGACTCAATAATTCTATACGTTCATCGGTGCTCATCAAGATAAATATACGCTTTAATCCCCCTCACCTATTTCTCGCATCTCCCACCCACCTTCTCTCTGGTAACCATCAGTTTGTTCTCTATAATTAAGAGTCTGTTTCTTGGTTTATCTCTTTTTTCCTTTGTTTGTTTGTTTTGTTTCTTAAATTTTACATATGAGTGAAATCATATGGTATTTGTCTTTCTCTGACTTGTTTCGCTTAGCATTATACTCTCTAGATCCATCCATGTTGCTGCAAATGGCAAGATGTCACTCTTTTTTATGGCTTAGTAATATTCCATCATCTATATATACCACATCTTCATCCATTCATCTATGGATGGACGCTTGGGTTGCTTCCATATCTTGGCTAGTGTAAATAATGCTGCAATAAATATAGGGGGTGCATATATCTTTTCCAACTAGTGTTTTCATATTCTTTGGGTAAATACCCAGTAGTGGAATTACTGAATCATATGGTGATTCTTCTTTAATATTTTGAGGAACCTCCATACTGTCTTTCACAGTGGCTGTACCAGTTTGCATTCCCACCAATAGTGCATAAGGGTTCCTTTTTCAACACTTGTTTCTTGTGTTGTTGTTTTTAGCCATTCTGACAGGTGTGGTGCGGTATCTCATTGTGGTTTTGATTTGCATTTCCCTGATGATTAGTGATTTTGAGCATATTTTCACGTGTCTTTTGGCCATCTGTCTTCTTTGGAGAAATGTCTGTTCATGTCTTCTGCCCACTTTTAATTATTGTTTTTTTTTTTTTTTTTTTACATTGAGTTGTATAATTTCTTTATATTTTTTGGATACTAACTTTTATCAAATGTGTCATTTGCAAATATCTTCTCCCATTCAATAGGTTGTCCTTGAGTTTTGTTGATTGTTTCCTTCACTGTGCAAAAGCTTTTTATTTTGATGTAGCCCCAATAGTTTATTTTTGCTTTTGTTTCCCTTGCCTCAGGAGACATATCTAGAAAAATGTTACTATGGCCAATGTCAGAGAAATTACTGCCTGTACTTTCTTCTAGGATTTGTATGGTTTCAGATATCAGATTTAAGTCTGAAATATATTTTTAATTTAATTTTTTAAAGTTCATTTTTGTTTTTTAGAACTGGGAATCTAAAGCAAAGTTTTTAATGAGGTCCTCAGGGAAAAGTCAAAGGCTAGAGCTAGGGAATGAGAACTAGACTCATCATCCTGGACTAGATAGGAGGAAATGTTGGTAGTTATAAATGAGGGGTGGGGGAAGTGGGGAAGAGGAAGAGTGAGAATGTGGCAATTCTGTGAATATCAAGCAGCTTAGCCCAGGAGTCTGAGATAAAATGGAAACTGAGGCAAATTTTTAAAAATGAGATCTTTGTTTTAAATTTTGAATGACCAATATTTGTGTTCTTGGAAGAAGAAAAAAGAGCCTTACGTTTATTTAATATGTGTAGCCAGAGACTAACTTGTTATATATATATATGTAAAATTTTTATATTATATATATATACGTAAATGAAACATTTATGCATATTATCTTTTCACTCCATAGAGAGGTGGTGGCCCCTAAATGATGTTGGTCAGGTACTTTGAAATTTGGAGTTAAAAGATGAAGCATACCAGGTTTGTCAGTTAACTGCAAGGGCTGACTCATGTAGCTCTGAGTAGCAGCTGCTTAAAAGAGATTTTGAAATTGCAATTCAGTGTCAGCTGCCTGCATCACCCACAGTTTTAAAGTATATTCATCGTCATTCTCTCCTGTCAAAGATCAAGATATAAGCCTGAGCCCTCTCACTGAGTATGACTAAGCAACTTATTAAACAGGAAATTGAATCATTTGTGATTGAGTCAGTGTTTAATGATGATAATGAAGGACCCATATTCTTTGCCGTATAACCATCTTGAGCATAAACTTTGATGGTCTGTTCTACAGCAACATGTAGTGTTTTCCAGAGATAATTTAATCTTTGACTCAACGTGGGTGAATTAATATTTATGAATTATTTCAAATAAAATAATCAATTGGGTTAGTAAATTAAAGGTCATGATCTTAACACCCAATCTTGATTAGGTTATAATAAAAACTTTTAAGGGGGGACAAGGCAATTTTTCTTCCCATTATATTATTATATTTATTAATGTACATGTGATCTGGGTAAGGGTATGGCAGCTATGGAAATCCTCAATATTTTACATCCAGAAAGACTTCATTCCCCAAATATCTAGCTGTTATAATGTGTTACATTATATCAACAAAGCAATCAGTGGGTGGAAAATACCCAGTCTCTTGCTTAGCAAGTCTGCAAACAAGTTGATCTGGAATGTTCATGAACTCAAAGTAACTGTTGGTAATAAACTTTCTCTGTTATACATACTTCATAATTCACCTCTCAAGGGCAAGGCTTGGGTAAAATGGTAAAGTAGGTTGACTTGGTCATTAATAATCCCACCACCTAGCTCTACTCTGTCCTTTTCCTCAGCTCTTATATTAAGGACAATTTTATGTTCTTATTTTCAATGTCATAAATTCATTAAGAAAGGCATAGAATTTAGCCCTTCTTCAGTGTTTTTTTTTTTCAATTTAATTTTATTTGTTTGTTTATTTTTAAGGATTTATTTATTTTAGAGAGAGAGTGTGCAGGGTGGGAGGACACAGGGGGAGAGGGAGAGAGAGCCCCAAGCAGACTCCACACGGAGCATAGAGCCCGATGTGGGGCTCGATCTCAGGACCCTGTGATCATGACCCTGAGATCATGACCTGAGCTGAAACCAAGAGTCAGCCGCTCAACCTCAACCGACTGTGCCACCCAGGGGCCCCAGCCCTCTTTCAGTTTAATACTCCTGATAGCTATCCTTTCCTCTATGCTTTGTGTCTCTTCTACCTCTTCTCTGCACTTTCTCCTCCTTTTTTTGTCTTTTATGCAGCTCCTTCCTTACTTTCTAAAGTGATATAGAGCAGAATTGAAGAGTGTGAGTGGTGGAGTTAACCACCTTGGATTTAGGTCCTACGCCTGCCATGTATTAGCTGTGGGACTTTAGCAACATACTTACCCTTCCTTACTCACCTGAAAAGTGGGGTAAGAATAGCACTAATCCCCTGGGGTTGTTGTTGGGATTGAATTAGCATATGTAAAGTCCCTGGAACAGTAAATGCCATTTCCCCTAGAATGAATGCAGGTAGGGATTTTCCTTTATTTTGTTCACTGCAATATAACTATTACTGCCCTATCCCTAATACCAGAATGGTGCCTGACATCATTGTTGAATTAACTAGTTGTCTATTTCTATCATATTTATCTTTCTTTCTCCACCCCCCCCGGCCCCGCCCCGCTTTGGAGCCCTGCTTCCTCTTTCTTTCCTCATTGAGGACTCTTTGTTTCTACTTCCACATTCTTTGTCTCTCAGGTTCCCAGCATCTACTGCTGACCTAAATTGTCACCTAGGTCTAGGTTTAAAGTTTTTGAGTAGAGTAAAACATTGCAAATTCAATATTTCTTAATAATTACTAGTCATGGATTTAACCAATGAGAAGGTAAAGAAGAAATCCTTAGTCAAGAAAAAATGAGAATAACATAACATCTTCAATGTAACATTTAGCATTAAAATATTATATTTAATAAATAAAATCTTTTAAAAAGATAAAATATGATATTTAAATTTGTGGTGACTTTTATTTGTCATTTGTACAGTTTGAGCAGCCTGTAAATCTGCCACTTTTTACCTGTAGTTTTGATTCTAACACAAAAATAGTTGAAAGAATAGTATAATAAACAACTGTACCCCTCACCTCGATTCACTAATATTTTATCATATTTGATCTCTCTTTCTCTGAGCTAGATTTTTTTTACGTCCCAAGTTCATACATAGTTTAAAAGGCAAAAGTATATAAATGGGATATATTCAGAGAAGTCTTATCCTCATTCCTATCTCTATTACTTAGAGGTCACTTAAAAAAAGTTAGTTTCTCATTTAATTTTCCTGTGTTTCTGTTTGCAAAATAAGCAGAGGTCTATGTTGATACATACTTTTCTCATTCTTTCTTGCTTGTGTGGTATAAGTTGTAAATAGTTTCTCCTCATTTGTATTTGATTATTTATCAAACTTAAAAATTTTTCTTTTATTACTTCTGAATTTGGAGTTTCTGAATTTCAGAAGGTTTTTCTCACAACCAGGTCATAAGGAAACTAAACCATGTTTTTTCTAGTATTTGTGTGACTTTTCTTTTTAAAAAGTCTATTAATTAATTTTTTATTTATTTCAGATCCGTTTGGAATTTATTCTGGTATAAGGTGTGAGGTATGAATCCAACTTCATTTTACTTCTTTTCAAATTGCTATCCAGTTGTCCCTTTAAATATATTGCCATTTATTTAAAATTCCATCTTTAGCTCAGTGATTTGAAATGCCATTTTTTATCTTGTTTTAAACTTTCCTAGATACTTGTGGTTATTTCTGGACCTTTAAATTTTTTTCTATCTCATTGTTCTGTGTAATCATGTACCATTACTATACTATAAATTATATAATCTTTTTGTATGTTTTAATATTGGTGGGGTTAATCTCCCCTTTTACCCTATTTTTTCAGGATTTGTATTGCTATTCTCATGTATTTATTTTCCACATAAGCCCTAGAATACACTTGTCTGATCCAGGGAATGTGCTGAGAAGAAATAGAGCAAAATGCAACAAAACTTCTAATGAAACAACTAGAAACAATTCAAGGGCTCTCTCCTTGGGAAATCATCGAGAATTAAACTCTGACATCTAGCGTTCGCTGAAATCACTGCATGGTACTAATCCAATGTCTGATGTTCCTATGAATATGAGCAATGCTTCTTAACACTGTTTAAAACCTAGAGCATATTTTGCCTTGGAAAAATGTCGATCTGTTAGCAAAAGAGAAAGCTGAACGTAAGTCAGTAAGAGGAATACCCAGATGTTAGCTATTCTTTTTTTGTGATTTTTCCCCACACAAGCACAGGAATAAGAGGAAGTGAAAAAAAATTCATTAAAAAGTAAGAGTTCACTTGAGAAGTGAACGAAATTGCAACAGGTCTGATAACATACATGATGCCACAGGACTGCTGAGGTAGGAGGGGGTGAAGAAAAGAGGAGGGTCTGAGAGCTGTTACTTTCCCTCTTTTCTCTCATTCTTCAGGTATGGTAAGGGCCACGATGAGACAATAAAACAAAGGGGGTATCAGTAATTGGGTTTTAGAGTAGAAGCTAAGGTTTCTATGAGAGATTGAGAAACATGGGCTATTAGAAACTTGGGAAAAGCGAACAATGCTGTTATTTCTAGCGGTACTGAGATACAAAACCTTCCCTCTATATTTGATACTACTATTTTCATTTTCCCCACTGAAATAATTTTAATGCAAACATGCCAGCCTGGAAGAAAGGAATCATCTTTGTAGGTGGTGCTATGCTATTCCATCTTACATTCAGCTTTATTTCTTTTCCCTGTCCCTAGTGTTTACTAAGGGTAGAGGCAATGGATAACAAAACTTTTAAGTTTTGTCACAGACAACTTAAGGAAATTTAATTCATAGTTACTTCATGTTCTTTCTCAAAATTCAGATCACCCAACAAAAATTAGTGATTAAAAATGCAAAATAAATAGAATCAAAACTTGTAATATTAAATGAGATTCTGTTTTAAAGGATGTGTAAATACCCCCTCCCCCAAATTGCACTGTCTTATCTTTCTCTCCAAATTTGAGCAGATTGAATTCTCCATTGTCCTTCTGTATTTCCCCCTAGTTGGTCGTAGGCTGAGTGAATATTCATTCTTGCAGAAATTCACAGACACTTGCAAAACAAGACAAGTACCTGCCTCAGGAGAGAGAGCTGAGCATGTTACCTATGCTGACTTATTTCATCATTGTGCATAGCCCTGGGCACACCATGAAATCCTTGCTGCCAGTTACCAAAGACTCCTCTCTTCCCAGTGAAAGCCTTTATGCTGCCTTCAGAACTATTTACCTCTATGCTTACTCTCTTCACAGTTGAATTTTAAATGGATGATGCAGACTTCACTGTAGTTGCTTTGCATTGCTTTGCATTTAGTATTACCACGTATATCTTTTCTACATCAGCAAGCAGGTTCCTGGTGTTCTGTAGAGTTTCACTGAATGGTTGCCCTGTCTTTAATCAATGAATTACTTAAAACATTTAGCTTATTTTTTAATCTTTATGAACAATGTGTAATTAAATCCTTTTACAGAAATCTCTGTGTACTTGCTATTATACCAAGAGGATGCATTTTTAGAAGTGGAGTTCTTGGGTCAAGAGAATATGCTTTTACTTTTTTCCCCCAGATTCCAGGCCTGCTTTGTTAATAGATATTTCATATTGCAGTCTAATGTCCATACAGAAGAGTGCATAAATCATAATCCTATAGCTTGCTGAGCTTTCCCAAAGTGAACATATTTGTATAAGCTACCAGGCCAAGAATCAGAATATTACCAGAAACTAGAAGCCACTTCCATCCTTTTCTAATTACTATCCCCAAGGGTAACTGCTTTCTGATTTCTAAGGCTATAGATTAGTTTTGCCTCATTTTGAGCTTTATATAAACAGAATCATACAGTATATATTCTTGTTTCTGGCTTTTTCGTACATGTACTGAAAATATTTGATAGTGCAATGTAAAGTTTTCATTCCTTACATACTCTTGGCCTCTCAGTGTAATTGGACACCGCTGACCATCTCTGTTTTGATATTTTTCTCCTTTCTGTTCTATGACATCATCTCCTGGCTTTCTTCCTTCACTCAACCTTAAATCGTTGATGTCCTCAAGGAAGTCCCAGGCAACCTCAGCCAAATACATGGCTTCTGTTACCATTTATATTCCTATGACTCCTGGATTTAAACCTCTCTCACAGACCATTTCCCTGAGACTCAGATATCCAACTTGACCCCATCACTTAATAAGTCTCAAAATTCAACATCCCCAAACTGAGCAAACAATCCCTTCTGCTCCTATTTCAGTATTTCTTACCTCAGTGGAAAAATACCACCAGCCACAGGTTTCACAACATGGATACCTGGGCATCATTCTTGACATCTCTCTTTCAGTGTACCCTGCAGCCACGAAATCCTGACAGCGTTTCCCCCAAAATACCTCTGGTAATGGTGCTCTTCTCACCAACATCATTACCAGCATTTAAATCCAGGCTAAACTTGGATCATCTCTTGCGTAGACTATTGTAATAGCTTCCTGACTAATTTCCAAACAGATGAATACTCTGCTTCCAATGCTTCAACAGTTTGTATATTATACTGAAGAAGTTCCTTAAATCAGCATTAAGGACCTAGTCTCTTCCTGTTTCTCAAGCCCCTCTTTTCTCCCCTTTCTCCAGAAATTGCTCCACACATTCCTTAAAAGGGTCAGGAATTATATCCAACATGGTTATCTGGAAGATAAAAGTAAAAAAAAATATAGGGAAATTTGATGGAAAAAAAATTTCTTTCAAAATATGCAGTGCACTGTGGGGTGGTGGTGGTGGTGAAAAATTCAGAAAGCAATGAGATAAAGGAATAATTGCCCTCAAAGAGTTTCAAACTGCTTCAGAGGCCAATTAGCATAATGAGTAACAGTCCTGGCTTCAGAATCTGATGAAACCTGGTTCTGACCATGATGTGGCCACTTAAAATCTGCATAAGTTTTGGTGAGTCATATAACACGTCTGAGCCAGAATTCCCATGATAAGATAATTCCTATCTTTCATAAGGATTAAGCTACATATATCTACTCTTTGGCACAATGATCAGCACATAGTTAAACTTTAAATAAACTGTACGCATGTTATTATTAAGAATAGAGTAAGGCTATAATATTATTGCCATATACCAGGCAGGAATAGCCAAGTTTAATCAATGCTAAAAATAATGAGCATCCCTGGGACAGAAACTAGACCATATTCTCCCAAGAGCTTTATGGACTCTGATTACTTGGTGTTCTTCCCTCTGGAACCAAGGATAAGTTTCCAGGTAACCAGTAGTCAGGATGACCTAAGCATATACTCACTCCCAAGGAATCTTGTTTTTTTTTTTATTAAAATGATTCTCTCCATCAGTTTGTTTACTTCTCTCAGAATAAATACCTATGGGGCGCCTGGGTGACTCAGTCATTAAGCATCTGCCTTCGGCTCAGGTCATGATCCCTGGGGCCTGGGATGGAGCCCTGCATCGAGCCCGGCATCGGGCCCCGCATCAAGCCCCGCATCGAGCCTGGCATCGGGCTCCCTGCTTGGCGGGAGGCCTATTTCTCCGTCTCCCACTCCCCCTGTTTGTGTTGCCTCTCTTGCTGTCTCTCTTTCTGTCAAATAAATAAATAAAATCTTTAAGGAAAAAAAAAAGAAGAAATACCTAAAGTTGGATCTTCCCTTATCTTTGTAGTTGGGATTTTATGGCCTCTATTGGGATAAGAAAACAATATTTTCTCTATGGTTAAGTCAACTTTATACAAACTAGACCCATCAGACCATTGAGTCTGCACCTGCTTTTATTGCAAATGGAAGAACACAGCTGGTGATGCTTATCTCTTCCTTTGCAGTCCTTGAAAGATATATATACACAAAAGCAATGGAAGCCCAAATTTAAAAAAAAAAACAACTCAGGATAAAAGACTGATGAAAGTACTTACTTGATTATTTAAGCATTTAAATTTCCTTTACAAAAGGGATACATGATTTAGTGACAAAAAAATAGATTGAAATCAAAATGACAGCATTCTGGCTCAACGTCTAACACCTATTATCTATAGTATCTTGAAAAAGTCATTTATTTTCCCTGATCCTTAAATTTTTCATATGCAATGAAAGAATTAAAGTTTATTATCTTATCAGAATTCTGAGTTTATACATATGCATATATAAAATATGAAAGGAATGTATATATATGTGTGTATCTATGAAAACACATTTATATGTGCATCTGCATACCCACATTCACACTTATATATGTATCTTAGTTTCTTATGAGAAAGCAGGTTACAAACAGGTGATAGGTAAGGTCTAGTCCTATGCTGACACCATCTGCTTTTAGCATTTAAAATGCCTGTATTTTCATTCCTCCATCCAAGACCACTGAGCAGTGGGAACTTTTTAGAAATGGCAGTTCTCAGGTCTTACCCCAGACTTACTGAATCAGGGATTGTGGGGAAGAGGCTCCACCACCTGTGTTGCAATCTGCCCTCCAGGTGATTCAGAAGTGCACTAAAATGTGAGAACCACTGCATTCGAACATTCCCAGGGAAGAACGATAGGCTAGAGTTGTAAGCAGAAGTGGAAAACCAGTAATTAAAGGGGGAAAAGCAGGATGGTCTACAGAGAACCTGGATCAGAAAGGGTAGGAAGAGTTTAGAGAGACATCGCAGCAGGCACAGGGGAGTGTTATTTTTGTTAGTGGGGAGCTGGTGTGGCTGTGAAAACCCAGAGCAGAAGCCCAAGCAGCAATAAGAAAGTGGTAGCCACATGCTCACGTGTTAAGTCATTGTTCTCATGCAGTCATTTCTATAACTGGGCTTTTTCCTGCAGCGGATCCCAAAGGAAGATAATTATCCTCTTCTCTGCAATTGCTGTCTCTGACCCCTAGTTATTTACTGTAGAACCCTGACGCAGGGAGAGTGAAGGCTTCTCAGGCTGATCCTACAGGTCTTCTCCAGGCCCCTTTCAACCCGAGATTCTTCTGATTCCAGTTGGAATATTCCCCTCATTGCCGGCCAAGGAGTGTATGTATGTTCAGGGAAAGGAAGAAAAATTCCTGGAGTTTCAATGCGCTAGAGGTAAACTTAGCCAGAGAAAGCTGCAGGGGTGAGAATAAGCCTATGAAAGCGACAAGGCAAGAACTCAGCGCGGACATTCTTCAGGAGGCTTATGGATGCCATGTTGTCATCCAGGACATTGCCCTGACAGGGGAATCCCCGGCTCCGCAACTTCCCGGCCAGTGTGAGGGCCACCAGCTGGCTATAGCCTTTCCTGCGATGCTCTGGCAGGGAATATCCATGGCACATGGTGGCAAACTGGTCTGTGAGAGACCAAGAGACCGGGTTTCCCTTGGCATCACGGACACATACACTGGGGAAGCAAGAGATGAGTTTCGCGATGTAACGGAGACACTGTTCATTGCCGCCCCGTGACCAAGTCCTGTTGAGTAGATCAGCATCAGCAACACTCAGGTAAGTTAGTCGTGGGGAAGAACCCTTTCTAGAAGAAAACAACGTGAGAAGAAATGTGAACTCGGGCTCATGTGACTACAAACAGCTACTTCTCTTTTTGCACTGATTCAAACTGAGAAACAATCCCAGGGATGTACTTAGCCAATACCAAAATATTTTCAATGAATTAGAATCTATCACTTCCCACTTATGAACATCTTTCAGGGTTTACATTTCTGATAGGACAAAATACTCATTATATGAAATTTAAGTCTTTCCATCTAATTTTATTCCCATTACTTATTGCCTTCATATAGATTAGGGCAAATGTTTCATTTTTCTGTAAAACAATTCTCAGACTTGCTCTTATTAAGTACTGAGTCTGTTGATACCCTCTCTGAAGCCTTGAACAAGTCCAGATTCTTGGGTCCCTAATCTTTTCCTTGGTTAAAAAAAAAAAAAGTATTGGGTTAGAACGTCTGTCTTTATGCATCCATGGCCAGAAAAGAAATACAAACTGCTTAACATTCTAGGCATATTGTAGATGCTCAAGAAATTCTAGCCTTCTAGACCTTCCCCTAAAAGGTCTGGAAAAAGTCTAAAAGCTCATTGTATTGAGATAAAGACAAAGATAAGAATTGCTGCAATTTCTAAGAACTGAGATGGATTACTTAGTTGAAAACCTATGGTGCCGGTTTTGCTTCAGAATTTGCTTTCATTCTTGAAATTATCAATGTCATAAGACCATCCCCGGTGACTGCTAATGCCATTCTTGCTACGATCTTTAAAAAGTACAGTTTGTGGTTTTTTTTGTATTAGTGGTTCTGCAGTGTTAGCTCACATTCTAGGCTTACTGTGTGGGCTCCGGCACTGGGCCAATAATCTAACCATCAAGCAGGGTAAAATAAATACAAGCAACAACTGTCTTGATAGAATTTTTAACTTAATTTTTGAAAACGAACTTGAAAACAAAGGCTGAGAAGCCCAAGGCAAAGAAGCCTCAAGCAGAAATGTCACCGCAAATAACACCGTTGCTAAGGCAAGTGTTTCAGGAGTAGTTAGATTAGTAACTATGACCTTATATCAAGGGCAGGGTATCCCAAATAAAGGGTATACAAATTTGGGTAGTGACTTAGATGTTAAAGGCCGTATCTTCCTATGCAGAAGGAAGCAATTTAAAGCAAAATCTGATTTTCAAAGACCTGACCGGGGTAGAGAGCAATTTTAAAGAACATCTCAGGGATATGACAGTAAAAGACTGGGAAACTCTCAAACTCTAAAGGACACATAGCCTGGTTTCTTCAACAAAAAGTAATACAAGAAATAAAAAAATATGAAAGGGGAACCTGTATGTCAAAAGAAACTCAGGAGAGATATTAACCAATTGCAATGTGTGAACTTTATTTAGGTGCTTACTCAAAACCAACTGCTAAAAATATTATGCTAATTTGGGAAATGTAAGTACTGACTGGTTTAAGGAAATACTGTTAACAAAATTATAAGACATTCTGCAGCACAGATTTGATGCCACAGGCTTGAGGCCTCTATCTTTAGAAAAGTCTGCTTGGGGGCGCCTGGGTGGCTCAGTTGGTTAAAGCAACTGCCTTCGGCTCAGGTCATGAGATCCCGGGATCGAGTCCCGGGATCGAGTCCCACATCGGGCTCCCTGCTCAGCGGGGAGCCTGCTTCTCCCTCTGACCCTCCCCCCTCTCATGTACTCTCTCTCATTCTCGCTCTCTCAAATAAATAAATAAATCTTTAAAAAAGAAAAGAAAAGCCTGCTTGCCAGGTTGGCCCTTGGATGGCATCTGGCAATTTGGATTTCTGCAGCGGTCCTGCCATTCCCAGAACTGAAATGAGGTTAGCACTTACCGCACCTACCTGTTTGTACAGGCAGTGTGGTTTATGATGAACACCTGCTTTCCCTCTTTGGGTCTAGAAAATTGGTATATGCTAGGCAGAGGGTGCCTCCAATAAAAAATCCCAAACATTTTGTCACAATTTATTGTTGGGGAAATTCAGCGTGTCCTGTGTGACTCCATTGGGGAGGACTCTGGGAAGCTTGTGCCTGGTTTTCTCTGGGCTTTGCCAATGCACCTTTTTCTTTGCTGATTTTGCTTTATAGCCTGTATATGCTGAGTTCTGTGGGTTCTTCTAGCCAATCAATGAGCCTGTGGCTGGTCCTAGGGACCCTTGTATAGGAGTGATATTAGTACAGTGTTGTTGTTGTTGTTGTTTTTAAGAATCCTTATCTTTTAGAAATATATATTAAGATATTTAAGAATAATGGGATAATGTCTGGGATATTTCCTTCAGAATAGTTAGTAGATAGGGGTATGGATGAAACAAGATTAGCCATATATTGATGGGGGAGGTTCATTATTCTAGTCTCTCACTCAGCCTTTGTATGTGCTTGAAAATTTTAATAACTGAAAAAAATAAAATAAAATAAAAATGAAGTCCAGGTGCTTTATTTGACTTAAACTGCCCATTCTTCTTTAGGTTTAGTTTTTTTTGCTCAAAAATTCCTTCAACATATTCCATAGAAGAAAAATTAACATTCATTGAGGTGGGTACTTTTCAAGTATCATGTTTCATTTGTTTACAAAATTCATGTAAGAAAGATATTATAGGTTAATTTTCAAAAAAAGAAATTGATCAAGGCTCAGAAAGATTAAGCAGAAAGGAAGGTAACTAGCAAATGCCAGAGCAGGGACTCCCCAGTAAGAAGAAAAGAAGAATGCAGATATACACTAATAAGTCTTTGAAGATTGGATTCTGGACTCAGAATCAGGAATTATTTCTTGGCTCTACAATTTACCCCTATGTGTTACTTCAACTTTGCTCAAAAAGGTAATTATACAGTACTTTATGGGGTTGTGGAAAGGGTTCAAGAGGCAATATATTTAAAACATTCAGTGCCTGGCATATAAGAGCTCCCTATAAGGTCAGTTATTTACCCTCATCCCTGAAACATGAAAAAACACTAACCACTTTGGGCTCAGACAACAGAGGTTATTTAGAATTATTTGGAGGAGAGGCATACCAAGGAATGATTTTTCTGTGTATACTGTGAAAATATAGGACTCCTAAAAATAAGACACTGATTTGATTTTGCAAGAAATTATGAGCAGTCAGGCGCAGCAGAAAAAACACACACAGAACCCACAGACACATACAACTCTGTGACCCTACTCCAAGCTACCCAAATATTCCTTAATAATACTATTTCAGGTACTGCTATTTGTACTTCTGTATACTAAGTCCCATCCCACATGTAGAAACTTGGTTTACATACAGAGAATTGGTGTCCGGTAGAGCTGAATGAGGAGAAAATTGAACAGCCTTGAAGGAAGTTAACTTTATACCTAACTGCTTTGAGTTGGCAACAGCACTGGAAACATCACATAATTCACTCTGCAGCCCTGTATATGGAAATACATAATGAAAAATGTGGGTATTTTATTTGAAAGCACAAAAAGGAAATTTGTAGCAGTATTTTTGTACTAAGTATCATCAATGTCACCAGTTTGCCACCTTGTATTATCTTAACCTCTATATATTTATATATGAATTATTACAGCTACTCCTGGCCTGATTTTCAAACATTGTGTGGGATTTTCAAATCCCCATCATGTTGTTTCTCACAATCATGATCTTCCATGAACATTTCTGATGGGAATATCCCTTAGGAATTTGGAATTGCTTGTGGGATTTTCCTGATTTTTCTGACTTCTCAGACTGATCTTAAACTCCTTAAAGAGAAATTTTATAACTCTAAAAGTCTACAATCTACCATACAGCTGGAAGCATAAAAGAGCTCAGATTTATCTGGCATGGCATTCTGACTTAAAGAGTCTTCCAGCCTCTTGCCTAGATGCCCATTTCAGAAATATCAAGGTATAAATTTAGTGTTGGTGAGATTTATCCTAAACTTGACTCATTTGGATCCTGCTCACTTATCACAGCTATACTGTGTTATATATAAATCTTTATTCAGTTCTTGTATGTAAAGCACTGTGCTTCGCCCTGCATCACCGTGAGACCCAAGCATGGTACGGTCTCTGATAGAGCTTGCCGCATGGCATGTTAGCTTCTGTTTAGTTAGAACTGACTTGCTCTGCTTCTCCAAAATCCTATCGGCTCTATCTTTTCCAGTCTAGGTCCTGATTAATTGAATCCTCTGGAAATTGACTTTCCCACTTCCATCCATATCTAAAAGCTTGTTTCCTCCTTCCAGTAAGTCACTTCCTCTTGAAGAATACATGAATACATGAATAGGAAGTCATGTTGAATAGAGTCTGATATCTGAGGCTTGGCTCCTTTCAGGGAGTGAAGTCTAAGAAAAGATAAGCAGGTCTTCAAGTTAATGCTATTAAAAAGTATAGATGCTGTGGCTAGAATCCCATATTATAACCCTAATTACATCAAAGTAATTCAAGAGACTATGAAAAAAAAGAAAAAACAGCTCATGCTAACAAAGGGTATAGATGGTAGTTCAAACAAAATTTATTTTTCTTAAATTAGACTGAACTAATTCTTTCTAAAAGTCAGACTAACATTTCTTTAAAAAAGACTTTTTTTAAAAAAGATTTTATTTATTTGAGAGAGAGAGAGAGGGAGAGCATAAGCAGGCGGAGGGGCAGAGGGAGAGGAAGAAACAGACTCCCCACTGAGCAAGGAGCCTGATGTGGGACTCGATCTCAGGACCCCGAGATCATGACCTGAGCCAAAGATAGACACGCTTAACCGACTAAACCACCCAGGTGCCCCTTAAAAAAACTTTTTAAATTATAAGATGTAGCAGAGAAAACTGCATAAAACAAATGCATAACCGGGGCGCCTGTTTGGCTCAGTCAGTTAAGCGTCTGTCTTCAGCTCAGGTCATAATCCTGGGGTCCTGGGATTGAGCCCCACATTGGGCTCTCCGCTCAGTGGGGAACCTGCTTCTCCCTCTCCCTCTGGCTGCCGCTCTCCCTGTTTGTGCTCTCTCTCTCTGTCAAATAAATTAAATAATTAAAAAAAATGCATGACTTAATTATTACATATTTTAACTACTACTAAAGCCACAAAATAGAAATTTACTAACCATCTTCTATTTACCATTCTCCTAATCACAATTCCCTCACTCTCCACTAAAAATAACCACTATCATAATTTTTATGACAATCACATCCTTGTTTTATTATGCAAGTGTGAGTTCTTAAACATTATAGTCAGATTTTGTCCACTTTTTGTCTGGTGAATCTTTTAATCTACCGGTTTTCTTTCAATGCCTACCCCCCTTTTAAAAATTCTTTCCATTTATTTGTTAAAGAATCCAGTTTGCTAGGTAGAATTTCCATAGTTTGGATTTTGTGGGTGATCTCTCCATGGTTTGTTGACCATGTCCTTCTGTCCCTTGTATAGATTACCATTTTAACAAATGATTTTCTTCTTGCTCACAGAAGGAACTTTCACTAAAATTGTCCTACCTTTGTCCACCTTACCTCCTTAGAAAGGGAGGAGTTGCTAATTGCATAAGACAGAACTCAGACCATTTATTGGACCACAGCTAATTGGACTATAGTACCAGCAAAGCAGGCTTCTGAAATTTTTAGGTTAGTGCTCATGTCAACAAGCTCTCTCATGTCCATACAACCAGTAGTGAACAAAAGAGCCTGGCCCATCTGGATAGCTGTATACTTTTTCATTCCCTGTCCTCTCATGGCCAACGCAGAGTTTGGCTCTTCCTAGTGGGTTAGTGGGTTAACCCTGATTTAATATTGTTTATTGATGGCTCTTAGATTAAAAATGACAAAGGCTTCCCGTGCAGAGTGTGCTATTGCTCTGAATACCCAGCACTGAAGTAGATCCATTGCCTAATTTTTAGTCTATCCAGGCAGCCCAACCAGTAGCTCTGTGGTGCAAGATAAAAGATTGGCCATCTTTATGGCAGTAGTTGTCTTCTGGAGTTGTTTATGATTTGGAGATCTTATGGGAATAACACTTTTTAGGTGCTCTGGTTAAAAAGAGTAAAGATACTGATGACTTCTTAAAAGCTATTCAATATTCCAAGGATATTATAGTTCTTACCAGAGAAGCCTATAGCCAAGCGGCCACATCAGAAGCCAAAGGTAATGCCTACAACTGATTACATGCTAAATAAGGGGTCTTTACCACTCCAGCTATTTTAGGCACTATTAAGTCACATCTGTCCCCATCTAACTTCAGGAAGGATGACTGTGTCAATTTCAATGACTATGACTGACTCATGACTAACAGCTCAGCCTGCTAGGGAAAAAAAATACTGGCAATTAGGGATGTTCTCTTCCTAATGATGGCTGCAGGTGATTTGAGGAGAGTAGGCCTCTAGCACCACAATCTATCCAATTATTGCCACGATTTTTCACACCAAGGAAGAGATATAGTTATTTCCACATTAGAGTAATAACGGTGAGAAAATTTTCCTAGTTTGGCTAAGTGAGTGGTAGAACCATGTCTCACGTCTAACCAGCATAACTGGGGTAAATCTGTAAAAGTCAGAGACAGTTTAGAACTTCCACTATAACAACTTTGTGAGCATTTCCAAACGGATGTGATAAAAAACCCCAAGTCTTTAGTTTATACATATGCATTAATCATCATTTGCCCGTGAGAGGGCTTGAGGGGGGCTTCAGCTGTTTGCTGCTGAAAAAAATTACCAGACTTTGTATTTCTAGCATGGGGGACCCTGCCTTCCTATCAAATGATCAAGGAACTCACTTTCAATGCAACAGTTAAAAATAGGAACTTCATTGACTTCACCACCCCCCCACCAATCATCACGAAAAGTTGAAAAAGTGATACACTGAAGCTGAAGTTGTCCATGCACACTATCAGAAACTCTTAATGTAATTCCGTCTTGGCCAAAAGTTCTTCCACTAGCATTGATAACCATGCAATTATCTCCTTGGATCTCAAATATACTCTTATCTCACTAAATCATGTCAGGATATCTGATGCAGATCAGTTAGTTACCTCTTTCCAGAATCACCTGCTTCAGAAAGAAGAAAAGACCTACCTATTGGCTTAAGTTAGAGTCACCTTAAAAGTTTGTGACAAGAAATGATTAAGAGTAATAAAGAAAAAATATGCTGTGATACTCACTGATATTACAATAACAGTGTGTGGGGGGGATGTCACTTGAAAGCAGCCCTATTTATTTATTTATTTATTTATTTATCTATCTGTCTATTTATTTATTTATTTATAAAAGCAGCCCAATTTAAATGGCCTCTACTTAACCCCAAAGGCCAAGCCTCATTAGGAGTAAAGCAAGAGTTCTTACAAAACTGTAATACAAAAATTGTAACTATATAAGATGTATATATATGAATTTGTGCACTTAAGTGTATATATTATATATGTGAAATAGATATCGTATCATATCTGATGTATATGACAAAAATGAGAAAAGAAGACTGCCTAGTGTCTTGCACTTCATCTCACCTTGTATTTGAAAAACTTGATCCCAGTTGATAACATCATGTTCTTCCAACAGCCGTTGGTAAGCTGTGACATCCGTGTAGAACACAGCATAGGCATTAGTATAATGGTCCAGGTTATCTGTCTCAGCCTGGGACAGAAGACATAATTGTAAAAACATAAATATATCCTCTAGGTAACTCAAATCCTAGATAGATTAGATACATTGGCTGCATAGGTCTAGATCACTCCCATTACCAGAATTTAGCCACCTATAAACAATGGCTAGATGGGAATGTGGCTAATATACTATAGTGAGGAAAGGAACAGAAATTTTGGAATGTTTGCTTGATTATTCTTCTGGTATTTGAGAAGTTTTAAGATATTTATTTCACATTTTTCTGGGATTTTATTTATTTATAAAAATGAAAAGGGTATAACTTAATGGAGCCACCTATAAGAATTAAATAGAAAGTTTTCAGAACTTTCCTAATGTGGTCTGGGCAGCACATTTGATCATGTGAGCTTCTCTTTGTCCTCGTAGAATGGGGCAGATGTCATCCTTTTCAATCTTCTTATGTATTTACCCACATGACCAAAGTCATTGGTTACAAGGAATCATCAAACCAGAGGAAAAATGAGAATGCCCAAGTATGTAAGTTTCATGCTTCTAGAGATTGTGAAACACTAAAGAAACAATTTTTTGAACACATTTAGACTAGTGGTTTTTCCATATGTCTGAAACTCCAAAGCCAGTCAAATTAGAAAATAGTGGTGAAGGGCACGTGGATGGCTCAATGATTAAGCCTCTTCCTTCGGCTCAGGTCATGATCCCAGGGTCCAGGGATGGAGCCCTTTGTCAGGCTCCCTGCTCAGCAGGGAGTCTGCTTCTCCCTCTGCCCCTTCCCCCTTGGCTTTCTCTCTTATGCTCTCTCTCTCTCTCTCAAATAAATAAAAATCTTAAAAAAAAAAAAAAAACTAATGGTGAAATATATAGCTTCTTAAGCTAATATATATGGCTGTGATGGTTATAATATCCCCTTTACCTAATCTTTTCTTTCTAGTTGATGCCAACTCTTGGGTTTTCATGGGGTGTTTTTTTGTTTTGTTTTGTTTTTCTGGCCTTTCAAATATTACCTCTTTCTGTCGCCGTGTGATAACAGCTTTGAAGTCTGGCCATGAATCCACTACCACTTCCTTTTGAAAGGGATTCCCACGATTCATGTTCATCACTGCTCCATAAACCTGAGCCAGAGAACCCAGAGAGACAAGCCAATCACATTACTAACTCTTTCAGTTGCATATTATTGTGTTTTTTTTTTTTTAAGATTGTATTTATTTATTTGACAGAGAGAGAGAGATCACAAGCAAGGGGGGATGCAGAGGGAGAGGGAGAAGCAGACTTCCCGCTGAGCAAGGAGCCCGACACGGGGCTCAATCCCAAGACCCTGGGATCATGACCTGAGCCAAAGCAGACACTCAACCAACTGAGCCACCCAGGAGCCCCTGCATATTACTGTTTTCCCTTCTTCTTCTACTGTATAGTTGCGGCCATGAGAGGGGAAATTATATATATGCACATATATGCAACATGCACACATACAAAGTTTTCTCTTCTTATTTCATCACTGTACATGAAAACTGGTAAAAAGTCTCTGAAAGCCTATGAAAACTCTCTCCAAACTTAGGTTTTTACTGTACAACAGTGAGAGGTACCAAAACAGCAGGCTGACTAGATGGCACACAGCTCAGTAATAAGTACTTACAGAATGAATCAGAATCTGATGTATGGATTTAGGGCTCATAATATCTTTTACAAGTTCTACAGAAAATTTTGGCAACCAGCTGCTTGTGAAGTTTATTAGACTCTCCAAAAATAACCTGTTTATGCAACTACTCCTTCAACCATGAATTACAATTAAACATCACTGAGGGTAACTGCCCTCCCCCAAAAAGCCCTCTGCATTTCAGATTTGTTGGAACAAGGCTCTCTAAGCATTCCCTGAGGGTCGTAACTATGTCTTATTCATTATTATGTACACGGAGTCTGACGTAGTGGATCAACTGGTTGTTGACTAAACAATATTGAATATTAGAATTCTGATCTGTGGCCTTTCATATTTTTTTCTCTAGTAAGAATCAAAGATGCCTGCCCTATAAAACAACTTTCATATGCTATGGGTGCTTATAGAGAAGAGAAAGTTGTGGTGGTAACAAGGAGAGCTGACCTACAGGCTAGTGTTCTTAGCAGCATTTTCATAATAGATAGAAACTGAAAACAATCTAAGTGTCCATCAGCAGCGGGGAAAAAATGAATAAATTGTGGCATATTCACACTATGAATTACAAAACAGAAACTTAATGGTGAGCAAAAGAAGGTAGATACAAAAAGATATACTTTGTGATCCAATTGACATTATATCCAAAAACAGACAAAACCAAATTATGGCTTTAGATGTCAGGATAGTGGTTACTTTTGGGGAGCAGGAAAAGGTAATGACTGGAAAAGAGCATTGGTGGGCTGGGGATAAACTGTGTCTGAAGTAATGTTCTATCTTGATTGGAGTGCAGGTTATACAAATATCCGCTCTATGAAAATTCATTGAGCTGCATAATTATGTTATGTGCACTTTCTAGTATGTGTTATACTTCAATGAAAACCAATTAAATTTTAAGGGCATTGGAACCTACATTTTACCTCTTTTATCACATCTCGATTCAAATCACTCACCTCAATGCCTAGAACATTATTCAACTTTCTTCTCTCTTTCCTAACCTGGGACCTCATTCAAATCTTCTTATAGAATGTATCTTTCCAAATTTAGTCTGGCAAATACTAATGTGTGACATGGATCACACTTAGTGAAAATCCGAGAACTAAATTAATCTGAATGGGTCATGCTTGCTCTGTTTAATTATTAAATTTTGGGGCTGCCGATCTTACATATACATAGTCATAAGTTTATTAAAATGTTTATTCCCATGAAGAAACCATACAGCCTTATTAAAAACTGGGGCTTAAATATGATTGGAATGTTGAGAACGTTAAAAGGAAAAAAAGTCCTTCAAATTCAGATTGTGAAAGAAAAAAAAAACCATGACTTATCTGTAAGAGTTTTGCAACCAACTGAAAGATTTGGCATTGGTTAAAGACAACAAAACAAACTCTTTTAACAGCTATTTATTCAAAGGGTGAGTGTTGAGAGGAGATGGGAAGTAGCTAGGGGAAGTAAGGATGCTGGAGTTGGAGTTTGTGAAGGAAATTTGGAGGGATATTTAGTCACTGAAATACTAAGATGAGGTAGGTGGGGGGATGGTGAAATGGTGATGGGAATTAAGGGGTTCACTTGTGATGAGGACTGGGTCATGTATGGAAGCACTGAATCACTAAATTGTATACCTGAAACTAGTATTATACTATATGTTAACTAACTGGAATTTAAATAAAAGCTTTAAAAAATGGGATTATAAAATACATAGCCATGCCTCCAAAAAAAATGGAGGAAATATGAACAACAAAACAATTTTTTCTTTATCTTTTTTATTCTCTAGAGGGCATAGTGTAACTGAAGAGGTATTTTGAAAGTACGGTCAGAGAACCCAAGCCAGACATTATATAACAATGCAATAATTGAAGATAGAGAGATTCAAAGATAAAGAGACTCCATGTACAGAAAATGAGAAATTGGGAGTGCCAAGCTAAGCAGCTATTAAAGAGAAGATGATATGAGGAAGGCGTTGATTTGTTCCTACACGTTTCATTTCTTTAACTCTTACTTCAAGTGGTGTTATGAGAAGCAAACCTTTCCAAAAAAAAAAAAAAAAACCCAAAAACCACAACCATGCAGTTTGGAATCTGATAGCTTGGTTTTAAATCTGAACTCTAGCACTTAGATATGGGGAAGGGATTTAGTAACATCATCTGTAAAATTATAATGTAAATACCTGCCTATTTAGAGGTATTAATATTACAGAGGGATTAATAGGTTTTATAAAGCTCAAATGAGATAGTGTGAAAGGTATTTTAAAAAATGATACATACTATTCTGATCAACTCAATCTGAATTCAGAGATCCTTAAAAATAAGATTTGAACAGGTGAGGGTTAATAAGTAATTATTTTATAACACAGCCAGTGACCAATCAACAACAGTTTATTGAGTAATTATGGGCAAAGCCCCATGGCAAACACTATGGGAGGTGTCAAAAAAAAAAAAAAAAAAAGAAAAATCAACATCTACACCTGGGTATCTGGTAGCTAAGTTGCTGTAGGAGAAGCAGTAGATATGAAATCAAAGGAACTGAGATTTAACTGATTCTTTACTTGCTTTAACCTTTTTTGAACTCCAACTTAATCATTTCTAAAATGGGTTAATAGACATCTTACAAAGTTGTTGGAAGGATAAGATAAATTGAAATTATCTGTATGCTAAAGTACTATCCAAATATAATATTTATAATGTAAGAGCCCATCATTTGTCTTGACGATTATAAGATCTTAGGTGACCCTGTGAAGGTCACCAAAACCTTTTTAATTCTCTCCGGAAAAAGAGTGGGCCAAACATTTATTCACCAAAGTGTCCACATTCAAAATGGGAAATTTCGAGTCAGATTGTCCATTTGGTACTCTTTTAGCCATATGATCCCAAATTATCACACAGATTTTCCCTACAACACATAGTTTAAGCATGATCCATAAGGCCAGATGACTAGATTTAATCAACCCAGTACAGTGCTCTAGATCGCTTTTGTTGAAGTTTAGAGTAAATAAGGATTATCCAGGGTGTGTGCTAAAAATACAGGTCTCTGGTCTCCATCTTTAGAAATTATGATTCATTATATCTCTTCTGGGTTATTAGCAGTCACTCACATTTGCAATCAAATGCTCTTACCACTGAGCTATACCCCCCACCACTCACATTTGAAAATCACTGTTGTAGGGCTATCTCCTCTGTCAAGAATCTCAGCCCTCAAAGACAATTTCTTTGCATTTTGCATTTTTTTCTCCAAGTGCTTAAAATATTTTTAATCTCATATTTATTTGTAATCTTTGATTAATGTCCTCCTTCTACAGTAGCTCTGAGTTGTCCGCAGGCCCTCATGGACTTTGAGGGGACTTCGACAGAGGCTTAATGACCAACATAGCCATTGAAAAAAACTTCAAAAATAAAGATGTTGAAATAGTCAGAAAAATTTTATAATGACTCCTGGACCTCAGCTCCATTGTGAACTTAGGTTATGTTCTTATGAGCAATGCTACTTAATCCATACTTTCTGCCATTAAAAATGTTTAAAACTTGAGTTTACCTTAGAAATGATCTCGTCCATCACCTCCTAAATTTTCCCAGAAGTCATCTAGAATGACTGTCAAAAAAATAATTATCACAGCTGTATCTACGATGCATGGAATCAGTCTCCAGCAGGAGGGGACTGGGAAACTAAGTGTAATAAGTTTAATAACAGAGTCCTGACATCAGAAAAACTTGGAAAACAGCCACCAAGTCTGACATTATTTCACAGATTAATAAAATAAAGGAATAAAAGAAAGCTCTTAAATGTAGAATACCTTGAGTGATTCAGGGAAGTGGCTCTTCAGCATTTTTTCCAGGATCAGTAATTTGGTAGAACAGTTGAGCACCAGCATCTTCTCCAGAGCTCTAGCAATCCCACACCTGATGAAAAACCTGAAGGGATAGGTTTAGTTTTTGCTTGTTAACATTTGAATCTCCTGAGGAACATCCTTGAGGTCCTGTTTTCACTGGGTGGAATTCGGAATGCCGTTGCTCCCTCTAATGAGGGAAGAAGACAGAAGATGAGAGATACTGGGGTAGGTAAACCAGAGGACATGTGGAAATAGAGAATGTTAATGACCTAATCCTGGAAAGAGCTGAGTATCCATACTGGGTTAAGTCTTTGTGTTCTATTATATCCCCAGCACCTACAGGGCCTGGCACAGAGTAAAAGGGCATTCTAAGTGGTTGTTAAATAGATGAGAGGAAGCGCAGAGTAAGAGTCTTAGGGTAAGCAAGGAAACTTCTTTTTACAATGCCCAAAGATGTGAGTGGGTCAGGTGTCAGGTGGTTATGGGGAACAACTTGCAGAGAAACACCTAGGTTGAAGGTGAAGAATCAGATGTGAGCAAAGGCTGAGGCTCATTTTATTTAGATAAAATTAAGGAACGAAAAAGGGACTTAATATAATGTATGCAAATTCAACCATTCATATGCAGTTATGTTTTGTAGATTTAGGGGCTCCATATCCCCTGCTTTTTGTCCCTAAGAAAACTTTTTCCCCAACATTCCAATCAGGTCTTGACTGAATGAAAAAAAATTTTGTTTCTCTATATTCAATACAGTAGAGTTTATCCACTTACTCTCAGCAGCCAGGCATGAGGATGGCAGAGACAATTCAGCTAGACATGAGAACCTGGTGCTTCTGAGACTGTAGTGTATTCTTCCTGTACAGCACATTTCCCAGATAGAGAAAGTTACTATTTGATTTCACCATGTGGCAGCTCTGTGTGATTATAAGATACTCAGAGTGCTTGATTGTGATTTGCCTAAAATCCACCATAAAACTCCATCATATGGTTTATGTGAGTCTGAACTTCTACGAAGCATATTTCTTGTGATCCAGCCCTGTGGGTTCCAGTTTGCCGAGTGGTACACCTGAGGTGTTTGTAATTCTCTAATTCTCTCCGGGAGTCAGAAGACATACTGGGGCCAGCACCAGAAAATCAGGCTCCTGGACCCTAGTACTCATAGTCTGGGCCAATAAGAGAAGCTTTGCAAAGATCGAGTTTCCGGAGTTCAGGTTGAGCAAAGGAAGGAGAGATGTAGCCCTCATCTTTTCACGCTGGTATCTGCTTGACATTTCACTCGACTCATGCTATCTCTAAATAAAATATTAACTTTTTATTTTTTTATTTTTTATTTTTCATTTTTTAAGATTTTATTTATTTATTTATTTGACAGTGAGAGACACAGCGAGAGAGGGAACACAAGCAGGGGGAGTGGGAGAGGGAGAAGCAGACTTCCCGCCGAGCAGGGAGCCCGATGTGGGGCTCGATCCCAGGAACCTGGGATCATGACCTGAGCCGAAGGCAGATGCTTAACGACTGAGCCACCCAGGCGCCCCAGAATGTTAACTTTTTAGTAGATCCTCATGTTAAATACATTAATTTATTCTAATTCAATATTTTTGAAAAAATAAGATAAAATTATTTCATAGAGAAACTCATCATGTATCTCTTATTACATTTGGTACCTAGAGATGTTTTTATGTCCTGATACATAGCAAAGTAGATAGCGCAAACAGTAGGAATTCTAAGTACTTGTTGGTGATTTGCTTTATTGCCTGGTTGTTCCCCAAAGTTCCTAAAACCACTTATAAACATAGATAAAATATATGAAGAAAAATTAAGTTTAAATTAAAATTCAGGCAAGGGGAAAATAGAGGTGCAAACGTAATATGGGGTCAAGAGTAAGGCCAGCAGGCAAAGCATAAGGACTATAGTCCTACATAGAGAGTTGATCCTCTTTATTTGTAGGATTCCATATTTGTGAATTCACCTACTTGCTAAAATTTACCTGGAACCCCCCAAATCAATACTGACCGTGCTTTCGCAGTCATTTGTGGACATATTTGAGTCTCTAATGCCAACGTTGTCAGCTGAAGTTGCAGAAGCTGACCTCTCATTCCAGCTCTTATACTCCAAACAAGCCCTTTATGCGATCTATTTGTGCCACGTTATTTTGCAGTGTTTGCTTTCTGCTGGTGACTTCACTGCTTAAAATGGCCCCAAGCACAGTACTTAAGTGCTGTCTAGTGTTCCTATGTGCAAAAAGACTGTGATGTGTCTTACTGAGAAGATACATGTGTTACATAAACTTCCTTCAGGCATAAGTTATAATGCTCTTGACTGTGAGTTCAATGATAATAAAAAATCAACAAATGTATGAAATAGGGGCGCCTGAGTGGCTCAGTCATTAAGCGTCTGCCTTTGGCTCAGGTCATGATCCCAGGGTCCTGGGATTGAGCCCCACATCGGGCGCCCTGCTCAGCGGGAGGCCTGCTTCTCCCTCTCCCACTCCCCTGCTTGTGTTCTCTCTCTCTCTGTCAAATAAATAAATAAAATCTTAAAAAAACCCCATGTATTAAATAATGTGTCTTTAAACAGAAATACACATAAAAAAGGTTATGTGTTGGGGCGCCTGGGTGTCTCAGTCGGTTAAGTGGCTGCCTTCAGCTCAGGTCATGATCCCAGGGGCCTGGGATGGAGTCCTGCACCAAGCTCCCTGCTCAGCAGGGAGTCTGCTTCTCCCTTTCCCTCCATCCTCCCCGTGCTTCTGTGCGTGCTCTCTCTCTCTCAAATAAATTCATAAAATCTTTAAAAGTAAATAAAAAAAAAAAGAAAAGGTTATGTGTTGATCTTCTGATGAAAACATTGTGACCAGAGGCTTGCAGGAACCTAATCTTATGTTTTCCCTACAGGCAGTGATCCCTGTGACTTTGTTGAACATAACCACCACAAACAATGAGGATCAAGCGATTTGCAGTAGGTGAGAGCACATTTTGTACTGTAAGCTTTCTAGCAGCCAACATAAGAGAAACAAACATGACTAGTTACATGATTCAGTTTGTCCATAAAATTATTCTTATGCTCTTGGGGCGCCCAGGTTGCTCCGAGTGTTGAGCGCTGGCTCTTGATTTCGGCTCAGGTCATGATCTCAGGGTCCTGGGATCCAGCCCCACGTCAGGCTCTGTGCTCCATGGGGATTCTGCCTTGAGGATTTCTCTCCCTCTCTGTCTGCCCCTGCCCCTGTTCACACTCTCTCGCTCACTCTCACTCTCTTTCTCTAAAATAAATAAATCTTTAAAAAAAATATTCGTAGGCTCTTTACCATAGCATTTGCTTGACTTTTCACTTGTACTATCTCTAAATGAAATTCTCTAACTTCTAAATAATCAAAACCCTCCTTGATCTGGCTTCGATATACCTTTCTAGACTAAGAAGCTCTTTCAATTCACAAATTATGCAGAGTGACAAATATTGGTGACATTAAAATCAGAGAAACATTTCTCCCATGGGTTCACAGAGAGAGGGCACTATGATTAATGAACAACAATGGACAATGTTCTTCCAGTAAACAAAGATGAATTTCATAAGGACCTTTCTTTTATGAAATACAAAGATAGTTTTAAAGACCACAAAGCAGAATGAAGAAATTCTCAAAGATGCAGAAAATATATTTCACAGATTTTTAAATTATATTAGAAAGTCATAATGACAATCATTAATTCTGAGAACTACAAGATCAGAGTGTCATAATCTCACCAATCAATTATGAATTCCCCATAATTCATATGTGTTCTAGAATTGGAAGGTGAAGATTTGTAATTCCTCTGGCTGAACAGTTACCAACAACAGACTCACTAACTGAAATCTTTGTCAAGGAATATAATTAATTATACTCATTTAAGTTTTAGGAACTCAAGTTTCTTTGGGGCACTGAAGCGTCCATCAGCACACAACAAGCACCTAAAATATTTTATTAACATTAATCAGACAATGAAAGCATAACACTCTCCTGAGAGACCTTTCTTATAAATAAATAAAGTATAAGATTTCTGCTTTTATAAGGTAACATAGCACTTACAGTACAATGGGGAACGTTTGTTAATGAGGAAGGAAATTTTTTTAAAGCACTTGTGATCCAGTGTTAGTAATTATTTTTCAGATAGGCTTTCCCTTCAGAGATTCCTGTCTTATCTGTTTCTCTAGTTGTGCTCCTATCAATGCAAATGATTTTATATTTTGTAATGCTTATTTTCCTCATATCAAAATTTAAAACGGATAAACAAAAACAAAAAGCAAACCTTTTCCCGTAAACCTAATTATGATTTATCCTTCCTGTATAATGCTGAAATTCGTCTCTCCTCTCTATTTCTCCGATTTCTTCTTGCAATTATAATTAATGATTTGAAATTTATTATTTTAATGAATAAATGCTTACCTGCTGTTGAGAGTTCAGTTTGTATCAGGTCAGTGGTTCCTTCTGCATAAATGGTGAGTTTATTCTTCAAGCCTACTTCCCTAATTAGTCCTCAGTGGAAAGAGGAGGGAGAGAAAAAAACAAAAAAGTGCCCACACCTGTAGATAGGGAGGAGTTTATGGTGTCAGGTGAAAATCATTATGCATACAGCAGCAGTATTTTCACTGAATCTCTTCCTTTCTCTCAGATTTAGACTTACGGTGTAAAAAACAGTGAATACTAATCTTGATTTAAAGATGGACATTTTCTAGACCCCAAACCCACTATCTGTTAAGATCTCATGAAAGAGAATAAAAAGGAATGGGACCCAGGTGAATGGGGTACAATAAGAAAATGACAGAGAGGTAATGACCTCATATTTTTTTTTTTTTTTAAAGATTTTATTTATTTACTTGAGAGAGAAAGAGCAAGGCACAGGGAAAGAGCATGAACAGGAGGCAGAGGCAGAGGGAGAAGCAGACTCCCCACTGAGCAGGGAGATGGATGCGGGGCTCGATCCCAGGACCCTGAGATCAGCACCCTAGCCAAAGGCAGACGCTTAACAGACTGAGCCACCCAGGCACCCCTATATTTTCATCTATTTTGAAGAAAATTATTTTGCTACCCTAAACTTCCAAAGTTGACAAAGGGATACTCTCTAAAGAGTATACTTGTGGAATTGAGAGTATTTTTGATAATTTAATTCTCTTACCCTATTCTTTTAAATGAAAAGTCAGAGTTTACTTGCTTCCCTGAAATGGCTGCAATTTCAAGTGACATGTAGACACTTCCATGGGCATCTTGGCCCACAACACAATACCTGAGTTTTGGGATAATAAGCAGTATGAATGTTTCAAGGGCATGTGAAGAGTGCTTCAATTTGAATGTGGTCACATGGAAGGATACTGTTTATCATCTTTATGTCTCACAAAGTCAAGATCAAATGAAGGGGAAAGTTAGGGCATTCTTTTTTTTTTTTAAGATTTTATTTATTTGTCAGAGAGAGAGAGAGAGTGAGCACAAGCAGGGGGAGTACCAGGCAGAGGGAGAAGCAGGCTCCCCGCTGAGCAGGGAACCTGATGAGGGACTCAATCCCAGCACCCTGGGATCATGACTGAGCCAAAAGCAGATGCTTAACCAACTGAGCCACCCAGGCATTCCTTCTTTTTTAAGATTTATTCGTTTATTTTGAGAGAGAGAGAGAGAGGAAGAGAGAGAACAGGGGTGGGGAGGGGCAGAGGGAGAGGGAGAGAAACTCAAGCAGATTCCCCGCTGAACATGGAGGCCCAAGCTAGGCTTGAACTCTTGACCCCTTGAACTCTTGAACTCTTGAGGTTATGATCTGAGTTGAAATCAAGAGTCGGATGCTTAATCAACTTAGTCACCCTGGGGTCCCTGGGGCATTCTTTACTTGAAGTTGCTTGTTTAAGTAACACAGTAGGTAGCTGGTAGCTGAAAGTGACTGGAGAAATTGTATTAGATGACAATTACTGGATGTGAAAAGCAGACTGTTTTCTTTTTGATCCGGGTATATTGATAACTTTTTAAAAAATTTTATTTATTTGAGAGAGAGTGAGTGAGTGGGGGGAGGGGCGGGGGAAAGAGCCTGAGGTGGGGTTTAGTAGCGAAGAAATACATTCAGTGGCAGCAACTCTTAAGAAAAGCTAGTTAGAATACAAAAATGGCTCAGTTACTTTACACATGATAAAGCCCAAAAGGGAAATCTGAATTTTTCTATGCTCTTGCTTTCCTTCTTTCCTCTCCCTTCCTCAAAGCTGAGTATTTCTTGACAATGAATGAAACATGAGAGGATTTAGAAGACTTATGTTTGGAAACTAAGCCAACCTGAATGATTTACATGCTAAGTTTGACAGGCGCACCTGCATAGTTTTGGTTGAGAATGCCAGGAAATTCTATCTAACCAAATAAAGGAAAGTAAATCCCTTAAGTTTAGGTTCCAGTTCAGGTGTCTAATATTTAAGCAAAACCTGTTTGTTAAACATATACCCAAATTAAAGTTGGGGAGAATGGAAGGGTTCCTAAAAAATAAGAATTTTAAACGACTGACAGTGTACTAAGTTCTGCAACATATCTGTACAGGATACCCATTCGCCTCCCAAATCACAAGTTACCTTCCTTCTTTTACACTATGTATTTATACTATATGTCTTTCATTCCAAAATATATTTTTACACTTGAAAGTTGGTGGCAAGTGGCACTCTCCACTCGTTGCGGAGAGGAGTTGGACTGTAGTTGGCATGACTTGTGTGTGTGAGAACTTAGGTGAGTGAAGATACTACGTAGGAGGATAGCCATCTGAATTACTGGGATCATGAGCACTTGAATTTTAATTTTATTTGGGTCTGTAATTAACTCTTAAATTCTTCACAAAGGGTATACCAAAATTTAGCCTTTAAAGAAAATATTGTGTATGTTTTGGATTGCCTGCTATCTGCCAGAAGATACTGTAGATCTTTCAAAATTAGATCACATAGTTTTCAAAGCTGTAAGAGGGTAATATGACCAGTTCATGCATGGTGAAGAATATCACTCAGCAAAAGTGGAGAGTAAAAATTCCCGCTGAACAATAACTGTTGAGTAGATGTTCTGAGAGAAACAAGAGACTTTCATCTAACTCCTCCTTCCCCATCAAAACTCTTATAAACATCATGACTAATGATAAAAATCAGTGAGTTTGGGCTCTATTCATCACTCTACTTCTTTTAAAAGATTTTATTTATTTTTGACAGAGAGAGAGAGAGAGAGCACAAGTAGGCAGAGCGGCAGGCAGAGGGAGAGGGAGAAGCAGGCTCCCCGCTGAGCAGGGAGCC
>NC_138376.1:37522993-37559738 GCF_054177405.1 Leptonychotes weddellii | reverse complement strand
GACCTGAGCTGGAGGCAGCCGCTTAACTGACTGAGCCACCCAGGTGCCCCTCTTTTTCTTTTAAGATTTTATTTGTCACAGAGAGAAGAGAGTACAAGCAGGGGGAGTGGCAGGCAGAGGGAGAAGCAGGGTCCCTGCTGAGCAAGGAGCCCGAAGTGGGACTCAATCCCAGGACCCCAGGATCATGGCCCGAGCGGAAGGCTTAACCAACTGAGCCACCCAGGCGCCCCTATTCATCACTCTAAAAACAAGAAGTTCTAAGTTTCCAAGTGAGGGGTTTTATAGAGATTTTGTATTATCTTTTATTTTTATTTGCTTTGCCTGGCATATAGCAGGCAGTACAAAGTACACAAAAATATTTTCTTTAAATGCTGCACTACTAGTTTCCTTTCTTAAGACTTCTCCTCTAAAATCCTTTAATGTTCTCCTTAACTATTATTTCCTTTTTTTAAAAAAAATATTTATTTATTTCACAGAGAGACACAGCGAGAGAGGGAACACAAGCAGGGGGAGGGGCAGAGGGAGAAGCAGGCTTCCCGCGGAGCAGGGAGCCTGATGTGGGACTCGATCCCAGGACCCTGGGATCATGACCTGAGCCAACGACTGAGCCACCCAGGCGCCCCTAACTATTATTTCTTAAGAGGATATTGCTTCTGACCCTTTTACTAAGCTCCTCAGGGTTCCACATGATAATGTGGTCTCCCTCACTGCAATGAGCATTACACTGAACTTGTTTAACTAAAGCTGTGTTCTTGGTGGTTTCTGCCTGGAGGGTATCAACAGAATTATGGTACCTTCTACCATAACTGACAAGATATTCTAGGTTAGAAAGAAAAATAATTAGAAATTGCAGTTATTTTATTTTGCAAATAAATAAAAGCAAACCAGACAATATACTGTAGTGACTAGAAAAGATTTTTTAATATATTTAAGTGGTAATTTATTCACATGTATATACTTATTGTTTCAGGATTTTTCCTTTAGTGCCCACGGTTCTTGGTCATGCTGCTTTGAAGAATGAAGAGGTAGACCAGATGAAGAGTGGTGGGCAGCAAAGCAAAGTTTATTGAGCGATATAGTACAAAGCTCCCAAAGAGAGAGGGGACCCCAGAGGGTTGCATTGGAGTTTCAAAGTCTAGGGGTTTTTAATGAGCTCTTTTGCAGAACTATCTTAAGCAACCAGCGTGTACTTAGACGTGCTAATCAGGGCTTTGATCACGACGGGCTGATGGTCTTTTTGGGCTGACATGTGGGGACTTATGTCTTAACTGCCCCAGCTTGTGATAGTGACAAATGCTTTGTGGTTAATTGTTTCATTTTAGGACGTTTTGCAGAGGTCATTTCTGCAAAGGCTGCAAAACAAAATGCCAGTGCAGTCTTGTCTAAGCTGCAAAACAGGATGTTAGTACTGTTTTGTCTTAGCTCTCCTGACTCCATGTTTTCTTGCTGGCCCAGACTACCTAACTGTCCAACTAACTCCGAACATTCCCCCCTCTGAAGAAGTGACCCTAACTGCCGTTAGGGAAAGGGAGTGATGACCTACCTGCTTCTTGCCAATCAGGGGCGCTGCCAGGGTACCATCCCCAGAGGTCTGAGGGTCCCTGGTAGGTTGGTAGGTTTTTATTTGCATGACTGGACCCTCTAATAGTCCCTGGTACCACAGAAGGCAGCTGTCTGTGAGCCAGTGATTGCCATCGGTTGACAGGTCAGAGACCTTGAATTTTATGGGGGGTGTGTATGGTAAGATCCTCTTCCAAAAGGGCCACCACTGCCTGGGTTAGGATACCCAAGGCCATTCCCTTTCTTTTCGTCACATACAAGTTGTTAGCCCTCCTGATAAGAAGACTTAAAGCTGGGGCACTGAGCAAGGCCCCCTTGAGGTGTTTAAAAGCTTTTCCTGACTCTGGGTTCCACATTAATAGGTGGGTACCGGCTGTCCGGGTGTCCCTGAGCAATCGATAAAAAGGGTGTGCTATTTCTCCATACCCTGGTATCCACAAGCAACAGTACCCTGTTATGCCCCCAAAACCCTTTGTTTTAGGGTTTTAGGGAGCGGGTAGGCCGTAGTAGGCCGAACCCTAACTTCTCCCAGTCTCCTTGTCCCCTCTGTGAGGACAAAGCCCAGATACTTGTCAGATGTCTTGCATAATTGAGCCTTGGGCTGAGAAACCTTATATCCTCTTGTATCCAGGAAGTTGAGAAGTTTCTGGGGGCCAGTTTGAATGCTTTGCTCAGAGGAGGCACATAATAGATCATCCACATATTGTAGTAGGATGCAGTTTTCAGCTGAAAAATCTGAGAGATCTTGGGACAGGGCTTGCCCAAATAAATGGGGACTATCTCGGAATCCTTCAGGTAAAAGTGTCCATGTTAATTGGGTGGTCAGATTAGTGGGGTTTTCAAATGCAAACAGAAACCGAGAATCTGAATGAAGCAGAATGCAAAACAAGGCATCTCTTAAGTCTAAAACTGTTTTGTCTGAGGGGACTTGAGCCAGTAGGGCATAAGGGTTTGGAACCACAGGTTTCTTTTTCTTTCCTTTCTTTTCTTTCCTTTTCTTTTTCTTTCTTCCTCCCTCCCTTCTTTCTTTTGTTTAAAGATTTTATTTGAGAGCTTGAGCAGGGGGAGGGGCAGAGGGAGAAGCAGACTCCCCACTGAGTGGGGGAGCCCAAGAAGGGGCTCAATCCCAGAATTCTGGGATCATGACCCGAACCTAAGGCAGATACTCAACTGACTGAGCCACACAGGTGCCCCCTTATTAGGTTTCTGTACCCCCAAAATTGGGGTGTTACATGGGCTGTTGCATTGTTTTAGGAGCCCCTGCTGCTTTAGATTATTTATGATTCTTATTAGGCCCTCCCTTGATTCTGGTTTACAGGGTATTGCTTCCGACAAGGGAAAGTTGTGGGGTCTTTAAGGTGTATGTGGACAGACACTGCAGTTAAGGCTTGACCCACTTCTTCTGAGTTGCCCAGGCCTGGGGATAAATATAAGCCTCTATTAAGGGGAGGCAATTACCAGTCTGTCCGGGGGTTATCAACATGAGAATTCCCAGATTAGACATATTATCTCTATAGAATTATCATGTGTGGGGCTCTCAGTCATTATTAAGAAGGAGTGAGAGAAAATTAGATCTCCCTAGTACATCCCAGTGGGTGAGAAAAAAATCTGGTTGTGGGTTGTCCAGTGACGCCCTTAACAACAACGTTGTGGTTAGACAGTTGGCCCAGGGTGGAGAGTAGAACAGGAAAGGTGTCTCCAGTATCAAGAAGGAAATTGACTGGCTTTGCTTCTATCTCCAGAATTACCTGAGGCTCTGGGTTCCCAATGGCAAACTGTTCTGGGGGACCACCGTGAAGAGCCCCAGGTCCCATCAGTCCCTGTCTGGGGTGCTGGTTGTCTGAGTCCTTGGAGATTGAGATCTCAAGGGCATTCAGATTCCTAGTGTCCTCCTCCACATGTAGGACAGGGGTTGCAGGGCTTTGATTTTTGCCTTTGAGGGCATTCTTGCTTCCAGTGCCCTGGGCGGCCACAGAAGTGGCATTTGGTATCAGCGCCTTGAGGGGCTGAGTTGGTAACAGTATATAAGGCCGAAACTAGGGCCTTGGACTTCTTTCTTAGTCTCTGTTCTTGTTCCTTACTCTCCTCTTGGTCCCATTGTAAAAGCTCTTATGAGCTCTTCTAGGGTCCCCCCTGGGCCAACTGCCAACCTTTTTCGAGTATTTGGGGCCGACTGGTTCACAGATTTGTCTTTGAGAATGATCTTGGCCTTGGGAGAACTGGGGGAGTTAGCTGTATTTACTGAGAGCCTCTTTCAACCTAAGAAGGCTGTTGGGTTTTCCTCTTGAGTTTGGGTGACAGTAGGCAACTTGGCATAATTCAGGGGCTTAACCTTTGACCTTTTTAATCCCTCTAGGATGCAAGCCTGGAAGTGACTGAGGTACCAGTTTCTGAGGGGATATTAGGGTCCCAACTGGGGTCTTGTGGAGGGACAGCTTGGGCTCCAGTTGGGAATTGGAAGCCACCCAAGGGCTCACCCATGCCCTGGTAATGAAGTTGCTGTTCGTCCCCATATTTTTCAGTGGTGGCCAGGACCCCATGTTTCTCAGCCTCGGAGAGGGTTTGATTTAACAAGAGCATTAGGACATTTTGCAGAATCATTTCTACAAAGGCTGCAAAACAAAATGCTAGTACAGTCTTGTCTAAGCTGCAAAACAGGATGTTAGTACTGTTTTGTCTTAGCTGTCCTGACTCCACGTTTTCTTGTTGAGGACCCTGGCCCTGACTACTTAACTGTCCAACTAACTCCTAACATTATTACAATGAGACAAGGTTTATAGAAAGGGTTTTTTTGGTTTGATTTTTCTTTTAAGGGAATAAATGTGCTTAGGTTCCTTTTAAATAAAAGTATGCTTTGATGACAGTGGAAAATATTGAACATCTAGTCAATAATCCAACCAAAGAAATAAAATGTTCATGCTACCCCCAAAGGTAAAGACACCTGGCAAATCTTAATTATGTCACAAAAAGTCTAGAGGGTTATGTAAAAGAAATAAAGGCATTTGGGGATTTCTCAAGTTCCAGATGACTAGACGAAAATGCAAGTCATGAACTAAAGAATAATGATTGCAAACAATTATGTTTTTATGTACTGGGCACTATACACACTTCACATATATTACATTACAGTATCACAGTTCCTCTGCACTAACCAATAAATGAGCTCTATTCAGCCATTATAAATCATTAGACTGTGGCTCAAACAACCAGAGACACAATAGAAATGTGAGTTCCTAGATTTGGCAACTACTAAAAACAGTTTTTAGGACTATATTAGATGCTAATAGATCTACAGAAGCTAATTTTAAGTATATGTTGGAAATAAAACCTGAAGAAGCCTCAGCCTCTGCAGTATCATCATAGGCTAACAGTTTTACAAACTCATAAACATTAAATTAGTACAGAACAGTCTAAAAAAACTCTTTAAGAGGCATCCAGTCTCTTATAAGCTTCTTCGATGAAAGTTAACATATTCCTCGTCTGGGTTGAATTATGGAGAACATCCAAGTCCTTCAGAAGAGCGTTATGGTTTGGAATTAATGTCAAAATTTCTTTCTGTGGGTATAATAGTACAATTAGTTTAAAATTTTTTTTAAAACAGATATAATTGCCATATAACATCATAACATCATATTAGCTTCAGGTACACAACACAATGATGTGATATTTGTGTACACTGCAAAATGACCACCACAATAAGTCTAGTTAACATCTAGCACCATACATACATAGTTACAAATTCTTCTTGTGATGTGAACTTTTAAGATTTACTCTCTTAACAACTTTGCAATATACAAGACAGTGTCATTGACTACAGTCACTGTGTTCTACATTACATCCCCAAGACTGTTTGATTTTATAACTGCAAGTTTGTACCTTTTGACCACATTGACCCATATAAATAGTTCTTAACCTTTTATTATGAGAAATGTCAAATGTATGTTATTTAGAGAGAATGGTACAATAAACCTCAAATACCCATCACCCAACTTCAGTAATCATCAACTCATTCTTGTTCTTTCCAAACTGTATTATTCTGTTTTACCTCTGTCCATTCCCTTTCCTTTTACCTTAAGTGGACTACAGATAGGACTATTTTAAATTATTTTTGAGAAACTTGAAGACTTTCTACCACTATAAGCATTTACACTGTAATAGCTACTGGGAACCTGTGAAAACAGATACCAGTATACAGTCAACTACAAATAACACACTATTTCATGAAGAGTTATAGGCCACTGTTAGACGCATAAATAAACTCATCTATTGGAATTTACTTCCAGAAATCTATCCTAAGTTACAACCACACAAATACCTAAAGATATATATACAAGGGTATACTGAGCATTTTATGTAACTGCAACAATCATTTATTTCTACCAGTAATTCACGAATTATAGTATGGTACCTTCATCAATGGAATGTTACAGTTATTGACAAGAACGAGAGATCCACATGAAAGAAGTTCACAAATAAAGATGTTCGAACTATTCTGTCAAGTGAGAAAAACAATGTTGCCTAAAAACTTGTATCTTGGATTTCATTTGTTTTAAAAGAGGAAAAGGATATTATGGTTTTATATATGTGCTTCATAACTGATGATATAGTTGATATGGAAAATTGGCATTTACCTGAAGTGTGGGTGCTTTGAGACTCTTCTGAGAAAGTTCTGGAAGACAGAGTACCCCACTACTATCTATGTGAAACATCTAAAGTAGAAAAAGAAAGCTACAGATTATTTCAAAAGGCTAATTTCTCTCTTTTTACATTCAAAGTTGTCTTGCTGAGAGACAAGCATTAAAAAATTTATCCACTCTAGGAATGCATTATTAAACAATTACCTGTTTTACTTTCTCTTCTTCTTCTTCCACCTCACTTGTCAGAACTTGAATTTTGTTCTTTAGGCTCTGAATATTCCCAGTCATTGACTCTACGGTCTCTACTATTTTATCTATTTCTTCCTGAGTGAGAATCATAAAGTTAATGTTTTAAACTAAATACATTATTAAATGAAACCCAAATAGGTATTAATATACATATACATATTTTTTAAATACCACATATATGGAAACATTTTTGGAAGAAACTGGTAATTTTTTTTTCTTTCACAAAACAGACTTCCGAGAAACTAATTTACCAACATAATAATTCATTATAAGGAAATTTAATTTCCATGGAACAAGGAGATACAACCCACGTACAAGCATATTTCCTCAAAAACTCAGCAAAACTGCTATAATCAGAGATCCTGGAAGACCCGGTGAATGTAGCAGAGCCCAAGGACTGACGGCCTAAAAATCTCCTGTGCTTTGTCTATCCATCTCTAAATCACTACACACCCCTGGCAACCACTCATCTTTTTATTCTCCAGTTCTGCCTTTTCTAGCTTATCATATAGTTGCAATCATACAGTATGGGGCCTTTTCAGTTTGGCTTCTTCCACTTATGATTTATAATATGCACTTAAGGTTCCTCCATGTCTCTTAAGGGCCCAATAGCTCATTTCTTTTTAGTGGTGAATAATACTCCATTGTCTGAGGTACCACATTTATTTACCCATTCACCTAATGAAGGACATCTTGGTATTCCAACTTTTGGCGATTATGAATAAAGCTGCCACAAACATCCATGTGCAATATTGAAACATACATGTATAATATACCAAGGAGCATGATTGCTGTATCGTGTGGTAAGAGTAGGTTTCATTTTGTAAGACACTGCCAAACTGTATTCTAAACCGGTTGTACCATTTAGCATTCCCACCAGCTGTGAGAGTTCTTGTTCCACATCCTCATCTGCATTTGTTGTTGTCCATGTTCTAGATTTCGGCCATTCTAGTAAGTGCATATTAAGTCTCCTTTCATCTATAGTTTCCCACTCCAATTTTTTTGGTTCTTTCCAACTGATTTGTACAGGAAACTAGATAGTTTGCTTTGCAGAATTTGCCAGTCAGGTTTAACCTGTTCCTCGGTCCTGAATTTCCTGTGACTTGGTTTTTGGATTTAGAGAGTGCTGTCCAATACAAATGTGTGTTACCACATGTATTAGTTTACTGTGCCTGCCAAAACAAACTGCCACACACTTGGTGTCTGAAAACAGAAATTTATTCTCTCTCAGTTCTGGAGAGCAAATGTCCAAAGCAAGGTGTTGGCAAGGCAGTGCTCCCTCTGAAACCTCTGAGGGAGAATCCTCTCTTGCCTCTTCCAGCTTCTGATGGCTATCAGCATTCCTTGTGGCTGCTCACTCCAATTTCTGCATTTTTCACACAGCCTTTTCCTCCATGTCTCCTTCTCTTATTAAGGACATTTTTGTCTCTTTAAGGACACTAGTCTTTGTATTTGGGACCCACCCAAGATAATCCAGGATGATCTCATCTTGAGATCCTTAATTATATCTGGGAAGACTCTTTCCAAATAAGGGCACATTTGCGGGTTCCAGGGCTAGGACTTGGGGCCACTATTCAACCCACTATAGAGGGAATGAATAACAACAATGAATAAAGAAAACAGTTAATATAATAAGGACTAAAAATTTCCATTGTAGTTAAAAAAAATTATTTTGGTCCATTGCTTTGGTTATCTTCTTTGGGTATGCCTACCATACCTATGCCATATTTTCTATGCTGAGCTTTTACTTTGTCACTTTTTCTCAACTTTAAAAAAATGTTTCTTTTTGATTCTTAAAAATTTCTCCTTTATTTTACTATTTATTTTAAGCATTTATCTGTTGCATTTGCTTTAATTCTTCTAATTTAGTCTGCATATCTGAAAAGTTTTTTCTTTTACTTCTAATTTTTTCCTGAATTCTGTAGCTTCAGTTTTTAGTATTTCTAATACCGATTTATGATTTTTTTCCATACCCTCTACTGTTTTTCTGAATTTCTTTCAGTTTGCTTAAGAATTAGGTTAGTGTTCATCTGTTTTGTGAACACATGTTTTTGGCATGCTTTTGTTACCTGTGGATTGCTATTTTTTGTCCTTATTTTTATATTTTCTTATGCTAACTCTGGTTGTGAAATCCTATGGCTCTGTTCTTTTTTTTTTTTTTTTTTTTAAAGATTTTATTTATTTATTTGAGAGAAAGAATGAGAGAGAGAGAGCACATGAGACGGGGGAGGGTCAGAGGGAGAAGCAGACTCCCTGCTGAGCAGGGAGCCCGATGCGGGACTCGATCCTGGGACTCCAGGATCATGACCTGAGCGGAAGGCAGTCGCTCAACTGAGCCACCCAGGCACCCCTATGGCTCTGTTCTTATGCAGAGGTCCATAGGGATTAAAAAATTAAGCCCCAGCAGTTCCTATACCATCTTCTCAGTCTCAGAGACTTTGCTCACCACTGCCTTTTCTGTAGCACCGTCACTGAGTGAGGGAGCTCAATTAATACAACTTCTGTTACTTATTAGCTGATACAGGTTTTGAAAAGTCACCACCAAGAATAACTCTAGGCTTCTGTGGGAAAAGGCAGTGGTTCTAAGTAAGGCACATAACAGAAAACTGATGGATACAGACAAGACATACAAATTCCTAGTTCAAAGATTCTAGTAGGCCAGTGAAGAACTCTTATGCACAAAATGCAAACAGTGCTTCCATTGAGTAACTGGCTGTCAAGCAAGCAAACCATAGACTGTTGTAATGCTGTGATATAAGAAATGTGTATTTGGTCTTCATCTCTGGTTTCTGGCACAGAGCTTCTAAAATCCTTGTAATTTGTTGAGTGATTTGGGTGACAGTGGCATCTTTTGCTATTCATAATAAGCCTCTTTCTGGGGCACCTGAGTGGCTCAGTCGGTTGAGTGTCTGCCTTGGGCTCGGGTCCTGCTATCAAGCCCCATGTTGGGCTCCTTGCTCAGCGGGAGCCTGCTTCTCCCTCTGCCTGATGCTCCCCCTGCTTGTTATCTCTCTCTGTCAAATAAATAAATAAAATCTTAAAAAAAAAAATAAGCCTCTTTCAACCTTACCTGAGTTTATGCTAATGAATGATTCAGAGAGGATGAGGGCTGGTTGCCAGAGCAATCAACCACGTGATTACAGGGTTGGAACTTTCAGCCCCACTCCTTGATCTCTTGAGAAGGGGAGATTTAGTTAATAATCAATTCTGCCTGCCTGATGAAGCTTTCATAAAAATTCTAAACACTGGGTTCAGAGAGCTTCCAGGTTAGTGGAACACCTTGGGGCGCTGGTAGGACAACATACTTGAAGAGGCACAGAAGCTGTGTGCCCTTCCCCTATACCCTGCCCTATGTATCTCTTCCATTTGGCTGTTCTTGAATGTATCCTTTATAAAAAACTGGTAAATAGTAAGTAAAGTGCCTTCCTGAATTCTGTGAGTTGTTCTAGCAAATTACTGAACATGAGGAAGGGGTCATGGCAACACATGATTTATACTTGGTTGGTTAGAAGTACAGGAGGTGTAGAAGTACAACTGGCATCTGAAGTGGGGGGCAGTCTTGTGGGACTGAGCCCTTAACCTGTGTGGTCTGCACTAAATCCAGGTACTTAGTGTCAGAATTGGATGAAATTGTAGGACACCTAGCTGGTGTCTGCAGAGAACTGGAAAAGTGCTTCGTGAAAAACCCACACATTTGGTGTCAGAAGTGTTGAGGATAGAAAAAGGTTTTTTTCATTTAACTATATTTATGCTTTTTTCTGGAATACAGAAATGCCCCTCGGTATTACAAAAATCACACTATCATTTACTATCTTTGACTACTTTCAAGTGATTTACATGAGTATTAAATATTAAGATAACTTTGCCATTATCACACTTGAAAACCTTTTAAAATCACCTAAAAAAAAAAAAAGCCAAATTCACAAAAAAAGAGTAAGGAAGTGGTTACCAGGGGCTGGGGAGTGGAGAAAATAGGGAGCGGTTAGTAAAAGGTACAAATTTTCAGCTATAAGATGAATAAGGTGTGATGATCTAATGTGAAAAACAAGGTGATTATAACCGGTAACACTGTATTGTATACTTAAAATTTGCTGAGAGAGAACTTAAATGTTCTTAACACACACAAAATAAAAAATAAATAATGTGAGGTGATGGATGTGTTAATTTACCAGATGAGGGAATCCTTCACAGTGTGTACATATATCAAATCACTACAGTGTACACTTTGAATATCTTATAATTATAGCCCAATAAAGCTGAAATTAAAAAAAAACCTATGTCAATGACATCCAACTGTTCATTACATGGTGGAACTAGTGTCAGTGCTGAAAATATACTCTTGAAAAGTAGTAACGGGGATAAAAATTCAATATAATCTCACACTAGGAAGAAAGTGAGTTTCTATTTATCATATACGGAATTTATTAATTTATAATATACATAAATTATAATATATGTAATTAATTTATAATATATGTAAATTTGTTGCTCAGAGTCTAATCCACCCAGTGTTATTCTCAATCATATGGAAAAACTGGAATAAATTGTGATTTTTGAATTCTTAGAAATCCTTGGGGATGCATTCCTTGCATAAACTACTACCAACTCTATATTTTCTAAATTGCTCACAAAGACCTAAGGACCATTATCTACAAACTACTTTGAAATGGCTAAGAGATATATGGTCTAATCTAGTTTGGTTTTAATAACTACTTAATAAGCCCTGTAAGTTTGTTTCTCCTAACTGTTCAAGTATCCACTAATTAAAAGCCTGAAGTTAATCATGATACCTAATGTTATCTCCCATTATCTTCTACAAGATAGTGATCGAGAATCAGAATCTGCAGTTGGACTAAGATCTGCACTATAACTTTTTTTTTTTAAAAGATTTTATTTATTTATTTGACAGAGAGAGACACAGCAAGAGAGGGAACACAAGCAGGGGGAGTGGGAGAGGGAGAAGCAGACTCCCCACTGAGCAGAGAGCCCGATGCGGGGCTCCATCCCAGGACCCTGGGATCATGACCTGAGCTGAAGGCAGACGCTTAACGACTGAGCCACCCAGGCGCCCCTGCACTATAACTTTAAGCAATTTGTCTAAGGTTCAGCTAAAAATATGTCTCTTTTTCACATTTGTATAATGAGATCATATAGCACAGACCTCCTTAAGTTGTTTTGAGAGTTAAGGGATGTAGCTACAAGTGCCTAGAGCAGTACCTAGAACACAGAAAGCCCTCGTTACATGTTAGCCATATGATAATAACAACAACAATAATGAGTATATGCTCTTCTTGTCAATATGTTTTGAAATTCTTTAGCATTTAGTGATGAGTTCCTATAATTTGATAATCAAGAATAGAAGTTCAGTTAAAGTCAGGTGAAAAAAAAACAGAACTGCTACTTAATCACTAATATATTAGAAATACTTTTAACTTTAGAGGTTCAAAGTTTAGGTAAAGTTTTTACTCTGACAAAAAAAAAAAAAAAGAATTTAATGAAAACCCTGTTCTAAAATCTAGTATTTATTATTAGGAGAATATCATGATAATTTAAAAAATTTCTTATTCTCTTCCCCTTTCTCCTAACTCTCTAATTATGGACTCCCTGTTCAAATTTCATACCTGCAATAATGCCAGACCTTCTTCATTAGCTCTGTGCTGTGCCCTTTCCATTTTCAGTAGACTTGACACGTTAGTTAAATCATTCAGCTTTTTGGGAGGGACTTTAACGGTTTCACACAGTTGTAGCAATCTTAGGGATAAAAAAAAATAATTATGTTTACCTTTTTAGAACCATTATTTTATTTTATTTTTTTGTTTTGTTGTGTTTGAAATACTGCTGCCATCTTTTTTCTGTCCTCATATTCCCAAGGGCTATTACATTCTTTTATTAACAGTAGCTAACATTAGCAGTGACACCCATAAAAAGCCATGATACATTATCTTTTAGCCTTTCGATTTATTAAGATTTATCTCAAATCATGGGGCGCCTAAGTTGTTTCATGAAAGGAAAAATTTCTATTTTATACACTTATCAATTTTATTATATATATTTATACAATTTCATTTGTATATATTTTAAAATAAAACTTTCCTTGTATCTTCTGAATGTGTTTCCTAGACTACTATAGCACATAATTCTATCTTTATTGTGAATAGCTGTGTAAGAGATGAAACACTATTCTGTAATGACACTGGACTCTATATTTCAGTTGTCTTAGACAATGTGTCCAATGAAAAGAATCTCTGTATCAGTTACTCTAACAATGGTTTTAAAGATAAGTGAGTCCCACAGAGTTTAAAGCAAATAAAATGTTAAGATTAAAGTGCTTTGTTTAAAAGTACAATCAACATGTCTACGACCCAGCCATTGCACTACTGGGTATCTACCCCAAAGATACAAATGTAGTGAACCGAAGGGGCACTTGCACCCTAATGTTTATAGCAGCAATGTCCACAATAGCCAAACTGTGGAAAGAGCCAAGATGTCCACTGACAGATGAATGAATAAAGATGTGGTATATATATATACAATGGAATATTATGCAACTATCAAAAATTGAAATCTCGCCATTTGCAAAGACCTGGATGGAACTAGAGGGTATTATGCTAAACAAAATAAGTCAATCAGAGAAAGACAAGTATCATATGATCTCACTGATATGTGGAATTTAAGAAAGAAGGCAGAGGATCATAGGGGAAGAGAGGAAAAAATGAAACAAGAAGAAACCAGAGAGCGAGACAAACCATAAGAGACTCTTAATCTTAGGAAACAAACTGAGGGTTGCTGGAGGGGAGGGGGCGGGGATAGGGTGGCTGGGTGATGGTCATTGGGGAGGGTATGTGTTGTGGTGAGCGCTGTGTGTTGTAGAAGACTGATGAATCACAGACCTGTACTCCTGAAACAAATAATACATTATATGTTAATTAAAAAAAAAAACTGCATACTAGGCAAACTAAAAAAAAAAAAGACAATCAACATGAATACTGTGCAATATTAAAGTTAAGAAATCCTCTCTAAATATGTAAAAAAAGGAAAGAATAGAAGAAAAAAATAAAAAGAAAAAAAAAACAAATTAAAAACAGAAAAGTTAACAAAACACAACAAGGTTACAAAATTTTCCTTCAAACCAGGTTGATTAGATCGCCAATGGAAACTAACCTATTACTACCCTCACTGGTAGCAGGGAGCAATACAGCTTTCCTAAAAGCTTGTATTCTTGGATTCCAGGAGGAAGAGATCAAGGAGGAAAATCTAAATTTGGTTACTTCTTGCTAATAGCAACATTTTGGGGTTCTCAAAAACCCAACTACTTAAGATTTGCAGGCATAAATAGTGGAAAACAGAACACATCTTCCTAGGATCTTACTCAAAATATTACTTTTTGTAAAGAAAAAAAGTAGGCAATATAAAACGCACCAATCACAATTTTCATTAAACTGTTGGGATAAACTTCAGTTATCCAGTCATTAGGAAGGACATCACATTTAAGAATAAAAACCTAGGCACCTAGGTGGCTCAGTTGGTTAAGCACCCGAGTCTGGAGTTTGGTTCAGGTCATGATCTCAGGGTCCTGGGATCAAGCCCCCATGTCTGGCTCTGCACTCAGCATGGAGTCTGCTTGGGTTTCTCTCCCTCTGCCCCTATCCTCGCTTGCTCTTGATCTCTCTCTCTCTCTCTAAAATAAATCTTTAAAAAAAAAAGAATAAAAACCTGTGTGTATAAGTATTCCTAAGAGGAATAAGTTCTTGATTTCTTAACTAAAATAAAGATCCATTTATGAACAATTTCTTCTAAAAGTTTATTAAGTTAATTCTGTGAAAGGGTCACTCACTATTCAACATGTTCTAAATAGTGGTTAGATTTGTAGTATTCTTAAAAAATCTTATTAAAATAAAAGTGTAACATAAATACACCCTACTATGTCAAAAACACCTAATCATCATTCATAACAGTTTTCTATAGGGCAGACCCATGATCAGACAAACAAAACAGGGTTGCTAGTCAAACAAAATGGGTTAGCCACTACAGTTTTTAGAGAACATACTTTGGGAAAGTCTGCCCTATAGAAAAATTTTATGAATGATGATTAGGTGTTGTTGACATAGTAGAGTGTATTCATGTTACACTTTTATTTTAATAAGATTTTTTAAGAATCCTGCAAATCTAATTGTACTAAAATATTCTCATTTACACATCAAATAGGACTTACTTGTTTTCTATTAAAAGGCAATAAATAGCTTTTATTATGTATTATCTTATATACTGGCTTTTTAGTACACTCCTTCCTTTTTAATATTAGACTGTCATTCCTGTAAGTAGGTGGCAGGCCTGCTTCTAGCAGTCCTTTTTCAATCTCTTCAACCTCTCTACAAACTCCCACCTCCAACCACCCTTTCTGTTTTGCTACTATTGTTGAAACTATATTTAAAGTAAGCAGAATTTTTGCTTAGACTTCCCAAGAAGTCTACTAGCTCTAGTTTACTAGACTAGAAACTAGTAAACTAGACTAGACTAGAAATTAGTCTACTAGTTTCAGGCAAACCCAAAACTAAGATGTAGAACATTTTTCTATGAAAAGAAAAAGTCGGGTGCCTGGGTGGCTCAGTCAGTTAAGCGGCTTTGCTTTTGGCTCAGGTCATGATCTCAGGGTCCTGGGATCTACTCAGTGGGGAGTCTGCTTATCCCTCTCCTGCTGCCTCTTCCCCCACTCATGCTCTCTCTCTCAAATAAATAAATACAATCTTCAAAAGAAGAAAAGAAAAAATTCTGTGCAAATAGTAGTTACTGAAAATTACTGGCAGTGGTGTGACTTTAAGAGCACTTGAAAAGAAACTTCCATTTGTGACTTGCCATAAGATGAAGAGCAGTAATACCATGAAAATCACACTTGCTACTTATGAAAATAATATAATACAATATTGAAATGAAAACACAGTAATGGAATAAATCTCAGATAAGAATGGTAAACGATTAACTTCAAATTGCTCAAAATGAAGATGGAGTTAAAGCGGACAAAATATTTTTTCAAATCCCACTACAAAAAAATGAACTGTAGAAGCAGGCATTTTGTGATTTTCAGACTTTATTTTTATAAATTCTCTTAACTGACTTCATAACTGCATGCAGCAGTTTAGAATATACATTCCCAAGTCATTCACCTTCTTAAAATTACAACAAAAATAACAACAAAAAAACCCCAGAATGAAAGAAAAACTTTTATATCCCACACATGTCTATTCTGGTAACCTAGAAACAGATTAGACTTCTACTAATTTTATTTTAAATATATTTTTATATTTATTTTATAGTTTATAAAAACATTCTATTGCATAACTACATTACCTTTTCTTCAGATAGTTAAGATGATACTGAACTCGTTCATTTTCTCCAATATTGTTACTCAAAATTGCTCTAGAAAAAAAAAAAAAAGATTGAATAAATACTAGTTTGAAACACAATGAATATAATGTGTTTACTTTTTCTCCCTGCTTTCTTTCAAGTGCCCCTCCTCACTAGCCAGGTAGAATCAATCACTTTTTATTTTTAAAGATTTTATTTATTTATTTATTTGACAGAGAGAGAGACAGTAAGAGACGGAACACAAACGGGGAGTGGAAGAGGGAGAAGCAGGCTTCCTGCTGAGCAGGAAGCCCGATGCGGGGCTCGATCCCAGGACCCTGGGATCATGCCCTGAGCCGGAGGCAGACCCTTAATGACTGAGCCACCCAGGTGCACCCACTTTTTATTTTATATCAAACACACTTTTTTTTTCCATGTTTTATTCCTGATTTTATTGGGAAAGCCTCTAGGATTTTGTCATTATGTATAATACTTGCTGTGGGTTCCAGGTAGACATTCTTTGTCATGTTAAGAAAGCATCCTTACATTTCTGTTCTTTAAAGAGTTTTATTTATTTTTGTTTTGTTTTGTTCTTAAATATGGAATTGGTATTGAATTCAGCAAATGGTTTAAAACAGATATTAAAATATCATATTATGTTTTCCTAATTTAATCTGTCATGTTGTTTTGACAGCTTTCCTAAAGTAATCTTCAGGTTCCTAAACTAAACTCTATTTGTTTAGTGTTAATTATTCTTTAGATATACATTTGGATTCTATTTCTAGTTTAGGAATTCTACATCTATATTATAAGTGAAAGGGGTTTAACAGTATTCAGGGTGTGTGCTTGTATGTACATTCTATTTTTTCAGGTTTTGATATCAGGATTATAATTTTATAAAATGAAAATAGTTTGCCACTATTTTTTGTCTGTTTCTTTCATACATTTATTTATTGAAATACGATTTTAAGCAAAGGTACAATCAAAGTTCTTCTTATTACATTCTATAATTGTAATTAATTTAGATGAGTTCAGCTTCTTGATGGCAGAATCCTGTCTTATTTTCTTTGTATCCCCACCATGGCAGCTTATATATAAAGTGTCAATTGGAACTCAACTTCTTAAAGTATCCCTAGTGATAGAACAAGTTTAAAGTTTATAGATAGCAGGTCATGCCACACAGACTTCATTTTTCTTTCACTGATGGAATCCTAAGCTTCTGAAATTAACGACTTCCTGCAAAACACCCTATCACCATAAAATAAATAATGACATTTAAAAGGAAATGTTTCTAAGGAAATATGTTTCTATGGAAAACATATAAGTAGAAATCAAGGATGAAATGCAAAAATTTCATACTTACATTATTACTGAGTCCATCATAGTTTGTAAGTGCTCTCTACTACTCTCTGAAAGAGGCTGCCAGGTTTTTCTCTTGTTGGATGCTATCTTAACCCGTTTTAGATTAGTATGCTCTGTTTGTCTTGTTACTGGTGAAGGAAGAGACTCTGGTCAATCTTGAAATTTTATGTTTTTACTTAAAAAGTGATTCAAGTATAAATTTATTTTAAAAAGCTAATAGAAGTATGAGAACCAAAATATTATAAGACTGCATAAACTATTTAATTTCCTTTTTATTGCACAGACATAATATGCCAGTCATTGAATATGCTTATGCTGTCTAATATTATGTTAACTAAAATATTATTAGCTGATACTGCAGATACAAACCCAAGACAATTCTAAATGAAGAAGCAGGCTACAATTATTAGGATTCAATATAAAAGTCTGATTCCCAGAAATGACCTAAATTAAAGAGCTTCATTGAGAAGACTAGAAAGCTATTTCTACCAAATGTTAAATGGCAACTGGAACAAAATACTCAGGGTCTACTTGGTTATTGGTATTGTTCTACTTATAAGAGATAAACAAAGGAGATACACTATTGGCTCATATATAGATTAGTTTTGGAGAGAAGGGAGACTAAGTAATTTTAATTACAGGTACGCAAAGCATTACAAAAGAAAAAGTGCACCATGAACTATGGAAGTATAAAACCAGGGAACCTAGCTTGGTGTTGGTGAGGAGAGAAAGGGAATTCTTAGATGAAGTGATGCCTAAGGAAAGATGACCACTCCATACTAACTTATTACAAACAAAATTAGACAGTAGCCCCAAACTAATCCATGCAATGGTGGTAGGACAGAAGCACATCTGTTTTAAAGAGAAATCAGTAGGGTGTCTATATATCTTAGATCAGTAATAATTCAGATTGTGGGACACTTTGATTTTCTCTAGTTCCTATCAATTTAGAACCTTACACAATATTTTGCTAGAGGCGGTAAGTGAAATTTCAGTTGACCAAAATTACTGACTAACCAGTACTACTTATTCTTGCAAAAATGAGAATGCAGCTGTTTATTACTTTCTTTTGCTTTTTTTAAAAAAGATTTATTTATTTGAGAGAGAGAGAGAGAACATACATGGGGTGGGGAGGGAGGGAGAGAGAGTGAAAGTCCCAAGCATACTCCTCGCTGAGCGCAGAGCCGACATGGAGCTGGATCTCACTACCCTGAGCCAAAATCAAGAGTCAGACACTCAACTGACTATGCCACCCAGGAGCCCCTAGTATCTTTTGCTTTTGTACAGCTCATAAACAAGATGCTGAGAATTTTTTTATGAATACAGACATCTTGAGACAGACAAATTAAACAAGATATAGAAAATAAATACCTTCAGAAGGCAGATGCTTTGGATTTTTATTTTTTGCTATGTTTCTAACCTAGAGAGAAAAACGCACACATAATTAAACATCAGATAAAAAGACACTACCTTTGCAATATATTTCTCATGTATGTTGTAGAGTATTCATATATCTTCTGGCTAGATAGAAAAAGTATATTGCTACTTCTACAGAGAAAGGGTGTGTATTTCTAACAGGCAGAGGATATACTAAAGTAATTCCTGGACAATGGTAATAATGTACAATAGAATTCCATATAGTGTCAAATATATATTTTTTTAAGATTTATTTTTATTTATTTTAGAGAGAGTAAGAGAGAGAGCTTGCAAGTGGGGGTAGGGGCAGAGAGAGAGAATCTTTCAAGCAGACTCCCCGCTGAGCAAAGAGCCCTACTCAGGTCTTGATCCCATGACCCAGGAGATCATGACCTGAGCCAAAATCAAGAGTGGAATGCTTAACCGACTGAGTCATCCAAGTGCCCTGTGTCAAAGAGTATGTTAAAGAAATCATTAGTCATTTTGCCTATGAAATAGTGTTACATACTTTACCTGCAAAAAACATAGGCACTGCCTAATATAGGATAAATCACAACAAAATTTTTACATTTTAAATATTCTTTTGTAAGAGAGGGGCGAAATTATGGTAGAAAGAAGCTAATTCCTCCCAAGGTAATTCTTCTCTGTTAATAAAAATCTCTTTCACCAACTGACAGATTTTAAGTAAGGCGTATACACTTTACTCCTAGTCTTCACATTCAAACACCTTAGCAATGTCCCACGACCCCCTCCTCAACAAAGAATTCTCTGATTAGTATCTTTAGAAATTGAAATAAACAATTTTCATCTGAGAATTTTTACAAATTATGTTGCAACAACTGCCACATAACTTGTACTCAAACTGACCTTTAGTCTTCACATACTCCTTTACATAGAACAAATGACATTTTTAATCAAAAAGTTCTGAATGATAAACTCAATATTTTCATTACCTTTTTCTCTGGTAACTCCATTTCCTCATCATCATTTTTTCTTTTTGGGTTTCTTTTTAACTGTTGAGACCTTTTCTTGGAAGAACTTGCTTTGCTAGACATCTTAATCTAAACAGAACAATTTTAACAGTGCTTCAAAAAATCTGTGAAGATAAAAAGGACACAAAAATAAGCTTAAGCTTGCAGAATATTTTGTTAAAAAGAACTACCTATAGGGACGCCTGGGTGGCTCAGCCGGTTAAGCGGCTACCTTTGGCTCAGGTCATGATCCTAGGGTCCTGGGATTGAGTCCCACATAGCCTCCTTGCTCGGCGGGGAGACTGCTTCTCCCTCTGCCTGCCACTCCCCCTGCTTGTGCTTACTCTCTCTCTCCAATAAAAAAAAGAAAAAAGAACTACCTATAAATGTTCCAAATTTGCTTTAAAAAAATCATAATGAAAGTTTTGGGGAAGTATTGTTTTTAGAACACTTAAACATATTTTAAAACAAGTAACACTGATTATTATTGAAGTATGTATCTAATTCAATTTCATTCCTAGAAATTTCTTCTATTTTTATGGCTTTAAAAAAATCATGTGAAAGTGCTTTTGCATCTCTTACTTTATACTCCACCATACAATAACATTATCTCCATGTTTAGACCCAAGAAAATGGAAATATAAAGTATTAAATTGTTTTACTCTGGTCACAGATAATATTAATTTGAAGAGTAATACTCAGGTCTTCTTATTTTAAGCCTAATGGATTTCTCATTCGACTTATGCCAAGGATGAAAGGAGATAATCTTTAGGGTCCATACTATGAATCTATGCTGTGGAAATTCAAGTGAAAAAGTCACTCATAAGGATTTAAGCTACAACTCTGCCTGAACTATTTGCATTTTAAAAAAGCTCAGTAGTATAATGATTATTCTGTCCTTCCACAAATTACAAAACAGACACAGGAGTGTGGATGATTTCGATGACAAAATTTAAGTCCTTCATCACCAAATAGTCCTTTATCACCAAACTCATTACTGTTAAAAGGAACAGAGGAATAGAATGTTTATTCTTGCTTTAGGCCATAAGGAGTAGATAGCTTAGAAGTTAGGTACAGTATACATAGAGGAGTGTGTGTGTGTGTGTGTGTGTGTGTGTGTATGTATGTACAGGCATACCTCAGAGATATTGCAGGTTCCATTCTAGATGACAGCTAAAGCGAATATTGCAATAAAGCAAGTCAAATGAAATTTTTGGTTTCATTTGCATGTAAAAGTTATGTTTATGTTATACTGTAGTCTATTAAGTGTGCAATAGTATTATATCTAAAAAAACAATGTACATACCTTAATTAAAACAGCTTTATGGTTGAAAAATGCTAACTATCATCTGAGCTTTCAGCAAGTCAATCACTGATCACAGATCACCCTAACAAATATAATAATAATGGAAGAGTTTGAAATCTTGCAAGAATTCCCAAAATGTAACAGACAGAAAGTGAGCAAATGCTGTTGGAAACATGGAGCCAAAAGACTTGCTGAAGTGGGATTGCCACAAACCTTCAATCTGTAAAAAACACAGTATCTGTGAAGCACGATAAAAATGAGGTATGCCCATATACACATACATACATATATGTAGTATATACATCTTATTTATATATATATAAATGTTTTCTAGGCATATACAGCTAGATACATACCAGTCACCATTCCTTTTCTAAAAATTCAGAGTTAAATAGATTAATAGTTTATATATGCAGATTGAGAGACAATAAAGGAGTTAATTTGGATAAATCTATTTCTTCACATTTTAAAAGGTAAAGGTTCAAGCTTTTTTTTCAGTAAGATTAACAAAAATGGAGGGAAATAATTAATTGAAAGATCACCACTATACTTGGGGACTACATGTAAGATCAGTTACAAAAAGCTCTGGTAAATTACACTTTACCCTGCTCTTGAACAATGTGGTACTCTACACCCAGTTAATGTTAGATTCCTGAGATGCCTAATTCTTTCAACGTGACATCCATGCCCTTATCCTTCCCTGACTTAAAAACCAATCCACATGACAGTTTCACTTGTGGGCCTCTCCTGGAAGGGTTACGATACATATAGCAGTACAGGTTTTTCAATGAAGAAGGTGAGGGAGCAAGTGAGGGCTGAAATTTAGTCCTCACTCCATTTGGTAAATTAAAAATGGTGCAAATTCCTTCTTACTCCTATTATTGAGAGATGGAGTCTATGTCCCTTTATCTTAAATCTTGGCAGACTCTGTAGCTGTTTGAGCAGTAGAATATGGTGGAAATGATTCTGTACTAGTTTACTGGCCTAAACATGAAGAGACCGGCAGCTGCAACATCCTCATGTTTGAAATATTTGCTCTTGGAACCCAGCTACCATGCTATGAGGAAGGCCAACATGGAGAGGAACTGAAAGCCCCAGGCAAAAGCCCCAGCTGAACTCCCAACCAATAGCCAGTACCAACTTGCCAGCCTGGTACATGTACCTGAGCCAATATGCTGCAGCTGACCCTGCATGGAAAAGACATGAGTCAGCCCTACCAAGTTGTTTCTGATCCCGAATTCTGGAACAAATAAATAATTTTTTTAATTAAAAAAATTTAAAAATCCTTCCCCAATACCTACTACACAACATCCAACTCTACCATGTCATTTATAGTTCTTAAAAATCTAGCCCTGCCTAGCTTTCCATACTCTCTCCCACTACTCCTTATAAGACTCTCTCTAGCTAGATTTGATGATTTCCCAAACACACTTTGAGTAATGCATACACTATGCCCTCCACCTGAGCTGCTCTCCTCTCCTGTCTCTGCCCACCCTCCCAGAGCATGAGCCACTTGCTCTTCATGCCTCCTAACCACTCCACTCCACTCTAAAAGTCTGTGGGCGCTTCTGGTGTCTAACTCTCAGCTGGCACTTATTTATAGTTTGGTTCTATTAATCAGTTTTTCTTGATATTCTTTATTCAAAAACATGTAATTTAGTGCTACTTCAAATTTGACTCACAAACTACTATAGTGCCTTTAAATATAGAAACTGACAATATTCATTTAGAAACTTTTATCATAATTTGGCAAAAATTTTATGTATGTTGAATCTGATCATAAAATAATTGGTTTTTCTTTTTAAATGTCATTTTCCCAGTAATTTGTTAAAAAAAAAAACAAACCCACCACCTTCTTTTTTAGAGATGTTTTAGGTTCACAGCAAAATCAAGCAGCAAGTATATAGAGTTCCCATATACCCCCTGTACCCCCAGCTTTCTCCACTACCAACATCCCACACCAGAGTGGTACATTTGCCATAATTCATGAACTCCCACTGACATATCCTATCACCCAAAGTCTGTATTTTACAGTAGGGTTCATTCTTGGTGTTATATACTCTATGGGTTTGACTAGCAATTAATTTTTGGTTGTACTGTATGAAAGAATCAGTTGCAGCTGATTAAAAATTAAAAAAAAAAAGCTGTTTCTTTACTAGCGGCAATACGAGCTGCACCATTTTCACTGATACCTACTTAAGCCAATAAACCATAGCACAAAAAGTTTCTAAAGCTCGTTACTATCAACATTTTGGATGGAGTAACTCTTTGTTGTGAGGGCTGTCCCATGAACTGTATTCTGGTCTTTAGTTGCTAGTACCCTCCCTTCCCCAAGGTGTGACAACCAAAACTGTCCCCAGACATTATTAAATGTCTCCTGGTGTGAAGGTACCGCAGATTGAGAACCGCTGCCAAGAGCAAGTCAGGAATAAAGATGAATGGCCTGGTTCCAAATCCTGGCTCTGCCATTTAACTAGCTGTACAGCCGCAGGCAAGTAAATTTGTTCAATTTCCCCACTGGTAAAATGGGTTAAAGTTAAAAGCACCAACATTAAAGGCTTTTGTGAAGCTAAAATTTTGTACAGAATACATAAAGTGCCTAGAACAATACTTGGGACATAGTAAGAATTCAATAAGTCACAATGTTCTATTACTACTGGGCCAGTTGTAAAGGAACTAGAATAGAAATTTTAATGTAAATGTAAAATGAATAGAAATTTTGCCCTGCTTTAGATCCACAGGAAACCATAGCCCAGTGACAGTGGGTAGAGACAGATATGAAAACAATTACTATAAAATTATATATCATGTGACAAAAATTATAAAACAAAAATGAGTGGATGATTCAGATTGATGTGTATGCGTGTGTGGGGGGGGGAATGATATACGGTATTCAGAAAAAAAAAAAGTAACACGGTAATTACATTTTGAAATATTTAGCCAGAAGGATCGGGAATGAAGTATTTAAGAGAAAGCAGCAAAAGCCTGATGGCAGAACAGTTGGAAAGAAACTGGTCTGTTCGGGCACAGGGAAAATTCAGCGAGACTTGAATGTGTATGGGAGTAAGGGACAGAAACAAGATTGGAACAGTAGTTTGCGGCCAGACTATATACTACAGTAAAGAATTTACTCCTTATTCCGTAGGAAACAGGGAGGCATCCTAACTTGTCTTATTTTTCTTACCGGTTTGCTGAAATTCGTGGAAACCAAGTCTCTCAATCTAGGCCTCAGTGTAAGCACACAGGGCAAGCACTAAGTCTGGCGAAACACAAATAACGCAATGTTTACCTCCTGACAAATGCCTCGGGATAGCAACGCTGCCGGCCGCAGTTACGTCAATGCCCAAAGACACTAATCTCTAAGGCTGCACTTCGCACCACTATGGGCCACGGGAGATTAAGGAAAAAGAACTAGGATGAAGATGAATTGGGGAAAGGAGGGAAGAACCCAGGAACCAGGTGCGGCTTCACTACATCCTAGCAAATCAAATATATCAATCCTTGGCCCCGAAGGGCAGATATGGAAAATCCATTTGGAAAATCACCTCACGCTCCTGAGATACAAGCCGCGGAGTCTGCCACAATCCCTTTGGCCGCAAAACTCATGCCGCAAGATGGATCCACCAGCGGTTTAAAAGCTTTCACTGATCACCGACGACACCTCTTCAATCCTCCAGGGAGCCACTGCCAGAGCAATTCGCGCCCAAACCTTTGAAAAACAGAGGAGGCCCGGAAGTGGGCGGGTAGAAGCCGGAAATGCGGGTGGAAGAGGCGGGCATCTTGGTACAGTCCCAACGTCATCAAAAGCGCGCCCACGGGAGCGCGATGAGATTGGCTGCAGGGAGGGCGGTGTCGGCCTACGCCCCCTGACTTCTCCAGCTGGCTTTTGCGCAAGGTCAGTGAGGGCTTCGGCTGTGTGGACCTCTGGCTCTCAGGGCTTGGAGCTCCGAAGTCCAGCCGCCCTCTTCCACAGCCGAGGTCAGAGACAGGCCGGCCAGTGAGTAAGACTGTGCACCTCGAGATACGTCAGCCTTTCAACTCCCTCCATTCTTCTGGCTCCTCTCTCCCCACTTACCCCGTCCTCTGAGCCTGTCCTTTTTCTCTTCCCACCTTCCTTATTTACCTTCCCACTGTGACGGCACCCTGCTCTCCTCTACCTTCTCCTTGGGTTTAGATTCTCCACCGACCTCTCACTTTCAGCGTGGTGTGTGGGAATTAGGAGGTACTGCTGGAAGGAAGGTGCTTGTTCGCCTCAGAGGCCATGTCGCCATCTTCCCTGGCCACCCCAGCACCCCTAGGTTCCGCTAGGCAGAGGGCGCTTGCAAGATGACGCGGGGGTGCTCTGGCTCCACAGCTGCCTCCCCTCTAGGCTGCGGCTCTTGTTACTGTGAGTTTTTTTTTGTAAGAGGTGGCAGGACTGAAGGTGACTTTCTGTATACAGGTGGCGGTAAGGGTGAGAGGTGAAATAGGAAAGACAGGTCTAAATTGATTTAAACTGTAAATTACTAACTTGTTCTGTTTGATCTTGAAAGAGAGCAAGATGTCGTCATCTCCAACCCAAATTGGCTGAACATTGGAGGTGGCTAGCCTTTCCTGCAGTATAATGTGAAACCACATTATTTGAAAAGTTATTTGATTCAGAACTGTGGGTATTTTACCCATATTTTGGGGGGCTGTGGGGGTGGGCTTCATCATTATTCTTTAACACATTCTAATCGTCAGTAACATATTTGTTTTACATTTTGCTTCCTTAGATGCTTGAAGCATCTTCATGGATCTTCTGAGAAAATTGAAGTGCTGTTGCCATCAGCAGTAGTTGTGTTCTTATCTAAAAATGCTGTCTGTTTTCAGCCTTTACCAATTTGCCATGTGATTTTCTGGAAGTCACCTAATAGAGGGCTCTTTCCTATCGTTTGTCCAGGTTTGGGGAACCAGTATTTTATGTAAATGAGTGTGATATGTCCTGTCTACAAATCTAGACTCAGGCAGTTTTCAAGTTACCTTTTATATCTTTACTACTGTAATGGTTCAGTCATAAATTAATTATTTTTCTCACCTACTTTTTAAGCTAGTAAATGTAGTTTATGCTTGCAAGAACTTGGATGACAAGGACCCCATGGATATGATAGGATAAAAATCATAGTAGCTTTAAAAGAATAATGGGAATTGTTTTGTTGTATTTCTGTTTAGAGTTTGTTCTATGTACTTTTTACCCAGTTGAACATATTGCATTTACAATGTTTTATCCTGACTCTTTCACTGAATACTTTTTTGAGCCTATTTCCTTTTTAAAGAAACTAAGCATAACATATTTTAAATTTGACTTGTGTATAATATATTTACAGATAAATGCACATATCACAATTGTACAGTTTGACGAATTTCCACAAACTGAGTACCTCTTTATAATTAGCGTTTGGAGCAAGACCATCACCCCAAAGCTCCTCTTGCTCCCTTTCTGTCCTAGCCACCATAAGTAACCACTCTTCTGACTTCTAACATTAAAGATTAGTTTTGTGTATTTCCTATATATGTATATATATGTGTATATATATATATATTTTTTTTTTTTTTTTTAAGATTTTATTTATTGGACAGAGAGAGAGAGCACAAGCAGGGGGAGCTGCAGGCAGAGGGAGAGGGAGAAGCAGGCTTCCTGATGAGCAGGGAGCCCGATGTGGGGCTCGATCCCAGAACCCTGGGATCATGACCTGAGCCGAAGGCAGACGCTTAACCGACTGAGCCACCCAGGTGCCCCCTCTAAATATATTTTAATAGCTACATGAAATTCTATCACTTGTATGTACTATTCACTTATTCCTACATTGTTAGACATTGAAGATGTTTCTAAATTTTCTTTATTACAAGTAAAACTGTAGGAAACATGTATTTTTATGTAGTAACTTTCCCAGGAGTGTTGTTCCTCAGTGGAATGGCATAATCCGTTCTGACACTTTTTGTATGTACTGCCAATTTGCTTTCCAAAGTAGTAAAGGCAGTTAATATTCCCCCCAGGGGTTCATGTCTTTTGTTTCACAATCCCCTAACAAATGTTGGGTATTCTTATTTTCCTTTAAGCTTCATTAAATTGATAGGTAGGAGATGGTATGGGAAATACAATTTTAAGCTCACTTTACTTGTTGCTTTATACATTATATGGCATGATGAATATATTGATAAAATTTACATCTCAAAATCTTTTAAAATCCTAGGTTCTGTATGTTGAGGCTGTATGATGCTGACATATATTTAGTAATTCAGATGAAGAGTGGAATTTTGTTTAACCTTATTTATTCCTTTATTTCTCTGGATCTTAATTTCTACATCTGTAAAGTAATGAAATCAGACTTAGTCACTTAGTGTAACACCGTGCTAGTTATCAGGAATATACATCTCTAATGTAGAATCAGTTTATAAACTAGCAGAGAAGTATATATATGCGTATGTATATATATTTATATGAAATTTTATACACATGTATTTGTATAAATATAAAATACATCTTAAATATATTTTATATAAACATAAAAAACAGTGTTCTAATATATTGTAGTGTGGGGGATGACAGATGTGTAAACAGAGAAAGTGCTGTGGTATGGATTACTAAAGAGCTCATTTAGCCCAGCTTGTGAGTTCAGGGAGAGGCTGTGAATATATTATTTAAATGCAAGGACTCTCAAACCTAGTGCTGCCTGCGGTTTAAATGCTGGCTCTTCTGTGCCTTAGTTTCCTCATCTGTAAAATGGGGATAATATTAATACCTGTCTTGGTGGTGTTGTGAGGATTAAAATGCTACTCTGTGTAAAGTCCTTACAGCAGTGCCTGGCACATAGAAAGCCCTGTGTATTGGAGATGATGCCTTAGCCACATTAGCCAAAGAGGAACATTCTAAGTAGATGAAAGAGCAAGAGCAAGTCACAGAACTTTGATATATGCAGGGAGCTGTAGGTTATCCAGTATTTCTAGAACAAAATGTGTAGAGGACAAAAGCAGTGATGAGTCTGAGAGGTATGCAGAGATCAAGTCATAGAGGCCTTGAATGCCTTTTTGTCTCGCTCACCACTTTTTTCTCCAGCACCCAACACAATGCATGTCATAAAGTAGGTATAAAAATATTTTCAATGAAAAAATTAGGAGGTTGTATTTTATCCTTTACATAATTCAGAGCCTTTGAAAAATCTTAAGTGAAGTATGACATGATCATATTTGCATTGGTGTCAGTATCTAGAATGGATTAGAGGGTCTAAGACTGGCGGTAAACCCAGCTAAGAAAGTACTGAGGAAAAAGACTAGAACAATGATAGTGGTTGTGGAGAAGAGGGGCCAAAGTTATAAAATACCAAATATAGGAACCAGAAAAGGAGAAGAGATACTAAAATGCCACCTTTATTCCCTTCTCACCAATAGTTCCCATTTTGCCTTTTGTAAATACATGTGTACTCTGCTTCTTTTTCTAGGCCAGTTCTTGTTCCTTTTGAGTGTTTTTCATGGTCCATCATGTTGAGGGCTAAGACTCGGCTTCTTTTGCTTTCACCACACCACCTGAAGCAGCTCAAAGAGTCACCAGGATCCAGGCTTATATGGCAGCGACTTCTGCATCAGCGACAACCCCTTCATCCAGAATGGGCTGCCCTGGCTAAAAAGCAGTTGAAAGGCAAAAACCCAGAAGACTTAATATGGCACACTCCAGAAGGGATCTCCATAAAGCCTTTATATTCTAGCAGGGATACCAAGGACTTCCCTGAAGAACTTCCAGGAGTGAAGCCATTCACACGTGGACCATATCCCACCATGTACACGTTTAGGCCCTGGACTATCCGCCAGTATGCTGGTTTTAGTACTGTGGAAGAAAGCAATAGGTTCTATAAAGATAATATTAAGGGTGAGATTTTAATGCAACACATAATATTTATAATCAAACATACATTTCCTGTTCTTGGCTTCTTTTGAAGGGAGACTAGTTAATCTCTGTAAAGATGATAGTCACTTTATAATTTTGTAGTCAAGACTGTACTCTGAAAGATGAATGTTTTTCAACTTCCGTGGTCAAAAGAATGGGTGAGCCAGATTAAGGTGCTAAATTCTTGAATGCCAACAACAATTAACATGCGGGTTATGGACGCATCTGGATGGCACAGTCAGTTGAGCATCTGACTCTTGGTTTTGTCTCAGTTCGTGAACTCAGGGTCTTGAGATCAAGCCCTGTGTTGGGCTCTGCGCTCAGTGCTCAGTGCAGAGTCTACTTAAAAAAGACTCTCTCCCTCTCCCTCTGTGCCCCCCCCAAATAAATAAATAAATCTTAAAAAAAATGCACATTATGTAAAAGGAATTAGGTGAAATTGTATGATAAAAACAGACCTTGGCTTTTTCTTTGAGAAGCTTTTAATTAACATTGTCAAGATAGGAATTGAAGGGGAAAATGGTTTAAAAGATGCCCAAATAAAGTAATAAACAATTGATAATGTACAAATATATTTAGTGCAGTCTGGCATTCATGTCTCTGAAAATTATATTAACTATTTCTTCTACGTGGTGTGTATTAAAATCATATTGTTTGAATGCTAATTTTGAGGACTTATAAATGTATATTGCACATGGAGTATTGACCTTATGTTTAGTCTAGACTATTTTAGTTTTTTTCATGGTGTTCCTAATTCTGTTTCCCAGAATATTTGAATAGCCAAGACATCTTGTTATGACCATATTAAATACAAAAACAAAAATAAGTAAGCATACAGATACAAATGATGTTAACTATTTGTAAACAGCCAGATCTTTTCATGAATCTTAAAAAGTATTTCTACTTTAAATTATTTAGATAAGGGCAAAATAGGAAAGGGGATTAAGAAGTACAAACTTTCAGTTATTAAAAAAAATTGCTAAGATAAAAAAAATCCTCAGACATGAGATAAGTGAGATGTTTTATTCTTTCTGTTCTGCAACTCATTTTGTGCATTTTACCACATAGTAAACAACTGAGGAAAATGAAGTATCTTAATTTGTTTTGACATGTATGAGCATAAAAATGTCTGTTTTAAAAGTATACAACGATGAGACGAATCAACACCTTTAGTAGTGTTAATTTAAATTAGTTTACTTTGATGCCAGACTCCTTAAACCTACATTGTTTTTCTTTATGTATTTAGCTGGTCAGCAGGGATTATCAGTTGCTTTTGATCTGGCCACACATCGTGGATATGATTCAGACAACCCTCGAGTTCGTGGTGATGTTGGAATGGCTGGAGTTGCTATTGACACCGTGGAAGATACCAAAATTCTTTTTGATGGAATTCCTTTAGAAAAAATGTCAGTTTCCATGACCATGAATGGAGCAGTTATTCCAGTTCTTGCAACTTTTATAGTAACTGGAGAAGAACAAGGCGTACCTAAAGAGAAACTTACTGGTACAATCCAGAATGATATACTAAAGGAGTTTATGGTCAGAAATACTTATATTTTTCCTCCAGAACCATCCATGAGAATTATTGCTGACATCTTCCAATATACAGCACAGGTATTTTCTGCTTCTTATGGGTTTTGCTTTACTTCTTTGGATGTAGGAATTTTTATAAAATATTATAACCTAATTTGAATTTGATAAGTGAGTCTGAATAATAGTTTTAATATAAAGTCAGAGTATGGGTTTTATTTGTATGTGTGTTGTTAGTTTGTATTTTTTTGCTTTTAATGTACTCATTTTACACTCTGTTACCTATAGGATTCTGGGCATTAGACATTTACTGTATTTTTCTTTATTAAAATTTTTATCTTCTGATAATTGTTAGAATCAAGGAGGGCTCATAATTTATACTTTTTTAATTTCTTTCCAGAATTCGTATTCAGTTTTGAAGTATACACTGGTGTCAGACAGCTGGGGATCAAATTATCAGCTTAATAAGATATCACTTGTATCTGCATCTACAATGAGGTCCCTCATATTTCACCCCTGAATTAGGTTCATCTTCCCCATCAGAGTGGTGGGAAAAGAAGGTTCTTATAGTGTTCCTATGTTAGTAGTAATCCCTCCACAGGGAAACATAAAGCTTCATCTTCCTCTGAGTAATTAATATGTATTTTCCTGCATCACTCACATTTTGCTGCTTGCTGGCAATTCTCTGCTTCTCTTAACCTACCTTAAAGTTAGACTATATTATTTCATGGCAAAGGCCCAATGTCTCCTCCACCATGAAACTTTTTTTTTTAATCTCTTACTCTTATAATTGCTGTTGTCTCAGAACTCTTGCAAGCATTGCTTACTCTCCTCATTGATATTCAGCCTTTACACTTGGCAAATTTATTTCTTTTCATAGATCCTATTTGCCTATGTGAACTGTATTGTCTAGAATTGTATATTTTTATCCCCCTTTTCAATTTCAAGAACATATGCACAGGATTCCATTTAGCAGCGTGTGACAAACGCACATACACAAATAGCAGTAGCTTAAACTAAGTAGGAGTCGATTCTCTTTCATCTAAAAAAGTTGGACAGTAGGCTGTCAAGAGCTTGGTTGTATGGTAGCTCCACAGTCATTAGGGTTCCAGGCTTCTTTAATCTTGCTTGTCCTCTATTGTTAGTATGCCAGCTTATGGTTGAGGAAGTGGATGGGCTTGGATGTGTCCAAGCTCCTCTGATATAAGGTAAACTTCCAGAAGGAAGAAGCCCTAATCTCATTTGTATCTCAGTGGACACCCATAGTAGTGAGAGAAGATTGGAAGTATAGTCCTTGTATATGCACTCTGCATTTATGGTTCAGGTATTACAGGAGGAGAGTGGAGAATTGAGTAGCTAGTAGCAGTTTGTACAGTTTGTGCTGTTATGTACTTGGGCATTTCACCTTTTGAAAGCTCCTAATGTCATCTTTAAGCTCAAAATTGCTTTATATAATCCTTCATATAAGTGATAAAAATGCTGGTTTCATATACTGATCTAATAAAGTTATACTGAAGTACTTTGTAAATTGTCAACTTCTGTATTTTTTAAAATAATTTTAATTGTAGCAAAATACACATAACATAAAATTTCCTATCTTCACTGTTTTGAAGTGTACAGGTCATGGCATTAAGTACATTCACCCTGTTGTGCAACCATCACCACCCTCCATCTCCAGAGCTCTGCATCTTGCAGAACTGAAACTCTGTGTCTGTTAAATAATAACTCCCCATCCTCCTTTCCCTCCAGCTTCTGGAAACTATCTTTCCACTTCCTATCTCTGAATTTGACTACTCTAGCTACATCATCTGAGTGGAATCATACAATATTTGTCTTTTTGTGACTGGCTTATTTCACTTAGCATAGTGTCCTCAAGGTTCAGCCATGTATCAGAATTAATTTCTTTTTTAAGGCTGAATAATATTCCAATATTCCAGGATTTCTATTATTTTTAAAGAAATTCTACTAAACTACTCTTTGTAGAGAAGCACCTGTTTGTTTTATTGCTTTTTATTTATAAACTCTACGTATACTCAAGTAGTCTCTCACTTCCATGTAATTCAATCCCCTTATTTTTTTTTGCGATGGAACATTTTTCAAGTGCTTTTGGTTAATTATAAATAAAATATTCAAAAATGTAAATTACAGATCTATAGCTTATGTTAACAACAAGTAACACTTTTTGAATGCTTACTGCATACTGGCATAATGCTAAGTGTTTTAGGTGAATCATTTCATTTAATCCTACAACTCCATGAGGAAGGCATAATTACTACCTCTGTTTTATACTTTAGAAAGCCAGCGAATAACAAGGGTGAGAAACTTGCCTAAAGTTATATGGCTAGTTAAGTGACACAGCTAGACTTTGAGCATTCTTTTTTTTTTTTTTTCCATAGTGGCTGCACCAAATTTTATTTCCATCAACAGTACATGAGGGTTCCCCTTTCTCGACATCCTTGCCAACACTTGTTATTTCATATACTTTCTTTCTTGCCCCAGGACCTTTGCCCAGACTGTTCATTTTCCTTAAACATTCTTTCCTACTCTCCTTTTTAAAACCTGACTGATTCTTGTTCATATTTCAGGTGACAGCTTTTTTTTTTTTTAATTTTTTTATTCTTATGTTAATCCCCATGCATTACATCATTAGTTTTAGATGTAGTGTTCCATGATTCATTGTTTGTGCCTAACACCCAGTGCTCCATGCAGAATGTGCCCTCCTCAATACCCACCACCAGGCTAACCCATCCTCCCACGCCCCTGCCCTCTAGAACCCTCAGTTTGTTTTTCAGAGTCCATCTAGACTTCGAGCATTCTGACTCTAGAGCCCATGTTCTTAATTACCATATTGAATATCAATGATTTAGTTTTTATTATTTTATGTTTGGCACCTCTTGGGAAGGATAATAATTTGGGGGCTTGGGCAGAATATGTGTGATATGTACCCTACCTAATAAAAAGTTTTAGGAGAATGGTGGAAATGTCATCTTTTTTCTAATCTTTTTATTTTAGTTTTTTAAGTAATCCCTGCACCCAATGTGGGGCTCAAACTCACAATCCCCAGATCGAGAGTCACATGCTCCATCCACTGAGTCAGCCAGGTGCCCCCTGAAATGCCATTCTCTTAGTGATTTTGGCAGGAAAAAAACCTGTCTGGGATATGCTTAGCATTAAATGTCATGCTAAGCGAAATAAGTCAGAGAAAGACAATTATATGATCTCACTGATATGTAGAATTTAAGAAACAAAACAGAGGATCATAGGGGAAGAGAGGAAAAAATAAAATGATGAAATCAGGGAGGGAGACAAACCATAAGAGATTCTTAAGCATAGGAAACAAATAGGGTTGCTGGAGGGGAAAGGGTTAGGATGGGATAACGGGGGGCTGGAAAGTAAGGAGGGCACGTGATGTAATGAGCACTGGGTATTAGATAAGACTGATGAATCACTGACCTCTACCTCTGAAACCAATAATACATTATATGTTAATTGAATTTAAATAAAAATAAATTTTAAAAATGTCACAGTAAATCAAATTGAAATCTTTGATTTTTAAGCCATGTATTTTATCCTGTTTTGTTTCAATATATAGTCCTAAGGATTGAATCATTTTCTCTCCCCTCCCCCCCACCATATACTTGACTTTACTCAAATAAGGAAATTGATAACTAATAAAACTTAAATTTATATATTTTTAGCAGATTAGCCCAAAGTTATGAGATCTTAGGACCTCATGAGGTCATAGTCATTGGTTTAGAATTAAAGATGGCTTATTCAGTTCTCAGACTAAAGGTTGCATTCCTAACCTCAACTAACTAATTTCAGAGTTTAAACTTTGACTCTAAAGAATGGTTAGTGCAGATTCTTTTTCACTAGAAAAATAAAACAGGTGCAGTTTTTACGATGGTTCGTTGAATCACCACTTAAATTGAGGAGTGAATTAAATGTAACAAAGTAAGCATTAAATATTTTCAGTTAATACTAAAGACTACTTAGTATATCTGAGTTGAATATCATTTAAAAATAATAGTCTTTTAGAAAATGGGTTTAATAGAGCCTTTTAAAATTTTTATTCACTGTTATATTTTTTATTATTTTATGTAGCACATGCCAAAATTTAATTCAATTTCAATTAGTGGATACCATATGCAGGAAGCAGGGGCTGATGCCATTCTGGAACTGGCCTATACTATAGCAGATGGGTTGGAATACTGTAGAACTGGACTCCAAGCTGGTCTGACAATTGATGAATTTGCACCAAGGTGAGTAAATTGACCTCAGACATTGTCTCAATACTAGGAAAATTTTCAGGACCAATTTACAGTAGATCTACTGATAAATCGGTATCTATAAATGTCATACCTAGATCCTCTTATGTTTTATTGGAGTAATAATGAGAAAATAAGCCAATACTGTGTATAATTAAAAATCAGAATTAAATTTGACTACTTTTTGGTAATTAGAAGAATCTTGTTTCCAGCTATTCAGAAAATACAATTACCTGACATATTTTGACAATTAAAATGTCAACATCATATTTCAGGCGTATTAGCTTTTATTCTTTTAATTTTCCATTTAAAAAAGTCATTTATTTCATTTTTTTTCTGTTGCACTTACATAATATAAATGTTTTGGAATGCACAGTGCTATTTAAAACATTTTTGTTTCAAAATAGCTTGTTAATAAAGTATGAAAAATACAGAAAAGCTTGGGGTGCCTGGGTGGCGCAGTTGGTTGAGCATTCTTGGTTTTGGCTCAGGTCATGATCTCAGGGTCCTGAGATCGAACCCTGTGTCAGGCTCTGTGCTCAGTGTGGAGTCAGCTTGAGATTCTCTCTCCCTTTCCCTCTCCCCCTCTTGCTTGTGCTCTCTTTCTCTCTCAAATAAATAAATAAATCTTAAAAAAATGTGGAAGAGCTTTGAAGTTTATGAAGTGCTTAAATTTGGTGATCAAAAATTGATCAGCTAAACAATAATTGCTAAGTTTTGCTCTGGGCTGAGTACCAGCTTATGTGCTGGGGAAAAAAAAAACTTGTGAAAGACATGACTTCTGTCCTCAGATTGTTTATAGACTGGTGAATGCTCCTTTATACCTTTATACATATTATGACAGCATTTCTCAAAGTGTGGTCCAAGGACTCTTCAGGGTCACTACCTTCCTGGGGTCTTTCAGATTAAATTGTTTTCATGATTGTATTAAGACTTTATCTGCCTTTTTCACCTCTCTTCTTTCAAAAGTGTACACTGTTGTTTTCCAGAAGCTACATGATATGTAATGTTGCAACAGATTGAATGTAGAAGCAGATATTGATTCCAGCTGTCTTCCCTGAAGCCACACATTAGATTTGCAAAAATGTAAAACAGTGACTGTTTTATTACAATTTTTTATTTTAGCAAAGTATAATTATTTTTCATAAAAGTGTTAATTATGTTAACATGTTTGTTGTTGTTTCTAAATGAATTAATATGTAAAATATTGATAGATATTATCCAAATAAAGATTTGTTGGGGTCTTTAGTAATTTTTAAGAATGAAAAGGTATCCTGAGACAGTATTTGAGAACAGCAGTGTTAAGAACTTCCCAGGGTATATCAAGAATTTTTACTAGTTTTTATTTATTTATTTTTATTTTTTTTTTTAAAGATTTTATTTATTTATTCATGAGAGATAGAGAGAGAGAGGCAGACGCAGAGGCTGAGGGAGAAGCAGGCTCCCCGCAGAGCGGGGAGCCCGATGTGGGACTCGATCCCAGGACCCTGGGATCATGACCTGAGCTGAAGGCAGACGCTTAACTGACTTAGCCACCCAGGTGTCCCTAATTTTTATTAGTTTTTAGTTTCTTTACTTAAGGCTCACCTTGTCTTATATAAAGAAACACAGTCTTTGTGCCTTTAGGCATAGGCAAGTAAACTAAATGTATAACTCAGCTGCAGAATATAAAATAAAAAGGAGTAGTGGGTTTGGGGGCAATTGGAGAGATAAATGCCTAGACCAAATATATAATTATTCTTTAAAAACAAAACAAAACAAAAAACAGGAAAACTTTCTTGATATCCAAAGAAAACAAGTTGGTGGTTTTAGTCCTTTCACAGGTGACCCCTGACTTACATACCAGGTATTCTTGAAGTATTTTATTTTTGGATAGTGATTCATTCTTTATTTGAGGGCACAAGAGGAACTTCTTTTCTAAAAACCAAAAAACCAATTTTTAAAGTGAATAATTCCTACCTGAAGCAAATAATCACAGCTCTTTCTTCTGTGTGCCTAAAACTGTACTTTTATCTGTTAGGTTTAAAGTTACTTAAGTATATATGCTTTGATTTTTTTTAATTAAATTTTTTTATTGTTATGTTAATCACCATACATTACATCATTAGTTTTAAATGTAGTGTTCCATGATTCATTGTTTGTGCATAACACCCAGTGCTCCATGCAGAACGTGCCCTCTTTAATACCCATCACCAGGCTAACCC
>NC_138376.1:37475061-37522893 GCF_054177405.1 Leptonychotes weddellii | reverse complement strand
CGGGGTGCACGTACCCCTTCGGATCCCTACATTTGTATCTTTGGGGTAGATACCCAGTAGTGCAATTGCTGGATCATATGGTAGCTCTATCTTCAACTTTTTGAGGAACCTCCATACTGTTTTCCAGAGTGGTTGCACCAGCTTGTATATGCTTTGATTTTAATTCAAATTAAATTGTTTGAAATTAAAATCTGGACACTATTTTCTTTAGTGTGTGATATAATTAGTTTTATTTTCCATTTTATATTGTTAAGCTTCATCAAATAATGGACTTAACATTACTATTTTAGGTTGTCTTTCTTCTGGGGAATTGGGATGAACTTTTATATGGAAATAGCAAAAATGAGAGCTGGGAGAAGACTCTGGGCTCACTTAATAGAGAAAATGTTTCAGCCTAAAAACTCTAAATCTCTTCTTCTGAGAGCGCATTGTCAGACATCAGGATGGTCACTTACTGAGCAGGTATATAAATATTTTAAAGTATAGAGGTTTAGTAAAGTCATATATTGTCTTACAAGCAACATAGCGCAGTCAGGAAGTAGATTTAAGAACCCATCTGTTAATATTTGAAAATTATAAGTATTCTGATGCATAATGCACATTTAATGTTTTTTAACACATATTATAATAAATAAAACTGGCTCCCTCTAGTGGTTAACAATATAAAATCATATAAATCAACTTACCTGTAATGCTGTTTTACCTTTTTAAAAGTAAAAAAAAACTGTGTTGATGAGGAAGAAGTAAAAACCATAATTTAGTTAATATCAGTCTTAAATAATTTTGAGTTAAAATTCTTAATATAAAATTGCCTGATTAAAATTTTGTGCATATATATTATTTATTTTAGTTATGTGTTCATGCATGCAAACAGACCCATTTAAAGACTATTATCATTTGAGTAATTTAATTTCATTCTATTAGAAAGTTGTGTGGTAATCTTTTTCCATGCATTTTATTTACATACTAAATTATTTTGATACATTAAAAATAATTTATAACTTTTTTTATTTTTATTTTTTTTTAAAGATTTTATTTATTTGACAGAGAGAGATACAGCAAGAGAGGGAACACAGCAGGGGGAGTGGGAGAAGGAAAAGCAGGCTTCCCGCGGAGCAGGGAGCCCGATGCGGGGCTCGATCCCAGGACCCTGGGATCATGACCTGAGCCGAAAGCAGGCGCTTAGTGACTGAGCCACCCAGGCGCCCCAATTTATAACTTTAAAGTTACATTGCTTTTATACAACTTAAAAGTGAATAAAAACTAATATAGCCATATTAAATATGACTTCAGGTACTTATAAATGGAGAAGTACAGTTTCAGGGTTGGAAGGAACTTTAATAATCATTTTTGTCTTAACCTCTTTTTACAGCTAATGAATCTAAAGTTCAGAAAGGTCCAATGATTTACCCAAATCACAATCAGAAACAGAATGAGTCGCAGATTTTTTATCTCATAGTACATTGTTCATCTGTTTCTTTGATCATTTATTAATAAATCATTTGTTGAGTGCCTGTTAAATCTGGCTTGTTTACTAATTTGTCTAAATTTATTGGATATTCTGAAGCCTAATGTAGACATTGGCAAAATAAGTATGCAGAAGCCACTGCTTAATCATAACATCTTTTATCAACTGTTGCCTTGTTTTGACTTTTTCCTTTTCACTAAATGTTTTAGGATCCTTACAATAACATTATTCGTACTACAGTAGAAGCAATGGCAGCAGTGTTTGGAGGGACTCAGTCTTTGCACACAAATTCTTTTGATGAAGCCTTGGGTTTGCCAACTGTGAAAAGTGCTCGAATTGCGAGAAATACACAAATCATTATTCAAGAAGAATCTGGGATTCCCAAAGTGGCTGATCCTTGGGGAGGTTCCTATATGATGGAATCTCTCACAAATGATGTTTATGATGCTGCCTTGAAGGTCAGTTTCTCTTCTTTGAAACTTTGGTTTTAAGATTTACAGATTTATAAAGATTTATAGGTGTTTTGATTTATAAATCAAATCATTGATAGATTTATATCAAGATTTATAAAATGAGAGAAAAAGAATTTTAGATTCAACTTTAAGAGTATACAAATGGAAACATAATTTAAAAATATATTTGTATTTGTAATAAATATTTTGTTCAAAGACTTAAAAAGACTGAGTGTTAAAACGTTATAACATAAAAAAACAGTTCTTTGTCTTCTGCTTGCTTTTTTCCTGCTTCCTTGAATCAATACATCTTTTTTTGTTTGTATCTCCATATTTTAGAATTACACATATATACAAGGTCTAATTCCATCAATTTTAGGCATTATCTATTGCTTTGTAGTATGTAGTTTAGTATTTTAGCTGATTCTTACCTCTGCTTTTTCTTGTCTCATAATACTACCAATACAATTATATCTGAATAGTATATATATCCTTCTGAAGTCCTCCAGTGCTCTCATTTGATATCGACTGGTTTCTCTTTAGACATGCTGACCATTGCGGCCCTTTGACTGCCCTTTGCCATTATCCTGGGAATTCTTTTTACCTCTGCTATGTTGAATCTGTATCTTGAATCCTGTGTCTACCTCTGTTGATTTATCCCTTGTTATTTTGAAGCATACCTCATAGGAACCTTCTCTAAAAGTGGTAAATGGGAGATGACTTATATGGAACTTCGGATGTTTGAAAATGTCTTCGTTCTACTCTGGTATTTGATGGATAGTCTGACTGTGTTTGAAATTACTTTCATTTGGAAGTGTGTAAGCGTTGATCTACTTTTTATCCTAACTTTTTATTCTAGCTTCCACTATTTCTGTTTAGAAATCTGATGCTATTTTCACTCTCAGGAACTTTCTAACAGTTTTAGGATCTCTTTATTTTTGAGTTGCTGGACTTTGGTGTGTGTATTTTTTCCTGCATTGTACTGGACCTTCGGTGGGCATTTTTTATCTCCCCCATTTTTCATGTTCTCATAGCCCTGGGAAATTGTCTTGTATTACTTTTTTGATAATTTCCTTCTTGCCATTTTTTTGTGGTTCCTCTTTCTAGAACTCCTAGTTATTGGATAAGGACCTCCTTAAAAGATACTCTGATGTTCTTATCTGTTCTATAACTCATCCATGAGATTCTGTTTTGTTTTCTTGGAGAGTCATCAACTTTAATTTTCTACTTACTTTAAAATTCATATATCATATTTTTAATTTCCAAAAGCTGAGTTTTGTTTTCTGATTTTCTCCCTTGTATATTATACTACTTGTTTAATTAAAACAGAGTATTTTTTTCCTGAGGATATTAATTACATTTTTTGAAGTTTTCTTCTACATCCTGTATTGTCTGTTTTCTCTATGTGCCTCTTGTCTTTAGTGGTATTATTCAGAATGCAGGTTTTTATTTCAACAAGACATCTTGCCCTTGCCTCTTTCTGTACTTGATGTTTGATAGCCCATTGCTTTTCTGCCAAAGTAGACTTTGGTCCATTTTCTGCAGGCAGTAAACTTTGGTTCTCTTGACAGAATGGGAGAGGGGTAGTTACAAATTCTAAAGTAGTCCCCCATCTTTTTAGCTTCCTATCTTACCTTTGGCTTCTTTTGAATCCAGCATGAATTCTTATTTCTTGAATTCTTCAGGAAAAAACAAGTTTAACTTTGTTCTTTTCTGCTAAGTCATATACTCTTCCACCATTCCTTTTCCCACCATCTCATGAATATATGAGGCTGTGATTAAAGGCTTAGATGTTTCCTAGTATCAGTAAAGCTGGAGTTATATCATTACTCTGCTGCTCAAATCAAAACTAAAATTGCATTTTGAAATATATTTTTAAAGAATATTTATTTATGTGACCATGAATACTTTACTTATGTAACTGAAAATAAAGATGAGAGAATTGATGTTATTTTTAGTTTTTTTCCAAGACTTGAGTGAGACGTTCTGTGTTTTCCAGAATCTACATCTTAGTTTTTCTGTTTTCAAGTAACTTTAAGTACATAATTTCTTTTTTTTTTTTTAAAGATTTTATTTATTTATTTATTAGAGAGGGAGCAAGAGAGAAACAGCATGAGAGGGGAAGGGTCAGTGGGAGAAGCAGGCTCCCCGCTGAGCCGGGAGCCTGATGTGGGACTCGATCCAGGGACTCCAGGATCATGACCTGAGCCGAAGGCAGTCGCTTAACCAACTGAGCCACCCAGGCGCCCCCATAATTTCTTTTTTAAATTGAGATATAATTGACATATATTGTTGTGTTAGCTTAAGATATACAGCATGATGCTTTGATATATGTATGAATTGTGAAGTGATTAACAGAATAAGTTTAGTTAATATCTATACCTCACTGTTATAAAATTGTTTTTCTTGTGATAAGAACTTTTAAGATCTACTGTCTTAGCAACTTTCAAATACACAATAGTGTATTGTTAACTCTGTAGAATTTTTTTCTTTCTTTCTTTTTTTTTTTAGTTTTATTTATTCATTTAAGTAATCTCTGCACCCAACGTGGGGCTCAAACTCACCAACCCAAGATCAAGAGTTGCATGCTTCCCTTGACTGAGCCAGCCAGGCACCCCTAACTCTGTAGAATTTCTAATTAATGCTCTTGAAGTCAACTTAATTCTTTTCTTATGAAACATTAAACTTACAACTAAAATAGTTACGACTTTATTAATATTAGTAATTATGTGATGTAACTAATTTGTATAGTTTATAAAAAAATCTTTATATTCTTTTCCAATTTTATTAATCTCTTTTTCTTATTAGCTCATTGATGAAATTGAAGAGATGGGTGGAATGGCCAAAGCTGTAGCGGAAGGAATACCTAAACTTCGAATTGAAGAATGTGCTGCCCGAAGGCAAGCAAGAATAGATTCTGGTAAGATAAAATGAAAACGTTTATGTGTGAAATCCTTACTTAAAAAGAAATATTAATTTCTGTTTGAAGATAACATATGTAGTTAATAAAACAAAAATAATGGAAAAATGAAACTTGGATAAAATGTTTCTCATCTCTATCTACTTATCTATCTCTCTCTCTATCTCTCTGTCTCTCTATCCATCTCCCTGTTTGCATTTTTGCATGCATGGATGCACACAAGTAAGCATATGTAGAGTATGTGTGGAGGTATGCCCATTGTATATACATGTATAGGTGGGTATCTCCAGCATTTTAATTTTTTTTTTAAGATTTTATTTATTTATTTGACAGAGAGAGACACAGCAAGAGAGAGGGAACACAAGCAGGGGGAGTGGGAGAGGCAGGCTTCCCGCTGAGCAGGGAGCCCGACGCGGGGCTCGATCCCAGGACCCTGGGATCATGACCTGAGCCGAAGGCAGACGCTAACGACTGAGCCACCCAGGCGCCCCAATCTCCAGCATTTTAAAGATGATATTATTATTGGTCATTGTGCTTTGCATTGGAGTATTTATTCATTCAGTCAGTCAACACTTTTTTAGTATTTAGCATTTGAGGAACTGTACTATGTCTGGGCATACAACTGTGAATAGGTCAGATAAGCTCTCTGCACCCTTAGAGCTTACATTTTAGTAAGAGAGAGAGAAAATGAGCAAGTAAACAAATAAACAAGATAATTATAGTTTGTGATGAGTTCTATAAAGGAAATAAGGGGAAGGGGTGGATGGCAGGATGTCTTTAGATACAGTAATAATCTGATAGTTTGAGGCTAAATATATTCTTACTATGTTAAGGAAATGTCTTTATAATTCTGGTTTATTACTTACAAATTTTAAAAGTACTTTTTGTTAAAAGTGAGAATTCAAAAATACATTGGAAATACTTTTGGATGTAAATCCTCTTCCTTATAAATCTTGATGTAGCTGCTATTATTATTTTAATTTTGTGGTGTTAGAAGAGGGTTTATCAGAAACTCTAGGGAAGCATATAGTTTGGGAGAATAATAAAAGTCCTCCCTTACAGAGATTCTGATACATACCTGTTCTTTTCTCCTCTCATCCCCATTTTATTGGGATTTGCTTTGCTGATCTATATTGAAGTTTCATTAAGATTTAAGAATACTACTTAAAAATTTTAAGCTTATAAGGAAAGTATTTGATGATCAGAGCATTACTATTAGGTAATTATTTGTGAATAGAATCTACATATTATTTTCCTTTGGAAAATTAATAGGTTCTGAAATAATTGTTGGAGTAAATAAGTACCAATTGGATAAAGAAGAATCTGTGGAAGTTCTGGCAATTGATAATACTTCAGTGCGTAACAAACAGATTGAAAAACTCAAGAAGGTAATAATAGCTATCATTTTTTGAGTGCTTTCTGTGTTCTGGGCACTGTAAGCCCTTACATTGTCTTGCTTAATCCTTATAACAACCACATGAGGTGGGTATTATTTCCCAACATTTTAAAGTTAAGGAAACTAAAGATAAGGGAGATTAAGAAACTTGCCCGGAATAAATAATTGAATAGCCAAGACTCAAATCTAAGTCTGTTGACACCAAACACTGATGTTTTAAATCATTACAACTGCTTCTGTGAAACTTACATATTGTTATTAAAAACCACTATAATAATAATAATACCTCCCATAATTTACAGATTAAAACAAAGGCTTAAATGATTATGTAACTCACTCAAAATTAAAAACAAATTAAGTTCAGAGTATCTGAACCCAGGGCTTCTCACTATAATTTGTTTCCACTAGACCATGGCTTCTGATACTACTATGAAAGAATCATTTGCTTTCGGTTTTTTTTTTTTAAGTCAAATATATCTTAATGGTGCTTTAGTAAGATAGTTTATAAATGAAAGATAATTATTTTGATTGAAACTACAGTACTATCCTAACTTTATTTCCAATTTCTTGCCAAGATGAATCAATGTATATGAGATACCAAGATAGATAAAACATATTCTTATAGTTGTAACTTATATATTTCTATTGTATGACGCTGCCATGGTCTCTTAATCTCTGGCTTTTATAATTACTGTTATTTCTAAGGCAAGAAACTTGACATTCTTCAGTGATCTTTAATGGTTTTCCTCGGTTTACTTTCCCTGTGATAATTTTAAGATCTTTTTTCCCTCCTCAGTTTAGATGTTCTTTAGGAATCTAAGAGAGTTTGTTCAGTTAGACTGCACAACTATTCTCTTCCATTTTTTTAAAATATATATATTTTTAAAGATTTTATTTATTTGAGACAGAATGAGAGAGAGAGAGAGCACATGAGAGGGGGGAGGGTCAGAGGGAGAAGCAGGCTCCCTGCCGAGCAGGGAGCCCGATGCGGGACTCGATCCAGGGACTCCAGGATCATGACCTGAGCCAAAGGCAGTCGCTTAACCAACTGAGCCACCCAGGCGCCCCGCTCTTCCATTTTTTTAAATGGCAGACGTTTAATGACATTTCTTTTTTCACCCTCAATCAGGAGATAATGACTCCTCTCTCACATTTTTGTCATTTTTTAAAAAGGTACTATTTAGGATGTAGCATTTTATTTTCAGTCATCACAAAAGTCTCAACATTTATTATATTTGGAAAACTTTTCTTCTCTCTTATACTTTAGGCTTTTATTAACTCTGCACCCTCACAGCTTGAGGGGTTCCATTTGCCATAAGTGATGTTAAACTTTATTTCAGGCAAGAGAGAAATTCACTCGTGATGATGGAATTGGGTTTTTCCTTGCCCTTAGTATAGGATTTCTGGTCCACTTCTGCTTATAGGTATTATATATTAGTAGCATCTTAAGCAGTATCATATTTTAGACTTTTTTATAGGTGGTGTAAACTTGTAAAAAATTGGATTTTAGATAACTTTGTTTAGGCAGGTTGTTGGCAGAGCAGAGTAGAGCTAGGACCTGAGGGGAAAAGTTTTTGACCATGATTTTCATTGTCTTTTTGTCTCTGTTGAAATATTTCTCATTATCTCTTTTCTCTCTTTTTGGATTATTTTTATTTTTATTTTTTAAGCCCAACACAGGGCTTAAACTCACAACCCAGAGATTAAGACCTGAGCTGAGATCAAGAGTCCGACGCTTAACTGACTGAGCCACCCAGGCAGGCGCCCCTCTTTGGATTATTTTTAACTAAAGAAAAATCATACACATACATATTATTACCAATATATTGTTAATTAGCTAAGGAAAACAACATATAACTGAACTATTCTTGAAGTTGTAATCTATTACTACTATTTTTTCATCCTTGTCACTATTACTCTTTAGTGTGCCTTTGAAATTACGCATGTAAAACATCTACCTGTTTTCGATGTCTTGTTACATTAGTAAAGCCTAAGTAGCTACTTGGGAGAGTCACCACTATTATTTATTGTTAACCTTGCTTGTTTCTGATTTATCAGGATTATGCAGAATTCAGTATTATTTTAGGAAGTCCTTAAATGTTTGTTGAATGAGTGAATGAATAAATTGAATGAGTATCAGACCTAGGATACATATTATTCTCTCCTTTTTTTTTCCTTTTGTTTTTGAGTTTAGGATTATGGAACAATTTCTGTGTGATGTATATCAGTGTCTGATTTCCTGATCTCTGTTTTATTCTCTATTCATGTAAATTGTCCCTTTTCTTGACCTTTTTCATAAGGTCAAATGCAGCAGGGATCAAGATTTGGCTGAACGGTGTCTAGCTGCACTTACTGAATGTGCTGCCAGTGGAGATGGGAATATTCTGGCTCTTGCAGTGGATGCAGCTCGTGCAAGGTGAGGGTATTTAAGTTTGGAGATTTCCAAATACCAGAAGTTGACCAGTTTAGCTTTTCAACGTGTACTTAAATAAAAGGTTGATCATATAAACCATGTGAGCTGAAACAAAAATACTGGAAACTCAAATGAAGTTATTTATTTTTCTTAAATATCTGTGCACTTACAGCATTCATGGTTTTTTAAACATATAAATATTAAGAGGCTTTAATCTTCTTAAATAAAATTTAAAAATGAAACATTAACATTTAAAATATACCAAACATGAAGTCCTCAGGATTTGAGAAAGTCCATCTTATGAGGGAAAATACCTTCAGGTCATTAGTAACTAGCTAATGTAGACCTAAACATTTCAACAAATAGATGAACAAAACAGGGCAAAAGTGATTGCTTTTGTCAAATTCAGTTACTGGCAAAATAAGGTAGTGAGAACTGTTCAGGTACATGTACTCATTTCCCATCTCCAGAGAAAAGCCAGAGGTTGGTCATTTTAGCAGCTAGCAGCTAGCAGCTAGATGGTAATGAATTATAAATGAACTCACGTATGTTCTTAACCAAGGGCATCATGAAACCTTTCTGAGCAGGAAACATACTTAAGCTTTTCCCTTTCCTTCACTGGATGAAAGGTAGCATGCTGAGCACCCCAGGAACCCATGTGCCAGAGTGCAGTGCAGGACACAGTGGAGCTGGGTGGCCAGCTAGCCAAACAGTGGCTTTCCCGAAGACATTTTATTCATGTACAGTAGTTGGATATCACCAGGGTTTGAGCAGATAGAGCTTTATTCATGATACTCTAGGGTCCACTGTCCTGTAAGCATGTGGAACTATTCTGTAAGCATGTGGAGCTATTAAAGGTATATTAAAAAATCAACAAACAGATCCTGTAAACCACAGAAAATTTTCTCCCAATACATGATGTCACTAAATGAATTATTTTTGCTTTTGTTATTTATTGCTTAATATAATTAACTTTTTTTAAAACATGTTGTTTTAAGTGCTTAAGGGGTAGAGTAAATAGTGTGTGGGTTGGGTTTTTGTTTTTTGGGTTTTTTTTTCCAGTTTTAATTTCTTAAAAATAAGAAAACTTCTCTGCTTACAGTCCTCTAATGGTCTCCCATGCCTTCTAAATTAAAACCTAATCTTAGCATGGCCTGCAAGATTGTGTGAGATGACTCTGCTTCCTTCAAATGCTGCGTCCCCAGTGTCCTTCCTAGTTGTAGAACAAAGAGCATGTTTTTCTACCTCTCAAACTTTTGCATTTAGTACTTTCTTTTTCAGACAGTTTTCCCCCTTACGTTCCCTTGAGTTTCTCCTTCTCATCATTTAGGTCTTAGTTCAAAAGTTATATCTTCATATCTTCAATATCTTTGAATAGCTTTCCCAGAGACCCCATTTCACCTGTTTCAGTGTGTTCGTAGTGCTTATTATCATATGAAATTCTTATTAATTCATTAATTGTTGAATGAATTAGTGAACAAACGGATGGAATATGCTAAAAGACTTACTTTCTATCAAAATGTATCAGCAGGAGGGGCCCCTGGGTGGGTCGGGCAGTTAAGTGTCTAACTCTTTTTTTTTTTTTTTTTTTTTTTAAAGATTTTATCCATTTATTTGAGACAGAGAGCATGAGAGGGAAGAGGGTCAGAGGGAGAAGCAGACTCCCCGCTGAGCAGGGAGCCCGATGCGGGACTCGATCCCGGGACTCCAGGATCATGACCTGAGCCGAAGGCAGTCGCCCAACCAACTGAGCCACCCAGGCGCCCCAGTGTCTAACTCTTAATTCCAGTTCAGGTCATGATCTCAGGGCTGTGAGATCAGGCCCTGCTTTGGGCTCCACGCTGGATGTGGAGCCTGCTTAAGATTCTTTCTCTCTCTCAAAAAAAAAAAGTATCAGTGGGAATCTTGCTCTCTTTGCCTATTTGTATTGTTAAGTGGTGAATTATTCAGTAACCTTCACATGCTTATCTACTTATAGTTTTTAAGTCATTCAGTTATTTTTTAGTTAACAAATGTTAAAAAGTTTACTATGTATAAAGGCATCCAGAATCATTTTTCATAAGTATTCTGAGGAAAGATGCTTTTATCAATGCAGTAAAAAAAATTCTTATTTAAGCGAAATAAGTCAGTCAGAGAAAGACAAATACTATAAGATTTTTTTTTTTTTTAAGATTTTATTTATTTATTTGACAGAGAGAGACACAGGGAGAGAGGGAACACAAGTGAGGGAGAGGGAGAAGCAGCTTCCCGCCAAGCAGGGAGCCTGATGTGGGGCTCAATCCCAGGACCCCAGGATCATGACCTGAGCCGAAGGCAGACACTTAACGACTGAGCCACCCAGGTGCCCCCAATACCATAAGATTTTTGATGGCATAGTTCTTACTTAGGTAATAAAGTATGTCTAATTATATTGAATATTAAAGTCAGTAAATATTTTTATCTCAAATGATGTTAGTAGAACCTCTCTTTTATTATTTTAATATTTTAGATGTACAGTTGGAGAAATCACAGATGCTATGAAAAAGGTGTTTGGTGAACATAAAGCTAATGATCGTATGGTGAGTGGAGCCTATCGCCAGGAATTTGGAGAAAGTAAAGAGATATCATATGCTATCAAGAGGTAATATGTGAGATTTCTTTCACCAGAATGTCTTTTCTGTTAACATAATCCCCGTGAATCAACTGCGGGCTTAATTTTCTCACATACCATTTGGAAAATATTTGAATTGACTTTCCTGTTAGTCTGTAGTTTTACTAATATAATACTTTGAATTTTCACCGTAGTTCCCTTTAGAAGTTTCTCATTTAAAACAAATGTTTTTTTAACTAACATTGATATTGCTTCATATCCCATAGGTAGTTATATTTCAGTCTCCTTACTACAGTATACTTTCATATTTTCCTAAGTTTATTCAAATTGTTTAATTGCTCAAATAATTATAAAATAATTTCCTGTTTGAAAATAAGTATTTGGTTGCCATCTATGCATAAATTAAAATCAGGCTCTCCGAACTGACAATAAATAGCACTGTCAAGCATGATTAGGAAATATAAATTAATATAAATTGATCATACTTCCCAGGTGTAAATGTAGCTTCCTGATGATTTTTTTTCTCAACCTTTGTAATAAATTTCCCTCTTTTTGTGTCACTAGTTATATATGAGATAAATATCAAAACATCCAAGTTGAAAGTCATCAAAATGGAACTTTTTTTTTCTTTTAACAAAAACAAGTGTAGTACTTTTTAATGTGGGGTGTAAATTTATTGATTTAAGCTGGCAGATATTTTGATTATATGTCATTAGAAGACACCACATCGCAGTCAGCTTGGAGGAGTTCACATTTGTGATGAGTAGGTGAGATACAGACAGTTCAAAGCAACTAGTGAGTCACATTTGTATAAATAACTCTGAAAGGCACCTTTTAATTTATATTTAAATATTTGTGCATATTATACTCTGGAGACTGGCTTACAAAGGTGAAAAGTTGTCATTTCCTCATCTTGCTTCACTGTGGTATTCTCAGGTGTTATGGGCTTATTGGCTGTGCCATCTTTCAGACTTTCCTCTAAGTGGAAGGTGGTAAGCATATCCAGGCTTTAATGGAATTCTCAGTTTAAATTAGAGATATTCACAAAATGTGAGTAAACAGATGTAAAGAGGTGTTTTTAAATAAACTTGAAAGATTTGCTGTGAATAAATTACAGTTTTTATGTCTTACCTTTGGACAATTAATATAGAAATTGTATTTTATTATTACTTTTTTTTTTTTAAAGATTTTATTTATTTATTGAGAGAGAATGAGAGAGAGCACATGAGAGGGGGGAGGGTCAGAGGGAGAAGCAGACTCCCTGCTGAGCAGGGAGCTCGATGCGGGACTCGATCCAGGGACTCCAGGATCATGACCTGAGCCGAAGGCAGTCGCTTAACCAACTGAGCCACCCAGGCGCCCTTATTATTACTTTTTAACAACTGCTGTGTTTTGAAATGTTCTTAGGGTTAATAAATTCATGGAACGTGAAGGTCGCAGACCTCGTCTTCTTGTGGCAAAAATGGGACAAGATGGACATGACAGAGGAGCAAAAGTTATCGCTACAGGATTTGCTGACCTTGGTTTTGATGTGGACATAGGTCCTCTTTTTCAGGTACTGATAATTTTGGGGGGAATTTCAAAAGAATGTCATAAATTACTTATATTTTGAACGAATAATGATAAGATGATAAACCATGATAATGTCTTTCAAGTTGTAAAAGAAGAAAATGAATTCAACAAATTCCCCAATTTATTTTTGAATGCATATAAATCCAGTTAATTATGACAGAAATAGGAAAGTAGTGTAATTTATGTTAATGTGCTTGTTTCTCAGATTTTGTAAAAATCAGTAACTAAAATTGTTATTAGGCATCTGAAACTGAAGGTTACTTTCAATGATCTTTTTATATCATTTATTGAGATTTGACTAATAATTTGTTGGAAAGATAGCCCACGTTGGATTGGTGGAAAGTGTTTTGAAGGGGAAATCAGGCATCAGAGTGAGAGAATATCATAATTAGATATCCTCTTCTTGTTATTCTCTAGTAGTATTTTATTTAATCACAGAATATTTGATCCAGCAGGCTAATAATTTGTTGGAAGTAAATGAAAGTGAAATTCTCTATAGAGTGATACAACAGTCATTCTCTACAAAATATATTTGGTTGAGTACATTGTAATAACTTTCATATTACAAGCTTTATCCACTATATACTTATTGATCATCTACCAAATGCTAGGTTCTGAGTTGAATAAGATACAGTTTTGTCTTCAGGGAGATTACAGACTCCTAAACAGAAAGAGATTTACTTACCAGTAATCACAGCAGAGTAATAGTTAATGTAGTTAAAGTTTGAACAAGGAACTTGTCCAAGTATTCTAGGAACTTGCGGTTGAACTGTGCCTTTTGGAAGCCTAGAGAGCAAGCAGGGAAGGGCATGCTAAGAAGAGCTGGCTTGAGCAGAGGTGCAGATGTACAGCGTCATGAAGGCATGATGCCTTCCGGTGACTAAGAAGTTCAGTATGATTAGAATACAGAGCTTGGGACGGTATGTAGATTGTGATGAATGGCCTTATATGTGCCATTCTAAGAAGTATGAACATTATCCCAAAGGTGTTTAGGCAGAGTGACTATCAAATATATACTTTAGAAAGCTCACTTTCCAGGAAAATCACTTTCTGAAGTGGATTGAGAGGAGCTGGAACTGGATGCAAGGAATCCAGTTAAGATGTTCAGTAATCTGAGTGAGAAACAAGGCAGGCCTTACCCACGGCAGTGTCAGGGTCTTAGCAGAAGTCGGCTAAGATTGAGAAGAAAATTTAAAGAAGGGACTATTTATGATAAGGAGGTAGGCTTAAGAGAACCAGCTTACGGAACATTCAGATGAAGATGACCATGTAAGTTGGATATGCATGTCTGGAGCATAGAAGAGAGGCCTCCATTACTTAAAACTGTGAAAACTGATTTAACTTCCCATCAAGAATGTATATCGCAAGATGAGAACTTGAACATTAAAAGAAAAAGAGAAGGAGGCAGCAAAGGAGGGAATGGGGTGAGAAGTGAGATAAAAACTGAGGAAGAAGGAGAGTTTCAGGGAAAAGGAAGTACTGTTATTCCACACTGTGGATGGGTCAACTAAGATGAAGACTTAAGAGTATTTGTTGCATTTTTACCAGCACAGAAGTAAACCTTCCTGAAGAGGCCCATCCCCTGTGGAATCTGTAAGACTTTTCCCTTTTTGAATTTTTATTTTAATTAATTAATTTTTTTATTATGTTCATTTAGCCAACATATAGTACATCATTAGTTTTTGATGTAGTGTTCAACAGTGAATTTTTAAATATTACTGTAGAGAATCTAGAAGAAGTTTTTATTATGAAGAGTTAGCCTGAACTTGTGGAGATAACATCTTTGAACTGTGTTGGTAGGCAAATTCATAAATACATTTAAGCTAGGTTTTGTTAAGAACCTCAGATATATTTTAGATTAAATAAAGATATATATTTAGATTGCTTTCATTCTTCCATTGAGTTGAATACTTTCCCATTCTAGTTTTTTACTCACATTCTACTACCCTTTTACTTTACTTTTTGTTTGTTTTAGAGAGGGGGGGAGAGAGAGAGAGAAGGGAGGGACAGAGAGAGAGGGAGACAAGCAGATTTCCTGCTCAGCGGGGAGCCCCATGTGGGGCTTGATCCCCAGGACCCTGATATCATGACCTGAGCTGAAATCAAGAGTCCAGTGCTTAACCGACTGAGCCTCCCAGGTGCCCCTTTGTCTGTTTTAAATAATGACCAAATATAATACATTCCTGATATTTAGTAATTAGCTTTTGGGAAATATTTCTTATAAAATAAAAGTAATTAAAAACAATGGTTGTCATCCATTGGCACTTACAAGAATTTTTCAAAGAGCTGCAAGTTCATTTCCCCATTACATGCTATCTATAAAAATATAATTTGCCATTTAGTACCACCAACTTTGTTAACATAATACTTTGTCATTAAAAAAAAGAAAAGAAACACTTATCTATGGATGAAGGTACTTTCCTGCAGTTCTGTGTCTGATTTAAGTAAAATTAGATTTGAAGTTTTAAAATGTTCAATATTTGGTAACATAAAATACAGTTTAATATATATAAGCATAAAGCACAGAACTGACTTGTTTAAATGGAATTTTAATCTAATAAATTTTGGTAACATGGATGATATGAATGATCAATCATGCATAAGTCAATTAAATTTCTTAATGCATTAATACCAAGAATATGCACATTTTCTTAAAGGTTTTAATTTCATAGGTTATATTTTTCACAGACTGAAGGTTTTACCAATATGCTGTTTGATTTACTTAGAGATCTTCTTGAATGTGGCTTCATTACTGAGAGCGTAGGATCTTTTGTTTTCACACTGAAATTATGAGCCTTAAAATACTGCAAATTAAGGAAATCTTCAGATTTTAATAATTTTTTTCAGCTTATAATTGTTCAGTGGTTTCTGAGATAACTTTATCCTCCCCAAATTTCTCAATTTACACTATATTTACAATGGGAAACTTGTAGGTATCTTTTATATGAAGTTATTTAAATACATGCAAATTATCAAAGCAAATGTCACAGAGTCATTGCAGAGAATGAATATGATCCTGGGTAACTCAGTTCATAACTGAATACTTGAAAATATCCTTTATGATTCTGTATAGCATACTGGTTAAATCCAGTTAATAATGAAGAACAGCCTTCTTGACACCATTCCTTCTCTTGTTTATGTATTTGCCAGGGTGCTGTAGCCCCTTAACTAGTTTCTAGAGTTCTCATGTTATTTTGATTGATGTGTTGTTGTCAATTCAGTGTCTTCATGGGAGACCAAGGTCCTCAGCTTCCTAGTGTGCCATCTTGCTAATGTCGCTCTTTCCCATTCTGTTTTAAAACCTAAGATTCACTTTTCACATCGAATTTTATTTTGTCTTTTACTTCTTCATAGATACTATAACATGTTGTCTTATACTTCTCAACCACTCAGTAAATGTTGATAAGACAACAGATGTATTTTTCAAAAATTGTAATGTGAGGAGATAATATATTTTGCCTGTATTCCTTATCCTAAAAGTTTTTTTGGGGAACTATATTTTGGTGTAACTTAAATCTAATTGATAAATTCTAGGGCTAGAAGCAAATGAAGCACTAGTGTTTATTTTATCAATTGGATGAGTTGGTATTTATGATTTAAGAATGATGAAATATGAAGTTATATTCACTTCAAGATTTTTAATGAGGAAAACCTTGGAATGTCAATCAAGTAGATAACAGTTTTAAAATACTCTTTGGAATAAATGATGATTTGTTTCTTACTTTCTGATTGCTTAGACTCCCCGTGAAGTGGCCCAGCAGGCCGTGGATGCAGATGTGCATGCTGTGGGTGTGAGCACACTTGCTGCTGGTCATAAAACCCTGGTTCCTGAGCTCATCAAAGAGCTCAACTCCCTGGGACGGCCAGATATTCTTGTCATGTGTGGAGGGGTGATACCACCACAGGTATTGTTCATCTCCTGTATTTTTCTAGTACTATGATGGGAATCCTGAGTAATATTAGTTTATATGTAGTTCCCCTTTACTGTATACGTTTACTAAAGATAAATTTGCTGTAGATATTGATCTAAATTATTTCCTAGCGATTTTACTAAGTAAATTTTACTAAAAAAGTGGGCAATATTCTTTCCTATTCAACCTATATTGTCATTCATTATGTGTAATTTAACAGTTTACAAAGCTTCTATGAGGGAATTATTTGCAGACTAGTAACCTAGATAGAGATCTACTTTCTTCATATTCAGTAAAGAATGATGGAAAAGGAACAGGGTAAAAGTAATAAATAGAGAAGAATGGTAAACACAGTGCATATATCAACCCCTAGCCACAGACAGTGAGCACTCTTTGTCGTGGTAAATGAAGTGAGTCCTTTGGTTAACCAGTCAGCACTTGCTTCTGTTGTTTAAAAGTGCTACCTTGTTCAGTCCTTCCGTGTTTCCATCCATGACTGTTGTCCTAACTCAGAACTGTATCAGTTACATGGTTTTGTAAAACCTCATTAAAGCTGATTTGATTGGGGTATAGTTTTCTTAGAGCCAAAAATATCCTAATTCAGAAATAAATGGAATCAGCCTGTCCTGAAAATTCAATAGTTTGAATTTCCCCTGATTGGGGAAGAGGTGGATTCTTGAACAAAAATGTGGATCATCTTAGAAAAGGAGAAATGAATGCTAGGTAACAATCAATGATGTCAGTTAATTTATTAATGGGGTGGGGGGATACCTTCCACATATTACCTTAACTATCAGTTAAAATAATTAGTTAAGATATAAATTTGGTCTACTTCCAATCCAGTTTTTAATTATATCAAGTTTTCTTTTTATATTGAGAATGGAAAAAATAGAAGAAGTGTATATGATATTGCTCAAAGAAAATAATCGATAGATGCTACAGTGACCCCTCCACTAGAGCAGGAATCAGTGAGGTGTGATCTTATGTCTGGGCCTACAATTTTTTTCCTCCATACCGCTCAGAAATTAAAATAGTGACTTATATACTACTTATGAAATCAGAAAATATATGTATGAAATTGTGAGTTTGATAGTAATATGGGGCTAGCAGGCAAACTATGTATTATTTATTCTTTCTAACAACACAGTACTTAAGGTGATATAGTCAACACAAAACTGCTTTTGTTAATGTACATGCCTATTTTCACAAATATAGTTTACTATATGGGACTATAAAGGGCATTTATTTATTGTCTATCTATGGAAACTTTTATCTGTATTGCAGTTTTAGAGTCTATAATATCTAAGCTCTTAGATGTGATGTTAAAATTTAAGAACCAAAATAATTAGGCTGCACAAAATATTGGAATTGAATATGAGTTGACAAAAAATACAGGTCTGTTACCTAAGTGAGCTGACATCTTCAAGAAATATATTTCACAGAAGTTGTATTAACCCTCTGGATATTTGAATTACTCAGAACATCTGTAGATGTTTTCCATACTTTTTTCCCTGTGAGTTTAAAGACTAAAGATTATTTTCTGTAATGGCACACATGTGTGTTAATATGAGTATCCTTCATAATATAACTGTAGCAGTCAACATCAATGTGTACACATAGCATAATGTATAAACTTGAATCACTGTGTTGTACAACTGAAACCCTGTAGCACTGTGTGTCAACTATATTCGAATAAAAAAAAAGTAACAAAACAAAACACCCCCCAAAAGTATCACCATTCAGGGGCGCCTGTCGTTAAGCATCTGCCTTTGGCTCAGGTCATGATCCCAGGGTCCTGGGATCGAGTCCCGCATCGGGCTGCCTCCTCCGGGGGAAGCCTGCTTCTCCCTCTCCCACTCCCCCTGCTTGTGTTCCCTCTCTCGCTCTGTCTCTCTCTGTCAAATAAATAAATAAAATCTTTTAAAAAAAAAGAAAAGAAAAAGTATCACCATTCACTAACTGCAGACAAAATATCTTAGAGGAAGTAAATAGCTTCGTAAACTCAAACCTATAATGTGATACTACATTCAACACAAATAATGACAAGTAGTGATAATTTAGGTGAGAGAAAATTGTATGGTTTTGGGCTTGGAAGTTCTTGATCAGTAGGTCATACTGCTTCTTACCACATATCACACACTGGGGTATTTGGAAAATGGGTGCTAGTGGTTATTATTAGCAATCCCGGGAAGGATTCTTTTCAGCTCCAAATGCGAATGGTATACCAGTTGAGAAAGCTGGGGGCATCGGTGACAAAGAATAAAGGACAGTGTTTGTTGTCCTAGTTTCATTTCCTTGAAATTAGAAATATTGCCTCTTCTATTAATTAAACAAATTCTTTCAACAGGATTATGAATTTCTTTTTGAAGTTGGAGTTTCCAATGTATTTGGTCCTGGGACTCGAATTCCAAAGGCTGCCGTTCAAGTGCTTGATGATATTGAGAAGTGTTTGGAAAAGAAGCAGCAATCTATGTAACATCCTGTTTTTGTGTTAGCTTTTTTCTAAAATAGTCTTTCAGTGACAATCAGAGAGTAAAACCATGTCTTCAGTTTAATTCAACACTTGATATGTGCTTTCTTGAAAGCTTTACATTAAAATACCTGACTTATAAGAATTTTGTGATGCTCTAATTGTATATGTACAGTCTTTAAAAATTTAAAAAGCGTATATACCCTTAAAAACTTTACATGTTTAATACTTCATCAGAAACTCTAGACAAAGGTATTATTTTATTTTATTTTTTTATTTTTTTAAAGATTTTATTTATTTATTTGAGAGAGAGAGAGCTCATGAGAGGGGGGAGGGTCAGAGGGAGAAGCAGACTCCCTGTTGAGCAGGAAGCCCGATGTGGGACTCAATCCCGGGACTCCAGGATCATGACCTGAGCCGAAGGCAGTTGCCTAACCAACTGAGCCACCCAGGCGCCCGACAAAGGTATTATTTTAAAAAGTCATATTTATTTGAAGTATTTCTTATAAAACTATTTCTATTTTAAAAATTAAACTTTACCTAAAAAAAATCTGACTAGTCCCAATTCTTCAGTTTAGCATTATATTGACTTGAGCACCAGAAAACAAAATCCATATATGAACAAAATAATTACACCTATCTTGGAAAAAGTATGAAGAGTATAGAGAAATATATTATGGTTGTGATCTTCAACCAAATTCTACTGGAATCACTTCAATAAGAATATTTAATCAGACCTAAACATTGGAATAAGGAAGAAATGGCAGAGTATTTCTTCAAATCTGACTTTACTTTCTTCCTGGGCATGCGCATGTGACCTCCTTATTGCTGGGCTTGGCTCAAGATCCAGGAGAGTGGGTGTTTATGAATATTCCCTAAAATGAAAGTGTTAGGTTGTTAATATGGCTTTCTCCAGAATGATGATATAAGTTAGGAGTGTAGAAGGGCTATGATACCTGGAAAAGTTAGTGGTATAACTCAGTCCAAGTCTGAATACAGGCCTGAGAATCAAGAAAGCCCATAGTGTAAATCACAGTCTAAGGGCCGGAAAAGGTGATATGACATGCCCCAGATCAATTAGTGAGGCAGGAGATAAAAGGGGTGGATTCCTCTTTCCTCTGCCTTTTGTTCCATTCAAACTCTCAACAGATAGGATGATGCTCACAGACACTGGAGTGAGCAATCTACTTTACTAAATCCACTGATTCAAATGCTAATCTCATCCAGAAGCACCCTAACAGATACACCCGGAAATAATACACAATCAGGGCACCCTGTAGCCAGTCAAGTTGATTACCTATCATAGGTACCTATGACTTAAAATTATCACAGAGCCCTTGTACATTGCTGGTGGGAATGTACAGGGCTGCTGCTTCAGGGGAAAATGATAGGATTCCTCAAAAAAATTGAACAGTTACCAAATGGCCCAGTAATTCTCCTAGGTTTACATCCAAAAGAACTAAAGTGGGGTCTCACATAGATATTTGTGCACCCATGTTCATAGCAGCTTTATTCACAATAGCCAAGAGAGAAGCAACCCAAGTGTCCTTTGAAAGATGAATGGATAAATAAAATGTGGTATATACTTAGAATACTATTCAGCCTTAAAAAAGAAGGAAATTCTGACACATGCAGCAACATAGGTAAAACTTGAAGACAATATGCTAAGTGAAATCAGCCAGGCGCAAAAGGACAAATATGATTTCATTTATATGAGATTCCTAGAATAGTAAAATTCATAGAGACAGAAAGTAGAATAGTGGTTGCCTTGGCCTAGGGAAAGGGAATGGGACATTAAGGAATTGAGTGGTTATAGCGTTTGAGTTGGGGAAGATGAAAAGTTCCAGAGATGGATGGTGGTGATGGTTGTTCAGCAGTATGAATGAACTTAGAGCTGCAGAACTGCACACTTAAAAATGGTAAATAAGGTAAATTTTATGTTACAGGTATTTTACCACAATAAAAGTATTTAGGACAGTCTTGACAGGTAGTATTTATTTTATAAATGCTATTAATATTGTTACTGTATTATTGCAATTGTTGAAAAAGAATGAATGGGAAGGCAGAAAACTGGGAAGGTGGGCAGGAGCCAGGTTATGTATAGAGGCAAGTTAAGGGATTTGTACTTCATCCTGAAGATAAGGACAGAATCATAAAAGGGTTTTCACTATGGAAATAATCTGATAAGATTTATATTTAGCACAACAGCTGTGTGGAACATGCCTTTTAATGGGGCAAGACTGGCAATGAGAGGACTGTTAGAATAATGTATTAGAGAAATTCTCTTATCTAAACTTTCCTGTCCTGGTGCTGCTCAGAGATGACAAACATGGAGAGGATCATATCTTATTTTGGGAGACTGAATTGACAGAATCTGTCTTGTATCTTTAAAAAAAAAAAAAAGGCTCTTGATCCTTGGGTATTCACTGTGTAGAATCTCCTATATCCCCTCACCTATTTTGGCTGTTCTTTTGTGGGCCGTTTTTGATGGGCAGTGATTTTGAGACTGGATATACTGGCATAATGTCAAAATTGGGAAAGGGTAAAATTATGGGATTTGTTTTCCAGTGATCCTTCTGTCAATACTAGAGTTTTTCTGGCTTTGGAAGCATATTAGGATGATGTGTTTAGGGTACCATGAAGACATCAAAATCCTTTCCCTGCAACTTAATGGAAATATCAGTGTTATATAAATATTATCATAGTATAGGAAGTAGAGGAGAGCTTTGAAGAGGCTTCCTTTCCGAACAAAACCTGCTTGAAAGTAGAAAAATTAAAGCAACAAAACCAAAGAAACAGGATGATTTATTCCTCTGATTTCCATTTCAGGGAGGGGGGATTTATACAACGGAGGGGAGAGCTGAGGGGGTTGTTAAATAGCTCTAGGTCTATCTACCCACAGAAAAGGTTATGCCATGGGTCTCTGCCGCCCTCCACTAGCATCTTTAAATTCCTATCCACTTCATACTACTCAAAATTTTTCCTTTACAAAAAAAAAAAGTAGTAAAACCATTTATGTTAAGACACCGCTAACGTAGAAGATGTTTATTTTACCAGGTATATTTTTATTTTAAATGCGGGAAAAAACTTATCAAAGTGATGAATATGTAAATATGCTTATTGCTATCTGGTAGACACCGTAAAAATGATGTTGATGATGGTAACAATTAATGTTATTTCTACCAATAGGCAAATCCCGACTCCATTTCTGAAGAATTATGACCCATCCTTTAGGTCATTAGGCAAAGATTTGTGCCTAACATTATGAAAAATTCAGCATTCAAAAATATTTTCAAAGAAAAATCATTTTGGTTTTCCTGAATAAACATAATGCTATTGTTTTGTTTCTCTGATCTTCCTTTTATTTTTTTTCTGCTGTACCTGTAGGTGTCTCCCTAAGTTCAGGATTATTCTATTTCCTTAAAAAATATTTGAAATGATGCGCATCTTAGAGACCCATAGGCTCTGTAAACACTGTCAGGAAAAGCACAACTCTTTAATAATCTGCTTAGATGCACCTAATGTCATCCTTTGTGATTGTGATTTGTGGTCAATACAACTACATGTTGATAATTGTTCATGAACTGTGCTGCATTTGTGCTAAAATGATGTGTTCTTTAGCAGTGAAGCTAGAATATGACCTTGGATATGAGATTCTTACTGAATTCTATTTAGTAAATTCGTCTCTAATTCACATTAACTCATTTTAAGTTACTAATTCTTCATGGCCTATTTCCACCCTCTGCATTCAAACCTCTTGTTATACTGACTTCCTCTTACCACTTAACATGAGATCAGGGTGTGATATTAAGAGTATTTACACACAACACAAAACACATATTTCCCTGAAGCCCCTTAAAAAAGAGTAAGGCAGAATTTAATAACTTCTTTCAGGATTATTCTTTTAATACCCTTTTGGTTCTGAGATCACGGGCAAAATATAATTAAGATAAATGTCATGAATTTATGTAATATGTGCTTTGGTTGGTTACCATTTGTTAAATTCTAACATGCTATTACTTTTGGAAAATTAAAACATGAGATTTCATTGTGTTTTAGCAGTGCTGCATATGGCCAGTTAGCATTACATATGTCTATAGCAAAACGACATTTTTGCTGTTTAATTCTTTTTGTGAATGAATAGCTTCGCCTACAGCTTGCTTGGGATGGGGGTTGGGGGAGGGGGTAGAAAAACAGAGTAACGGTGATGACATTCTTAGGTTTTCTGGACTGTTTTTACTTGACTGCAAACAGTCTGTCCTATTGTCTCTTTCAGTTTTGTCATTTTATTAGACCATACGGTCATCAGAACAATTTAGTGACAATTTTCTGTCAGAATAAATGGTTATTTAGACAATAAGTTTAAAAGGACACTAAGCAGATGACCCTCCTTGCCTCTAACATGTTCTTCGGTTTAAGGCATCCAAGACCCCTAAACATACTTTTTAAAATTACAAATTCATCTGGTAAAAGCCTAATATTAAATTAAACGTTTACATTTGATTCTAAAACATTGAGAGGCCTTTGCTAATTGTGCACAGCTTATGCACTGCCGAACTCCAGGGGGAGCCATTTACTTTGTAGTCTCCCGCGGTCCTAGTCTTGCAAGGATTCTGCTGCGATTTGCCGTCTTAAAAGAAGGATGATGATAGAGCCCACGTCAAATGTTTGTTTTAAGGATTAAATGCGATAATGCACGGAACCTGCTTTGAACTATGCGGCAGACAAAGACCAATAAATGTTTTCTATAGTAATTATTGTTTTTACACTTTATGCTAGCGTCACTTCTAGCCCTTGGAAATAAAAATAATATATGCATTTGACATGCTTCTTATTCTCAAGGGGCTGGTAGCCAGTTTGCAGCAGATGAGCTCCTAAGGAGATTGTGACTGTGTGTTGTAAAGGAGGTCTCCAGGTAGTGCTGTGAGAACACTAAAGAAGTTGCCAATTTTCTCCTGTGGGGGAAATGAAAGGTTCGAAGAGGAGACTACACCTGGAGCCTAAAACAATGAGAGAGGTTAAGTGGGCAGAAGTGTGAGTATGTAAAACAGGTAGGTGGAAACAGCTTATTCAGGGAAATGGGACAGTCAATGTGGTTGAAGCATGCAATTCATGATAAGGTTGAAAAAAGGATATGGATCTTATCATTTATTAACATCTTACCGTGAAATCTTTTTAAAAAATTGATTTCCTCCAGGTAGCTCACTGATTTCAGTAGAAGATAAATTTGTGTATTATTGAAGCAGCCACACAATTTTATTTATTTTTTTCTTTTTATCTGAGCTATATGAATTTTTTTCTCTCACATCCTTTTTTATAACTAAGGCCTTTGTGATAGAAAATAGCTTTTTCAAATGCCAATGAGATAGGAGGCCAGGAGACATTTTGCATTTCCCTTTTTGCCTAGGATTGGCCAAGGCGGCCGGTGATTAGGGAGATACCTCTTGTTTTGGAATCCTTATTGATTTCTCACTAAAAATGCAGTTTAGTTCACAATAGACCTCTTAGTTTCAATCCTTTTTGTAAACCTTACACTCAAACCCAGGGTCGTTGTAGTAAATATGTGTCACAAAGGAATCTGGCATCACTGGCAAATCATTCCATAGCTTGGGGGAGAAAGTAAAACTTTCAGATATGTGCTGTTATATATAAGTATGTTGGCAGCATCATTTAAATAAAATGGTTCAGAGGCCAAAAAAGGAAGACAAGCTGTGTTCCCTGCCTTTTTAGGTGAGAGGAGTTAATCACTTCTTATTTGGCTTGCCCAAACAGAAAGACAGTTCCCCCGCCCCCAAACCCAGCCTTTTTGACTAGAATATTTATTTTGGTTACGAGGCAAAGAATAGAAAAGATTTCTTTCTTTTTTTTTTCTTTGTCTCAGGATTCCAAGTATCCTTTTTGCCCTCCAAAATGCTTATTATAGAAGACATTTGAGATAATTCTAGACTTACATTTGCTAAGAACTCAGCTAAGGGTTCTTTAAAAAGTGTTCTTTAGCGAATTTGTGAGTATGAATCACTCTTCACTTGAGTAAAAATTTTTCAGTAAGATATTTTTCCTGAGGATGTGGCTAATTTGGATTACCATGATTTACTTGATAAAAGATGTCATTTTACACATTCAAAATTTCTGTGTTCAAAGTTGCTATCCATTTGGACGATAAATTTGTAGCGCAAGAGAAGAAATAACTACTATGAATCCAAAGATGTTGCCCCAAAATACACTTTCCTGCGTGCTTGTACTAGAAATTCCTTTAACAGTAGACTGCATCTTTAATTCCAGTTAGGACTGAGAGTAAACTGCAAATAATTCTGGAAGAGTTATTGACAATCCATATCAGATCTTTTTACACACATGCATTTTGATCTGGAAGAGAATATAAAGGAGCTAAAGGAGTAAAAAGGGTATTTGTGTGAGTAATAGAAGGGGGGAGGGGCAGAGAAAAGGGGCAGTTTGAGGTATATTCTTGCAGTGGATTTTCTGCACAACGGGAAATTTGCAGCCAAGGTATATTTTTAGTCACCTGTGCACAGCTTATGCTCTCATCTACCCTACCACCCACCCTTATTTCCAATGAAAGTATGGCTTTATGGAGACTAAGTTTAGTTGAAGAACCAGGAGAGTCCAACACGCGTATGATAGAACAGTTTCTGAAGAGAATGTTAACAGGAACTCTGCACTCCATAGGGAATAAAGAGTGGAAAGAAAATAGTGTGCTAAGGAATGCTGCATGTACCCTTTCTCTATATGGATACATTTCCTCTGTCAAGTTCTTTTTTTTTTTTTTATTATGTTATGTTAATCACCATACCTTACATCATTTGTTTTTGATGTAGTGATTCATTGTTTGTGTATAATACCCAGTGCTCCATTCAATATGTGCCCTCTTCAATACCCATCACCAGGCTAATCTATCCTCCCACCCCCCTCCCCTCTAGAACCCTCAGTTTGTTCCTCAGAGTCCATAGTCTCTCATGGTTCGTCTCCCCCTCCGATTTCCCCCCCTTCATTTTTCCCTCCCTACTATCTTTTTTTTTTTTTTAAAGATTTTATTTATTTGACAGAGACACAGCTGCATGTACCCTTTCTCTATAGGGATACATTTCCACTGTCAAGTTCTTTTTTTTTTTTTTTTTTAAGATTTTATTTATTTGACAGAGAGAGACACAGCAAGAGAGGGAACACAAGCAGGGGGAGTGGGAGAGGGAGAAGCAGACTCCCAGCTGAGCAGGGAGCCAGATGTGGGGCTCGATCCCAGGACCCTGGGATCATGACCTGAGCCAAAGGCAGACGCTTAATGACTGAGCCACCCAGGCGCCCCTCCTCTGTCAAGTTCTTTATTTCATTAAATAATTTGAGTATTTTTAACAGGTGCATATGCGTATATTTGTGTGTGCGTGCGCATGTGTGCATGCACAGGGCTAAAAGAAAACATTTTCACTTCTTGTGTCTGCTGAAGGTCCACTAGATAGTGGTGAAGAAGTGCAGGTGTTGTGGAACTAACCTAATTGTGGGTATTGATGGGTATAATGCTTCCTAAGATTCTGATTCCAAAATGAATATATTTTCCTTTTTTGCTTTCTGTCCCATCGATCAAGCTTCCTCTGTAGGCTTTTATGGTTGTGTTTGCAGGATGTAGTAGCTCAGCTCAATCTCAGTGAATTGTATGGAGGTATGGAAAAAGCATGGACTTGGGCATTAGACTGACCTAGGTTCTAGTTCAGCCTCTTCCACTTGTTGGATTCTGGGCAAGTTATCTACTTGTCCTAATGAGCCTCAGTTTTCTTAGTACTTTAATACTCTTCTTGAGTGTTTTTTATATGAATGTGTGTCTCAGACAGAGTAAACACTGAAGAATGTTAGTTTTATTTCCCTTAGAAAGAAAACAAATGTATGGTTTATCCAATAAGACAATGGACAAATTTTTCACTCAGTTAAGACTGGAACGAAAAAAAATCAGATTTTTTATTTTACCTTAACTACTACAGATATCAGAGGACACTAGTACATAAGGTATGATATTTAGTCTGTTTCCAAGGTGTGGATTTGTGATGTATAGAAATCTACAGCAGCACATCCAAAATAAGTTCTGTAAATGGATTTGATTTGAGTCACCTTGTCAGTTTAGAAACAATATCATAAATATAAATGACAAAGTCCCAAGGAAAGGCAACAGACATGCCACTTTGCTAGCTTTCACAAAACCTAATTTTCCGTGCAATCTCTAGTGCATTAAAAAAAATGAAATGTAACATCAGTGTTGAAGGCTATCTCCAGATGGCCTTTGATTAGCTACTGAGGGGGCTGCTTCTATTCTCTTATCAACTGTGCACATTGCAGCAACAATTTTCACCTTTATATGCAATAAGCTATCGTTGAATGAGACACTGAATGACACATGAGGACTGGTCCCTGAAATATATTTTGAAATGCCACGTGCATGGCATAGTTCATATGACCACAAATCTGGATTTGCTCTATTTACTTGAAGGTCAGATAGTGTTGGTTTGTAATCTCAGGAGCTTCCTGGATGAAACATGAAATTGGCCCCTATTCTTGGAGGGCAGGGAGAGACTGAAGAAGAGGCAGACCATTTCAGATTGGTAGGTGGTAGTTTTAACAAGCAAGGGAACTTACTTATGAGGCTTGTTTTGGGTAGCTGCAAGATGGGTTGTTCTCCGCACCTGACTGCCAGAATCTGAAAACTTTATATAGAGGTCTTAACTGGGTTCAGTCATGAAATTAGTCCAGAGGGTCTCAACAACATCTTAATCTCAAGGCTATGTCCTTGAAATGGCTCCAGCTATGGGAAAACAGGCATTCCAAGGACAGGGGAGGGGTGAGGAGCCTCAGATTGCCCAGGTCCTGCTCTCAAGTCAATTGGCAGTCACATCCTCTCCATGACCTCACCCAACAGACAATGTCCGTGCATGCCTTTTTGTTCAGTCGTGTGTATGGTTTTTTAAAAATTATTTCTGTTTCGACCTCTCTTATGAGAGTTCCATTGAATGGGATGTATCTCATAAGAATTTTAAATTGGAAAAAAAATTATTGAGACTTTATTCAACTAAGCACATCCCAACTGTTTAAAACTAGAAGTTCCTTTGTAACAGCGGGTCAAGCTAATTTTATTAAGAACACCGAGGTTAAGGGAAACTCTTAGTTTCACTTTACATTAGCGTACAGAAAATCTTTCTGTACTTTCCATGAACTTCTCTGCCATTTTCCAGTGCCTTTCTACGTTTCTAGTTGCGTGACTTCTGTAAGGATCGGCTTAGAGCAAATTCATTCAGAGTTTCCTAGTGGTACAGATTTAAGGAAAAAAAAAACTAGAAAGATAAAGAAGAATGAGAGCTTAATACATATATTTTAGGTAAATTTTTGGATAGAAACTAAATCCTGACAGTGTTGATTTATATGGTTATTAAGGATGTGAAAGCCAGGTTATGGTAAGCCCTTGATCTAAATAGGAGGAATTAAAGATCATCAAGAACAACATACCTAGGGGCGCCTGGGTGGCTCAGTTGGTTAAGCGACTGCCTTCGGCTCAGGTCATGATCCTGGAGTCCTGGGATCGAGTCCCGCATCGGGCTCCCTGCTCGGCGGGGAGTCTGCTTCTCTCTCGGACCCTCCCCCCTCTCATGTGCTCTCTCTCATTCTCTCTCTTTAAAAAAAAAAAAAAAGAACAACATACCTAATGAAATGGAGGGCAAGGACTCTTCTGACCAGCTCATTCAGTCCTCCAAGGGGCCTACATAAGACCATGGAATGTGGCTTTCTCAACTCATACTCTTTGGGAATTAAGACTATGGCATAGTGACCGATATCTATGCTGATTGGTTGGTGTTCACATCAAATGATCAGGGAAATAGAAAAATAGTTCTGTTGTAAGAGAATAAACTCTCCTTAACAATGAACATCTCGTGTGGAGGGAGAAGACAGCTGAATAAAAGCCTGTGGTATCCTGTAAAGATGAAGCTCTTGATCAGAAAGAACAGACATGGAGGACACCCCGGGAGGAAGAACTGGAGCAGAGGTGGAAGAAATGGCACTTGTCCTGCGGGCCACTTGACATTTCATTCCGAGAAGCATGTGTTGGGATCCTTAATTACAGATGAGAAATGGGGCCCAGAGTGCTTAAAGGGCTTTTCAGCTGAGTGGTGGAATCAAGCCTTGAAACCAGTGGCAACACCAAAGTCCACTCCATTTCCGCAGACTGTCGCTCTGTTCTCCATGTCACTCCCATCCTCCTCCTCCTCCCTGCAGAACCATTCAGGACTCAGCCAGGCTATTTCAGTGGGAACCAGAGACACTTGCCTCTTAGCTAGTTTTGCTGTATTGATTCAATTGAGATTTGCCTCCCATTTGCCCCAAGTATATAGAGACTGTCCTCCCTCACCTACTGTGTTCTCTTGTTCCCTGCTCTAGATGACCCTTGTACCGAAAGCCTCTCATCCAAAACTAAAAATTATTGTCCATTTAGAGGCAAAAAAAAAAAAAAAGCATTTGTCACTGATTCAGTTGCCAAAATGGAATTGACTCCTCTTGTCCATCAGGAATTAGGAGAAGGTGGGTGTTTGTTAGCAACTTTGGGAGTTCCCACGTTTATCATGGGGTATCCCAGGCTTATCTTATCCTGAGCAAGACTAGTAGATTTCTACTATCTGCCATCAAAATCTTAAGAGTTTATAGAGAATCCTTAATGGGATTCAGTCACATACACAGTCCAGATGGTCTCAGTAACGCATGATTTTCTCAAGGCTTCATCCTTGAAGTGATTCCTAGTATAGAAATAGTGGGTGAAAATGTACATTCTAAGGACAAGAGAGTGGGGAAGGAGCCTCTGATTGTCCGGGCCCATTTTATGGGTCAGCTGGTGGTCATGTCTTCTCAATGACTTCCTTCAACGGGAGTAGAGTCCAGAAGATATAAGGAACTGACTAAAACACAGTGAAGAAAGCCCACGATACTCTGAATATCCTTAGAAGAAAAGAAAGTCCAGTTGTTTATTCAGGGAGCTGTGGATTAGGTACTACAAGGTCAGATGGAGCAACAGAGCTGAAATGAATAAGCACAGCTCCCTTGAATTCAACTTTACCAAGGTATGTGACATTTACTCTTAGTTGATCCTTTCCCCTTTCCTAACAGATAAGAAAACTGACACTTAGAAAGGCAAAATAACTTCCTGAAAGTTTCACATCCCAGTTGTGGTGAAATAATGATTAGCCCCTCAGCTATCTGAGACTCTCAGCTGGCTAGGTAGATTAAGACAAACTGCTGCCAGTCTTTGCTTGGCACTGGGGCAAGAATTCACTCACCTCAGTGTCTTTTGTCCATCCTCGGAAATTCTCCCTTGTTCCCCTTCCATCCTCTCCCTAATCCTCCAGTTCAGCCTCTCCCATCTGAGTTCAGCCAAGCCAGGCTCCTGGATGTGGCCCTTCTGGGTCAGTCTTGCTATGCCACCACTTACGTATAGACACAGAACCTTTCTGAAGTCACACAGGAGACAGGTGATTATACACCATCAAATGCGAACAACATGGAAATGTGTAGAGAAAATGTGAAAATTCTACTTCATTCCAGTCTCTAGATGTGCTCACTATAAAATGTTATATGTGTATCACTTATATATGTTTTTATGTTTTATAAGTGGGACAATTCTGTATTACGGTTTTGTGAATTGCTTTTTATAAAAATGTATTATGTCTTATGTCAGCATGTGTGGATCTACCCCATTCTTGTTCATTGTCCATGGCATTTCAGAACTATGGTTATGTAACAACTCTTCAATGGATGAGCATTTAGGTTGTTTCAATATGAGCACCAATCTTAATGTTTATTTCAAATTGAGTTTCGGGATTGGAATTGTTAGTTCAATGCTTTTCAGCATAAATATTCATTCTTCTACTAAATAATAGAAGCCTCCTCTCAGTGCTTTAAATTTGAAAGGAAAAGCGGCAATAGCATGCCAGTGTCGTCATTCATCTTGGTCATAGGAGAGGGGGTGAGATGGTCTTGCCTCAGGTGAGCCGTGGCCAGGTCATCTCCTTGGAGCTTTCTTTCAGATGGCTTTATCTGTGCCCACCTCTCCTGGGATAGGTAGGGTCTTTACTGCCCAGACCTTGGAAGTACAAGATACTTCACTTATGGAGGACCGAAAAACCAGAAAACCAGTGCAAGCCAAATATGATTATTCTTTCATAATACCTTGAGTTGGAAATAAAAAGGAATTGTTTTGGAAACACACTTTGATCTGATATTTGTCTTTTGGAGTTCTGCAACTTTTATTCTCTGCCTTATGGAAACAATCAGTAAAACAACAAGACTGACAAAAATAAGGGAGTCTAGCATTCCTGATATTTGGTCCAGGATTTCCCAAAACATCAAGATGATTTACTCATGATATTTTGAGCTTGTGTTAGAGACTTTATTTCATAAGGGAGACCCAAACTCTAAAGTCAGAGGCATTATTCAGAGAGTAAATGCAAGGGGAGAGAGTCACTATCTAAGTGGATTGACAGAATTCTCTAGGGCAGAGTTGAATGCCATCCAGCGTGATCCAACTCCTCAGCATCAGCTCCCAGGACCTCAGAGTTAGGGATAGTTAAATACCCCACTCCCTGTTTGGCTGTCTCTTTAGTTCCTGAAATTTTGTTCCATGGAATTGCCTCCCCCAGCCAGAGGGCTTGACTGTATGTCTGGGTCACTTATTTTCAAGAACATTAACTGATGTTTATGGTGGCACACACAAGATGCCATTCCCCAACCTCTCTCACTCATCAGTTTCTACCTGTCTAGTCTGCCTGTTCTCTTAGGTTCCCTTTTCTATTCTTCCAAATGCTCTAGTTCCTATTATTTCTGTGCTAATAAGTGTTGTGTCTACCTATAATACATGTTCTGATCTCTATTGTTTCTTCAATGTTACACAAAGGTGCTGCTTCCTCTCTAAAACATGCCAATATTCTTCCATTTTTCCCTATTCCACTCATGGAATATTGAGCTTCATATGCTATTGGAGCATTTACTAATTTGTATTGTATCAGACTCTGCTCTTACAGTGTAGGGACTAGGTCTAATTCACATTGATTTTCTCCACAGTCTAAAATTTGCACAGAGAGTAGAGGCCCAGTAAATACTGTGGAATTAAACTTCTTGGCTGATCTTGCATTTGTGGCCCCTGTCTTAGAATTTATACATTTATTGGGTGCTAATTTTTCTTGTTTGCTAATTTCCTCTTCTCCCAGACCATGAGCTAATCTTTGGTAGTGATCTGACTGTGCAGCGCCTGGTTTCCCTGGCTCAGTCTCTAGTTTTAGCGTATCCATTCCAGTTCTAATTGATGTCCATGATTTCTAAGTTTGTATACTACTACATTTGCAAAGTTGAAGGAGGCTTAATATGTGTTATATGACTAGTCTTTTTCCATACTGAGATTCACTTTCTTCATTGAAAATATGGAAAGTGTAATTTAATTTACTTTGCTAGGTAATGTGAAGATAAGTGAGATAATTTATTTGAAAGTGCTTTGTGAAGGGTCAATCAGCATACAAAATGATGTTATTAGTAGCAGTCAATCGTGAGCTCTTTGAGAGTAAAATTATCTTATCCAGCTTTATGGCTGTATGGTGGATTGTGTTGACTGCTCATCCAGCAGCTTTCTACACCCTACAAACTCCTTTGTGTTTCCTTGCCAGCAGAATCCTCATCCTGCTGTAGAGGTTGAAAATGCCTAAATACTCTCTCTGTTACATCTCTGGCAGCTAGGATTTGGGCAGTGGATACAATTTCAGCCAATGAGGTCTGAATGGAAATCAGCTCTGTGATTTCTGGGAAATATTTAACCCCCTGATTTAAAAAAAAAAAAAAAAAAGCAGGAAAATAAAATCCCGTTTTCTGCTTTGCCTTTCTGTGGTTGCTGGGAGGTATGATGGCTATCTTGCCATAGCAAGGAGAAGAGCCAAAAATGAGAGCCAGTAATCTAAGGATGGCAGAGTAGAAAGTGGTCAGGAACATGGGTCTCTGATTCTGTTGTTGAGCAACTACACAGACCTTACGTCCTACACTGCCTTAGCTCCAGGGCTTCTGCTATGGGGTAGAATAATTCTTACTCTTATCAATTAAACTGGTTTCACTGAATATTCTGTTCCTTGCTCCCACAGCATTCTAACTAATATATACTTCTGTTGTATCCTTCACATATCAAGAGCAAGTTCAGGTTCTTAAATACTCCCTGTTTGATTATAATTATATTTATCTCCATCTCATGTTTTTGCGAAATAAGCCGTTCTAATGAACTGAAGTTCTTAAGACTCCTTGCAAAGGCAAAGAAATTGCACCCCAGGAAAACAAAGACAGATTGTTCAGATTATCTGACCACGTTATTAGCAGCACTCCACAAGCCCAAGGCCTGAAATAAACGAGACTTAAATTGAAAGCAGACGTGCTATAGGCAGGATACAAAGATTCACTGAAAATGAAAACTATGATCAAGGCCATTACTACCAACTGTGGCTCTGCAGACTAGCAATGCAATGTTTCAGAGCTTTTTGCTCAAAGAGCCCCCACTCTTGCTTCACTGTGATAATTGCTCGGTTCTTCTCTACTTCTCTCTTCCCCTCTTTCTTATTCCTGGGGCCAGTGTATCAAATGTATATAATTTCATGAGCTATATAATAACTGAAGAAACACTGACCGCCAATATGCTCAGAAACACTCAAATTTGTGTATATGCTTTTTAAGGAAACTGCCCTTAGAAAAATCCAAGGCTATTATTGAAATCCTGTGTCACCCAAAATAATCCATCTAAAATTGTTTATCAGTCTACAACCATAATATAAATGGCATCAAATGCATTTTACCAGTTGGATAACCTTCGTCATTAAAGCTTTGCTTTATAATTCTATCCTAGCCAGCGATTTACTCTCAGCATGAAGAGGAAATATTGCTTGAATGACTGACAAATGCCCTTATCAAGTGATTTTACTGGTCTGGCAAAAGAGCTGGCTGGTCATTAGTGGCTACAACAATTTTATGACCCGTGAAATTGCTTAGTAGTGGAGTGATGGTCCATAAGAACCGACCAAAGCGAAGGTTCTGTTTTTAACCACAGCCGGAGACCTCTGGAGCCTCTTTTCAGATATTAGGACAGAGCCCCTTCTGCTGAAAGGTCCCTGCAGTGACTGATGCAATTTCAGTGCCCCGAGAGCCCAGGCTTCCTTCTCTCATAATTGGTATTGCTGCCGAATTCAGTTGTTTTATTGTCTAACGTGGAGACTCACAATTATCCATTGAGTCTTACTGTTCAGTTAGGCGGAGGGAGGACACAAGTGTAAGCAGGAAGGTGTGAAACCAGGAAACATAGATGAGAATGAGAAAAGACTCATTGACTTGAGTCTAAAAGTGTGTACAACAGAGCAATCTTCAGTGCCCAGGGCTGGGTGGTGAGAGAACTCTTGAGAGAACTTGCGAGAACTCCTACCGTTGTGAACTCGGATTTGCATATGGAAAGACTGACATCCAAGGGATTTGGGGTTACTGGCAGTGGGTCCCCAGTAGTGGTAGCCTCTCAGGCACCTCAGGTCATTTCAGCTCATCTGTGACAGTGAAGAGAACAGGTTGACTGCTGCCTTGATATGAAGTGTGCCGATGTTGGAAGACTCGCAGTTGCAGTAGCAGAAGTGGCCAGGAGAGGTCAGCATTCAAAAAGACATGGGAGGACTCAGCCCTGGGAAAGCTGTGACAGCCCCAAGCAATTCAGAAAGGGTCGGTATCTATGACACCGACCAAAGGAAGAAAAGGTGTAGTTTTCTCTCACGGATTTGAGCATGAGATAATTTCTTTTGTAAGTACAGCATGGTAGGATTGCTGTGGGCCCAGTCTTTTCCTTCCTGGTCCAAGACTAGTTAAATTTGTTTTCTTTATAATAATCAGCTATTTCCTGCTACCTCTAATTCTCGAAATTTATATTCTTTTCCTTATCTTTCTGTTATTAATGGCTAGCACTTTACATAGTATTTATGTATGTCTTCTGGCACACATATACGCACACATATAAGACAAACATACAGAGAAGCATGTACCTGTTTGTACATAACACAATTAGATTTTTTTCTGACAGTGTTTATTCTAAAATTTCCAATTAATATCATGTTACTTTGTCATGCCATTAAATACTTTTGGAAAATCTGTTAACGACTGCTCCCTATTCTATTAACAGGATATAAGTAATTCATGTAACTACTCCACCATTGAGCTTTTCTATTGTTTAGTGTGGGGTCTGCTTGACCTCAGTGGCATCTTCCTTAAGGAGAGGCAAGCTAACATGCTTTCTGTACTTTGAGGACACAAGATTGAGGAAGAAACCTAGTATAGTAGAAACTGCCTGGGATCTATGCTTAGCAGATTTGTATTTCCATCCATACTCCACCTTTTCTTAGACAATCGTTTAACCTATTTTACCCAGCTTTCTCACATGTAAAAACAGGATTAATAATATATATAGTTTATATGGTTATTATTATTATAGTTGTAAGATTATAAGGTTATTATAGAAATGAGCTAAACCTTGAGAAAGCAATGGCACTTAGAAAGTGGTAAAAAAGTATATTCTAAGAATTACAAGGACTTCTCCTTTCCTAAGCAAATCATTAGAAGAGGACAAAAACCAAGCAGCAATAATACCCACACCAGTGAGTGTTCCTGGTCACAAAAAAAAAAAAAAAAGAAAGAAAGAAAGAAAGAAACCAGCTCTAACTAAATGGAATTTATTGAGAGGCCACTGGACACTGGTCTCCAGGACATCAGTCCCTATTGTCACCAGCATCCTCATCCTTTGACACTCTGCTCTTGACTCTCAACTTCACCCCAGCTGCTGTGAGTAAACACTAATTCTTTCTTTAATTGCTTTTTACAATGTTTCTGTAGTTTTTAAAGTGTATGTTTTGTACTTCTTCTGTTAAATTTGCTCTGAAGTATTTTATTTTTATGATGCTATCTTAAATGAATTGTTTCCTTAATTTAATTTTCAGATTGTTTATTGCTAGTATATAGAAACTCACTTGGTTTTTGTATATTGATCCTGTTTGTACCTTGCAGAGTTGCTGAATGCATTTATTAGTTCATTTGTATTTTTAGTAGATTTCTTAGGAGTTTCTATATGCATGTTATCTGGAAATGGAGATAGTTTTATTTGTTCCTTTCCAATCTGGTTCCCTTTTTCCCCCCTTTTTCTTTCTTAGCTATCCTGGCTAGAACCCCCAATACAACATTAAATAGAAGTGGCAAGAGTGGACATATTCATCTTGTTCCTGTTCTTAGGGGAAATGCATTAAGTCTTTCACAATTAATTATTATAGCAGCTTAGTTTTTCCATAGATGCCATTTGTCAGCTTGAGACAGTTTCCTTCTATTCCTAGTTTGTTGAGTGTTTTTTTTTTTTAATCATAAAAAGGTACTGGATTTTGTGAAATGTTTAGTTTTTGTTTGTTTTGTTTTGTTTTTTCTTCCTCCATCTGTTGAGATGATCATATGGCTTTTGTCCTTTATTGATTTTGGTGTATTACATTGATTTTCATGTGTCGAATTATTTGGTTATGGTGTACAATTCCTCTTATATATTGTGGATTCTATTTGCTAGGATTTTATTGAGGTCCCAATTTTCTCTGAATTATTTTGTATTACTCTTTCAAGGTTCAGAGGCTCAAATTCTCATTTGGAATGTCTGTTAGCTGATGCTATGTCAGACGCATAAGCTGCAGCTGCCAGAGAGCTGGGAAACACGGTGTTTGTTTTTTGTTTTGTTTTTTTTTTTTAGGGAGTAAGAGCTAGAATTCCACCTCTTTGAGATTCCCCTCAAATAGGAAAAACTTTTTCTATACTAGCCATCCAAAAAATGACAAATGTTCATTGTAACATTCCCTCTAAACATCCACATGTGGAAGTTACTATTTTGTGTTATAAATTAATATTTATATTTATAAGCATACAGCATAAAATGTCATGAAAGGGGCAGGGTTTTTGTTGGAGACGGTGAATTGTTTTGCATTTTCACTTTGACGTGCAGCCTCTTCAGTACCTCTGGGCTAACGGTGTAGGCTCAGGGGGGTGCTTTTTGGTGGAATAAATATACTTCAAGTGCTGAAGAGCCTCTCTCTCTACTTTTCTTCTTAAAGCTATTTCCTGCTGCTGAGTGAAGAAGGTAACAACCTATCTCAAGAAAGTCAGAGGTCCCCTCTGTCCCCACTCGGCCCCATGCTTCTGTGTAATTCTTCCTCCGTACACCATCCTTCCACTCTCAGCACACATACCCACGTGTACTGGCAGAGCAGGCCTGAGACCCTCACCAGGGAGTCAGAGAGAGGTAAGTGCCAATCCTGGGCCCCTCTCGCACAGTGAGAAATCACCAATCAAGGTGCTCAGTGCATGCCTGTGAATTGATTATCCGGTCCATGATTTAACACAGGACTGCCTTCCCATAGCACCAAGGAGAGAGCACGACATTGCATACTGTGTTGAGCAGAACTCACTTTTGGTCACGGAACTACCAGATCTCTGAGAAGAGATCGGTCAACCTTCAGTTTACGCTCTACTGAGGGCAAGGCATCGCTGATAATTGAACACATAATTGAACACATGTATCTCTTGACGACAGGCTGATGTTACTTACCAACTCGACTGTCTCCCAGTGTGCTATTCAGAGTGAATGAGCTCATTCTCTGATTGTAGAGGAATTCAAGCTAAACATGCTCTTACATTTTAAATTAAATCCTGCATTTTTTTCTTGGAAATTAATTTAAAATGATCAGATACATGTTTATTTGATATAGGAAATGCTTCTGAATCTTGCTGGAGGGACATCAGATGAGGATTTCATCATCAAGATGGAACAGGGGACAGGGTCATGACTCAACCAGGAAGTTGCTAGTGACAGCTGAGAGATGATGATCAGGACACTTACCCTCTGGGAACAGATGGTGGGATTTATTGGCATCATCACATTCTGAAGTGGAGAATAGGGAAGTGGGAGGTTGTGAAAAACACTTTTATGGTAATTTTCAGTTTTTGCAAACAGAGCCAAGTTCATGTTCAGGCCAATAGGAGGAGCCTGTCCATGGTTTGGTATTGGAAAAAAGTGAAGTACGGTTTCTGAACTCTGTAAAACCCCATTAGCTCTCTTTATTAATGACTCTTATACCATCATTAAGAGCCATTTTTGTGGGTTTCAGGCATAGCTCTTCAGTAATTCTCTTTTAAAGTTAAAATATTCTTGGGAAAAGAGACATGTGAAACCATAGTCAGCTTTTCTCCACTTAACTTGAAACATTTTTTCCCCCTCATTTATTTAAGACATTATTTGGCACCTACCACATAGTATTTTTTTTGTAGTGTGTGTATGTGAGATAGAGGATACATAGACAAATTCTAGAGCTTTTCCTCTTTAGAGCTTAAAGTTTGGTTAAGAAAATAACACATGTGCATAAATCACTTTAATATAAGGCACACAGTGATGTATACCTTGAACAAAATGAAGGTAGATTTCAGAAAGGAGAAAAATTTCCTTTAGTTTTATATCCATTTACTAATTTAAAAACTTTATTCAATAAATATTTATTGAGCCATACTGTGTGCTAGGCACTGTGCTAGGCACATATGGAAAAAAATAGGCATAGTCTCTTTCTTCATGGAGTTTGCAGTCCAGATGGGGGACAGAGATTAAATATATAAGTTCATCAACACATATATAGCTACACTTAGTGTGTTAGCTCCAGATAAAGAAAACAAACTGCTCTACATAGGAGTAATAAGGTGGCCTCAGTTATCCTGGGATGTTGGGAAAGGCCTCTCTGCCAAAGTGACATTTAAGTGAAGATCCAATATTGAGGAAGAATTAGCTGGACAAAGACCAGGAGAACAACAGAGGGAACAAAAAAAGAAAAATAGAGGAACAAAAACTCCATTGACACATTCTCTGAGTATAGTATAGATGTTGGAGAGATTAGGGCAAGATGAAGTAGGAGATGAGAAAGCCTAGGGAAGCAGGTACTGATGGACTGAGCAGTGTACATGGAATATTCTGGAAAGTGATAAAAAATACCCCACAAAAAACAGTGGAAGAACTTTTCCCTCATGACAATGAGGTATAATCACTAACCATGAGCCTAAAAATGGAAACTATGTTCTTATGAGGATATCATGAGGGTTTAATTAATGAATGTGGGTAAAGTGCCTACTAAGTGTCTTGATGTATAATATCTCCTCAATAAATCTTAGCTCTTTTTCTTTCTCCTCTCTCTTTTACCTCATTTCCTTGCTCTCATTTTTATTTCTGGATAAAAGAGGAGGCATAACTGGATGGCTTCAGGTGGGCATCAGGTGTTGTTGGGTACCTAGAGTCAGAGAGGTACAAAAATGGGAGTGGGAGTCACTTAAGGCAAGGTGATCATCCTGTGACCTTGGGAGGCAGTATGTGCAGTGGTTAAGAGTGTGGAGGCCTTTGAAGTATGAAGCTTCACTATGGTTCCTGTGAGCCATGGGATTATGATTAACTAAGCCTCATGTGCAAATTTAGATGAATATCTACATCAATATGGTTGCTATGAGTACAAATATAACAAGGTCATCTATGTCAAGTGTCTATCATGGTACCCAGCACAAGGTATAGTAACTATTTAGAGCTTTGCTGGGAATCGATCCTCCCTAATTGATGCCCTGCTTTTTGTGTGTGAACTGCGCATGCCATTTCTTCATGGATCCTTCTCCATGGGCGTCGGGAAACTCACATCTTAGTCTTACAGCTTCTAAGGTGCAATAGTCCCAGGAATTAAATTTGGGGAAAGAATGAGAAAGGAGAAGGAATAAACAGGTAGGGAAAGAAGGTGACTTCAGAAGAATTGCTTAACATCCCTGTTTCAAAATTGCAGGTGTTTTATTTAAATACATCTTTTATATACATTTTTTATTTTAAAACAGTTATAGATTTATAGAAAAATTGAGATGATAGTATAGAGGTTTCCCATATTTTCTTTATTATCAACACCTTACATTATTATGATCCATTAATTACAATGCATGAACTATTATTGATAAATAATTATTGGCTAAAATCCATATTTTATTCATATTTCCTTGCTTTTACTGAATGCCTTTTTACAAAATTTTCTGGGATCCCATCCATGATACCACATCACATTCTTGGTCATGTCTCCTTAGGTTCCTCTAGATCGTGATGACTTCCCAGACTTTCCCTGTTTTTGATAAGCTTGCCACTTTTGAGGGCTACTTTTATCATGATTAAATTTGGGTTATATGTTTTTGGAAGGAATACTGCAGAAGTAAAGTATCATTTTCATTACATCATATCAAGGGTACGTACTATCAACATGATTTATCACTGTTGTTGAGGACAGCAAGTACCCATTTGAGGGGACTGCAAGGGAACCAACTTTCATTGAGTAACTAGCTAGGTCTGTTTTATTTATTACCTATTTAATGTTCACAATCACTTTAAGAATTATGTTTTCATCATCATTATTTTGTAGTTGGGGAAACTGATATTTAGAGAAGTTGAAAAACTTTCCCACCCCAGCATTTAAAATATAGACATAGTATTCAGAAGGCTCAGGTGTCTGATGTTAAAGTCTACTTTCTTTCTACTGTACCAGCTTGTCTTCCTTGTAATTGGGCATTACTGACACTTGTTAGGCTTGAGATTTATCTGAATAGAATTAAAGGAGTTGTGTGATATGTCAATTAGTAAATTGAGTAGGAAACATGTGGCTTCTCTGATATTGGATTCAGATGCATATTTTACCTGGAGGCATTTGTTGGTAATTTAAAGGTACGCTTCATACTAATTTAGTCTCAAGTGAGATCTCCTTTATGAATTGAAGCTGGTGAGTTCTAATGAAATGTGAAAAGGCAGAGGTGAGCAAACATGTTTAGATATCATGTGCTATCCCCATAAATAGATGAACTTCCTTAGATTTGATCTAGAATTTTGATGAGCAGTTGATGAAACATTCAGAGGAAAATAGCCCTGTAATTTGCTCATGCCAGTTCGTTCCTTTGGCTGAGGGATTTTTACGGTGTCAGGAGACAGAGTGAGAGGATTGACTGTGAGTCACTATTTAAATGTTCTCGGTGCAGTGACCTGTCTCCCTGCTGGTATTCGTTTAATCAGTGAGGCAGTCATGTCCAGGGAGCACATGTTAAATGAGTTTCTGAAACATTTCTTTCTAGGCCAGATACGTGTGCCTTTAACAAATTTTAAAGTGTTGGTTACAAAATGGAAAGATATCTCATCACTACTAGTTACAAACTTTACATAAGCATTTAATAGAGATAGCCTAGAATAGTGTTGATATCAGGGATATAGGAATTTAACTGACCTCAGAATGAATCAGGAACAACAATAAGAGACAAGATGCACATCTAAATTTTTGAATTGAAGCTAGGGTTCCACTAGATGATGCGCTGAGGGGGTTGATGTGTATAATTATGCCTAAGGACACTTGGAATTCTGTAGCAGACACCGTGTGGTCTACCAGTTATTTTCCCCCTTACTTCTTGGTAATAATATCTCAGATTTCTTTTGGAGAACAACTTCTGCCCAGAATGCTGGTCTTCAAACTTGTGTTTTCAAGGGTAGATCCTGATTGGCCTGAACAAATCAAGATAGCCCTCTCCCTAGTCATACTAATTGGTTATGGATGAGCAAGTGATTTGAAAGGATCCAATTAGAAAGATAAAAAGGATCCAATGAGAGTAAATCTCAGGAATTTTATTTTGAAATGATGAGAGTAAGATTCTTCTGGTATTGAGAGAATCTTAGAAGTGCTACAGCCTCAAGGGAAAGAGCTTGGATTTGTTGGGGGCCATGAGATAGAATCCTAGAATGGAGCCAAATCTGAGGAAGAGAACATGTGGTAGATTCTGGAGATGTCTTTTGAGTCCTAGATCAAGCTGGCGGTACCTGAAGTCAGATGTCAGACCTGAGCAAATTAATCTTTTTTGTTTGCTGAAGGCTATCATACACATCTATTTGTTTATTTGTTTGTTTGTTATTTACACCTGAAAAATTTATAAGTCTCCCTTTGAAATGGCACTGGCTTCCAATTCAGCCACAACACAAGGGTGAATTATGGGGAAAATGAGAAAAAAAAAAAATCACCATGAAAGTCACCATGAGTGAAAAGAATGCCTGGCCTGTGTGTACCTGCTGCTGTCTTGATGGGTGAGACTCTACTAGAACACTCTAACCCGTATGCGTGCTTTGTGAACCATCCCTTCACCCATGGGGGAAGAAAAGTGGAGTGGTGAAACCTGTTCTCTAGGGCTCCTTACATTCTGCTGTGAATTTCCCTCCCACAGAGGCTGAGAGAGACTGAGGCAGAGAGTAGAAATCAGGGAGGTGGACAAGGTCAATAGTCAGAGTTGTTGCTCTGGAGGTGGCTGGGTCCTGAGAAGAAATGAAAGCAATCCATGCAGCAGTAGCAGAGGGGCTGCAACCCTGGTTCTGTGAGGAAGGAAACATGGGGGGTGTTGGAGGGAAGTTACCATTAGCTACAGTCAAAGCTGCTGGGACATGAGTGTCTTCCAGGCTATCCATGGAAGCATCCCTGTGGCGACTGAAACTATTTTGGAAGTGAAAACCGGGAAAGAATATATATGTGTCAGCAGGGTGGGTATGGGTATTTATCAGTGACAGAGCCTGGGACAGTGTATTTGGGGGCATAATCACTCAGGTTTACCAGACATGCTCTGTGGTTGATCATTTTCTTACATCAGAGCATTCAGTCTCCAGAGAAGAAAGATGGTGCATTCTCAGTATTGAAAATGTCCGTTTTAATCAATGATAGGAATGCTCTTTGGAGACTTTAAATTTGTAAGTCTATCAAGGGGTTAGATATTTACTTGAGCCCGCTGTGTGACACTAGTCTGCAAGTCAGGAACTTGAGTTTTATATTTGGATCTGCCTTTAATTAGCTGGTCATTCAGACTTCCTGGGTCCCTCTTTGCCACTAACTAGTTACAGATACTTGGATAAATTTTTAAACCTCCTTGGTTTCTTTTTCTGCAAAATGTGACAAATATATCGCAGAGCTGCTGTGAGGATTGAATGTAGTAATATATGTAAATCCTTTAGGACAGTGCCTAGAACACAGAAAAAAAGATCTCAAATAAGTCTATATATCTCCCCAAAGTTGTGATTTTGGGGTGGGAAAAAAGATATGTGAAATGACTTATTATTAAACTTCTTAGGAATAAGGACTCCAAAGTCTAATAATCTTCACCCTCCCTATTGATCTTCGACGGATGAACCCAATGCCATTCAAAGTAAAGTTTAGTTGGATGTCTTCCTAAGAAGGATGTAACAGTTAGTATTCATAGCAATAGGCTCCAGACAGAGCAATGACAGGGTGAGACATCCGTGGAAAGAATGTTAGAAAATAAAAATGGCCTATTTCATCATAGGTGATTTAGATCCATTTATCTTCTCTGCATCCTTTGTGGTGAATGTGGTGCTATCCTTATCCTTTGGTGCTAGAGATGAGATCATTTTTTTTTTTTTCTTTAAAGCTAGGGGATGAGGGCAACATGTTCTACTGGTTTGAGAAACTTCAAGTTTTAATAATACTACTATCCTCTCAACCCTATTATTAATTGTATATCGCTTATCAAAGTTTTCTGACAATGAGAAAAATATTCAGATCTAAACACAAAGTCAATGAGATACAAACAAGTAGCAAAATCTTCAATTAATAAAAGATATTAGAAAGAGTGCTCCTTTTACAAGACTCACCAAATGAAGTGCTTTTTCATCTCAAGCAATTAAAAAAATATTACAACTTGAGAGTAACTGTCAGTTTCAAGAAAATCAATGCCAATTAAACAAGAACAGGGTGTTCTTTCTAGGGTATTACCCTAGAGGAGGGAAAACATGACATTACCCTTTGTCACAGACTTACTGACAGCATGTCAAGCCATAATATGGGATATAATTGCACAGGTATTTTGATAAGAAATTGAGGCTTAAATTCTTGTTTCCCCATGACGATATAAATATGTGGCTCCTTTGCTCCATTCCTGAGGGTTTGCTCCTTCAACTCTTCTACCTTTTAAGACCTCATCTTTTCATATCTCCCCTGGGGCATTACCTTTGTAGACACCTCTTTTCTATATCTTCAATTTTTCCTTAACTTGGCCACCATGCACACCCGTGCTAAGGGGTTCTTTTTCTTCCCTTCTTATACAACCTTCTCTAAATCTTAATCACTTTCTGAAACCAGTTCTTTCTCACCCCTCATCTGCTTCATACGCATAGCACTCTGCTTCTGCCCTTTTTGCTCAAAGGAACTACTCTTCTCAAAGGCATTACTGATTTCCTGATTAGAATTCTATTGGACATTCTTGGTAATTGCCTTTCTAGGGTAGCCCTGTTTCATTTGCTACCATTAATCTCTTTTGACTTCTCAAAATGACGTTCTACTTTTTTAACAGTCATAACACCACCGTCTGTAGTTTCTCTACATACTTCTCTGACTTTTCCCTTTTGACTCTTTTGCATTAAAATTTTTTTTATTTCCCAAAGTGTCTCATTCAACCCACAGCTCTTAGTCTACACATACATTGTCCATGTGACCACCAAAGGAATCCATTTAAAATTTGGGTTTGATCATACCACTTGATTACTTTAAATCCTTCAGTAACTCCCCAAGGATAAACTCCTCCATGTACAAATATTCTCATCTGTGGTTTGTCTGTTCCCTGCCTAACTCCATAGTCCCATATTATTCTCTGCTTTATAATTTATAATCTGTTATTTTCGAACTACTCATATTTCCCCACTGTATTTTCTCACTGTTTTGCTTCTGTTCATATCCCCCCTTTTGCCTAGCTTGTCCTTTCCTCTTGTACTTCCCTTCACCCCACCCATTCACCTGGTTAGCACCTACACGGCTTGGTCTGAGCTCAAGTATATATTCAGGAAGCCCTCCCATTACCCCAATGGCCAGGTTAGGAGTCTCTCCCTAGTGCATATTTAACATGTGTGCATGTCTCCATCAGTATAACCACCTCAAAAATTTTATAATTGTCCATTTATGGGTCTGTATTCACTATAGATGGTAGGTTCTTTGTGAGCAGAAGCTATGTATTTATCTTTGTCTACCCCAAGCTCAGCAGCCCAGCAGAGTGCCTGGAACATCAGTTTAGTTATTCCCCTTAATACTCTCTCCCAAAAAGACTTCTCAGGAGAAAATCACCTTTCTTTGTTTCATTCTGGCAGAACTTCTCAAATTTGGTCACTTAAATTCTGCCAGACTTACTTATTTTGTGCTACTTGTAAGGATTAAAGGCTTTGAGGACCTAGATAAGAAAAAAGAAATTAGGTAAAAAATAAAAGATATACTATTTTCTATGATTCATATTATGAGAATACAAGGTATTTGTTTTACTCTGGAATGCCAAAACTTACTAACAGTCAGGATATGATGACATTTCTATTTATTAAGTACTATAGGTAGTACTTCTAATATTTGTGCCCCAAAGACTCATGATGTAGGAAAGAAGATCATGTTTTATTCTTTGGATGAAAGCCATGAGCCTGAGAAACATTCAAAGAATGAACAACCTGGATCCTCCCATTTTTCATCCCAACCTTCATACCTTAGACCTTAGGACCTTAGACCAAAGTCAGGGCAAACTTAGTCCTGTGTACTTAGATAATAGGTAACTCTAAATCATAATATTTGTTAGGACTCTCTAATTGATATCCACATTCTTGAGTTATTGGCAAATGGTTTCATCAAACTTATTCTACATATCAGTACCAGAGAAGAGATCAACTACTTCATCTACACTTTTGGATAACCTGAGCTTGTCCTACTTTCTTAGTATACTCCAGCATTCACTTCTGGGTGTATCTTCTTTAATTAAAGATATCATAAAAGTTAAGCATAAGGCCCCAGAAATAATACTGATGGTATAATTTTTAACTATTAAAAAAACTCCACAAAACCTGTGGGACTGCATTGACATCCATAATTTTTGGCTAACATACTGCAACAAAGGGCCTCTCTCTTATGATTCGTTAGATCTTTCACTGCTGCTGAGTTTCCTCTGATACTGTTTCATTCATGGAACACTGGAATGCATTGCTGCCAAATGAAAGAGGATGTCCAAGGAATGAAACAATCTGTCCCTAAAAGTCACCTGGTGCCTTCACTAAAAAATCAAGAGACTGGCCCGAATAATATATTCTAGGAGACCTAATTTGGAAAGGCCCTGGTGTCACCTAAGAGCATCTCCACTCAAGACAGCAATCTCTACTTCAGCTGTCTCAAGTGCTAGTAATTTAGCTCCCACGTGCATATATCAACGAGGGAGAACATTCTTGCTCATGATGTGTATATTTTCTATGCATATTTTAAAGGATTGCTTCTTATGAATTTTATATTCTATTCATTTGTTTTACATTATAACTTTAAACTTTTCCTAGGTCTTCATGGTTTGCCCCTCTTCTTCCTTCCTGTGTTCCATTCATCAGGCATCAACTTTTAACACCAACATTAATTTGGGGTCAGACAGATGTGCACCTGAATCTTGGCCCTAGCACTTCTTAACTGAAAGACATTCGCTATGTTACCTAGTATCTCTAAGCTTTCATTTCTTGTCTGTAAAATCAGAGATCATAATGATTACAGAGTTGTTACAATAATTGAGTTTGATAAGCACCTACATGTTAATTATACTTCTTTCCTTTTTTTTTTTGAAATTGGATATCCAGAGGTATAATAGATCGTGTCCCTGACCTCAAGTTTCCCAGAGTTTACTGAAGAAGAGACAAATGTTGATTAGTATGTTTGTTACTAGAGCTATACATAGTAAAGCCCTAATGAACATGTGATGGTTCATCAGACTATCCATAATTATTTCAACAAAACTTTAAAAATTTTAAAAATGCAACCAATAATTATGTATCATAAATTTTAGAAATTAAAATAATCAAAAAGAGACAAGAAAATTGTATTCCACTCTAAGCACTGATGACATCTTGTGGTATTTATTTTCAGATATTTTTCTTCTGTGTGTTATATTTATATAGATATATCTATATCCACATATTATACTTCTGTAAATAAAGGAGCACACATTAAATACTGCATTTTGGGACCTTATTTTGTCTTTCAATAATGGACTATGATTTGCTTTCCAGAGCCACAGTTTTTAATTAATTAATTTATTTATTTTATTCTTATGTTAATCCCCATACATTACATCATTAGTTTTAGATGAAGTGTTCCATGATTCATTGTTTGTGCATAACACCCAGTGCTCCATGCAGAATGTGCCCTCCTCAATACCCACCACCAGGCTAACCCATCCTCCCACCCCCCTCCCCTCTAGAACCCTGTTTGTTTTTCAGAGTCCATCGTGTCTCATGGTTTGTCTCCCCTTCCGATTTCCCCCCCTTCATTCTTCCCCTCCTGCTATCTTCTTTCTTTTTTCTCTTAACATATATTGCATTATTTGTTTCAGAGGTACAGATCTGAGATTCAACAGTCTCGCACAATTCACAGCGCTTACCAGAGCACATACCCTCCCCAGTGTCCATCACCCAGTCACCCCATCCCTCCCACCCC
>NC_138376.1:37452206-37474561 GCF_054177405.1 Leptonychotes weddellii | reverse complement strand
GCTCAACATAATACCCTCCAGTTCCATCCACGTCGTTGCAAATGGCAAGATCTCATTCCTTTTGATGGCTGCATAATATTCCATTGTATATATATACCACATCTTCTTTATCCATTCATCTGTCGATGGACATCTTGCAGAGCCACAGTTTTTAAACACCCTTTTCTTTTAGCCAAAATGCTACATTTTGGATATTTCATCCCCTACTTTATAAGTGTTTCTGTTTTCTTTTTCAAGGCATCCCTGGGGGAATTCAGTGTTCTCTTTACAGAGGTAACTCTTGCCAGGAATTGGTGATGGCATATTGTGGTAGCAGCATCAAGTTTTGTTCCCAGAACTCTAAATGTCACTTTTAACATCTGGTTTTTTGGTGGACCCTTGCCAGAAAAAGAAATATATAGGACAAGGTTGTTCTTCATTCCCCAAGGCCTCACCATTTTTAGTACTGTAGCACTTAAAACAGAACACAGTGAGAAAAAAAAAAAGTAACCTCTTTAATCTACAGTGTTTTTAAAAATTATTTATTTATTTATTTATTTATTTATTTATTTATTTATTTATTATGGGGAAAGGGGCAGAGAGAGAGGGAAAAGAGTCTTAAGCAGACATCGTGCTGAGCATGGAGCCCAACTCAGGGCTCGATCTCATGATCCTGAGATCACAATCCTGAGATCACACACGGAGTCGAAACCAAGAGTCGGGCGCTCAGCTGACTGTGCCACCCAGGTGCCCCACTTTAATCTACAGTTTAAAAGAAGTCTTATTAACTGACCCCACTTATGTTCTAAATGAATTCAGACAGAAACAGGGCAGAAATGTTCTTTTTCAGAGTCTATTCGAAAAAGGTTTTACAGAGAAAATTAATAACATTAATAACATGCCCAGAAAAGGGTTGTTTAGATTCTTGAAAAGAAAATTATTTTTATATTTTTTGAGACATTATTTAGGTGCAAACATCATTTATATAGTACATGTATTTTGGACACCTCAATTTCCCATCTTATGTGTCTACTTTCAGTGGATTCCCATTTCCCTATTCTGATTTAGAGTGGGCTAGAGAAAGGGGTGTGGAGTTATTTGCAAAGGTCTTTGGTGGAGCTGTATGTTCACCATGCAGTTTTCCTAGATGCTTCAGGGAGTGCTTCTCTTATAGGTCCAGCACAGAGCAGAGGGAGTCAGTGGGGACAAGGATTAGGGTTCTCTTTTCCATTCTTGCTGTTCACCTTAGGTTCTGCTCAACATGAGAGTAGGAAATATACTAGCAAGATCTGAGACTTAGGTGTATTTATAAAAGCCAGGCTGTTGGTCAATGGATATAAAGTTTCAGCTATGCAGGATGAACAAATTTTAGAGATCTACAATACAATGTAGTGCCTACAGTTAAGAATACTGTATTTGTTAAGTTTGTAGATCTCATGTTAAGTGGTCTTACCACAGTAAGAAAGAGAGAAGGAAGGAAAGAGAGAAACAGGAAGGAGAGAGGGAAAGAAAGAAGGTAGGAAAGAAGGTAGGAAGGAAGGAAGGAAGGAAGGAAAAGACTTGGGGGAAGTGGGATTTAAGGATAAGGGAAGATGATTCCCCTTCCTTGCTTTGATTAATAGGGATATTTCAAACACTAAATTTGGATAGTTTACTTTCTAATTTTCTACTTTCCCAATTATTTTACAGAGCTGTTCAAGTAATTGACAAGCTGTTGCTTCAAATTGACCTTCCCTCAAGTGACCTTATTGTTACAACATTTACTTTTACTGTCAAATGCAACTATTCTTTCTCTTTCTCTAGTGGTGGGAGATGGAAGAGGATCTTCCTGTCTATTTCCATACCTTCCCCTTTGGTATTCTTTCTGACTTGCCATTATCTTACTGATGAAGGATTTTTCTAGGTCTATCTGTGTTTAGATTAGGAGCTTTCTTAAAAGCCAGGATCTGATCTTTTGATTGTTCTTTGTTTCTCTGACTGTGCTTTACACAGAAGGGGTTCAATATATTTTGGTTGAAAATACTGACTGATAGACCGAAGTTTTCAATGTCAAAGACAATATTCTATTGTATAGTACATAATTCAAAAGGCCTTTGAAGACCAGAAATAGCAAACAAGCAAAATCACAGAAGCCTCTTCAATTCCCACACAGAAGTCAGAGCCGCATTAGATATTCCCAACTGTCAGGGAAACATCTGGGATTCTGTGCAATGCTTTTCTTTCTTACCACTAACTGTAGAACAAATCTGGACTATTTCTGTCATAAATGAAGGTAACAAATAGACAAGATAAAATATGCAAGGTCTATCCACCCTCCCTCCCCTGAAATCCAGGTATTTTATTTACAGGCAAAGGCATATAGCTGTCAAGAGAAGAATGCAAACAAAAAACCGAAAGATTAAGGATGTTGACTCATAAATAAACTTCAGAATCTTTTCCCAGTTTGCGCTGCATATTCAGAATCCCCAGTAAGTTATGTGTGTTGAAATATATTCCAAAAAGCAAATCATGGTTCTTCAGTATTTCCCTCCCTTTACTTTGGCTTAAACTACTTTCTAAAAATCAGAAACAGAGTTTCAAAAGCCCCAGATTTCATTCATCAATCCAAATGAAATGTTTCACCATGTGTGTTAGTTTGCTGGGGCTGCCTTAACAAAGTATCACAGACTGGGTGGCTTGAAGAGTAGAAATTAACTTTCTTGCAGTTATGGAGACTAGAATTCTGAGATCAAGGTGTTAGCAAGATTAGTTTCTTCTGAGGCCTCTCTCCTTGCCTTATAGATGGCTGTCCTCTCCCTGTGTGTTCACATGGTCTTCCCTCTGTATATGTTCTAATCTTTTTTTATAAACCATATTGGATTACAGTTTACACTAATAACCTCATTTCAACTTAATTACCTTTTTAAAGACCCTATCTCCAAATACAATCACATTCTGAGGCGCTAGGGATTAGGACTTCAACATATGAATTTTTGGAGAACACAATTCAGCCCATAACACCATGTTTGATGATACATATACAAAATAGCAAAAGGTCTCTGGAGTTTGTTCATAATGATTGTTATTTAGAGGATTTATTTCAAAAAGTAAGTAAGTAATCTTTTTATTCTTCATAAAAGTACCTCTGGTTAAAGCAAAGCTTTAAAAATCCTGGATGAATTTTGAATAATCAAAGCCTTTTTTCTCATCTATTGAGGCAAAGTTAGTATTTTTGTTTTTTGTTCTGTTAATATGATGAGTTACATGGGTTGATTTTCAAATGTTAAAACAATACTTTCTTGTGGTTAATCCATTTTGATCATTATTTAAATATTGCTAGAATTTGCTGTTAATATTTTTGTTATGAGGGATGTTGCTGTTCATTTTCTTTTAATATTCATTTCAGGTTTTGGGATCAAGATTAATCTGGCTTTACAAAATGAGTTTGGAAGTATTTTTTCTCCTACCTTTCTGTTGAGCACTTGTTTAGAATAATTTTTTTTTTTTTCCTAAATGTTTGATAAAATTCACCAGTGAAGTATCTGGGCTGGAAGTATTTTGTATTTTGTATTTTTACATATTCAGTTTCTTTAACTGATATAGGACTGTTGGCATTTTTCTATTTCTTCCTATATAAATTTAGTTAATTTAGTTCTTTCAATGAATAAACATTACTGGTTGTTAAATTTGGATTACTGTTTTTAATTGTGTGTTACTTTTTAACTGCTATTGTCTATATATAGTAGTGTTTCCTCTTTCATTTGTAACATTGATAGACTGTGCTTCTTTTTTTCTTACATATTAAGCCAGAAGGGCTATAAATTTTATCTTTTCAAAAACCAAACTTAGTTCCATTAATTTTTTTCTCTATTATTTTTTTGTTTTCTTTCATTTGTTCGTATTTTTATTACTTTCTTTCAACTTAGTTTATCTTACTCTTTTTTTCTACTCATAAAATAAAAGGCTATATAGTTGGTTTCAAATTATGTTTCTCTTCTAATATTAGTTTTTCTGTATCAGTTTCCCCCTAAGCTCTGCTTTAGCGGCATACCACAAAATTTGATATGTTGTGTTTTCATTATCATTTATTTTGAATAATTTTTAAAGTTTCCATTGTGATTTTTGAATCATTTATGATGATTTAGAATTGTATTGCTTAATATTTTTATTATTAATATCAAATTTACATTTAGGTTAGAAAATTTTATGTAATGAATTTAATTCTTTGAAATTTACTGATTTTTTTCTAAAAAGCCTGATTTATTGTCATTCTGGTGAATGTTTCATCAGCTTTTGAGAAGAATGTGCCCTCTGCAATTATTAGATGTAGAATTCTATGACTGTCAAATAATTTGGTCAATTTGCTTTTTAACATTCCATATTTCATATTTACTTGTTCTATAAATTAGTAAGGCTGGAATATTAAAATTGCTAACTACAATTGTATTTTTTGCTTTTCTCTTTACTTTTATAATTATTACTTTATGATTTAAAACCTGTGTTACTAGGTACATACCTGATTTAGGTTTATTATGTGTTGCTGAGGAACTGACCCTTTAATATTATGAAATATTCCCCTTTATATTTGATAATATTCTTTCTCTTGAAGTCTACATAGCCTGATATTATAGCCACTACAATATTTTTATGTTTAATATTTATAAGATATAATTTTTTCTGTTTTTTAATTTTTAATTTTTTTGCATTTCATCTCTCTCTCTTTTTTTTTTTAAAGATTCTATTTATTTATTTGACAGAGAGAGAGATTGTGAGAGAGGGAACACAAGCAGGGGGAGTGGGAGAGGGAGAAGCAGGCTTCCCGCCAAGCAGGGAGCCCAATGCGGGGCTCGATCCCAGGACCCCGGGATCATGACCTGAGCGGAAGGCAGACGCTTAATGACTGAGCCACTCAGGTGCCCCTCATCTCTGTCTTTACACTTAAAGTATATATTTTTTATTTTTTAAAAATATTTTATTTATTTGAGAGAGAGAGAGAGGGACCACAAGTAGGCAGAACAGCAGGCAGAGTCAGAGGGAGAAGCAAACTCCCCGCTGAGCAGGGACCCCCCACCCCCATTGCGGGGCTCAATCACAGGACCCTGGGATCATGACCTGAGCCGAAAGCAGACACTTAACTGACTGAGCCACCCAAATGCCCCAAAGTATATATCTGGTAAACAGAATTTGGTTTGGTCTTGCTTTTTTTATCCAGTCTTATGGTATCTTCCTTTTAATTGGAAACTTAGATCTTTTAAATTTAATTAAATTACTTACACGAGTAGTTTTTAAGTTTTAACATTTTGCTATTTGTTTTCATTTTGTCACATTTGCTCTTTCTTCTCCTTTTCCTTTTTTACTCTCTTATTCTGGATTGTTAAATTTTTAATCCTTAATTTTTTTCTATATTGACTTTTTAACTATAATTCCTTATTTGTTTCCTGTTTTATGGCTATGCTAGGGATTGAAATATGCATATTAGTTTATTACAGTTTATGTTACATTCCTACCAGCAATGAATGAGAATTCCTGTTGTTCCACTGGAGAAGCGATTACATTAATCTTCTGACAATTTTGTGGTTAGCACTGATTAATTTTCCTTTTAGTGTGTTTTCAGCGTTGATCTATGTGTATTTTACTTCTCTATCAGATAAACTTTCGCCTTTCTATAATTTATTTTTTCTTCACCATCATTGTTAGATTTTTTTTTAAGATTTTATTTATTTATTTGAGAGGGAGAGAGTGAGCACGAGAGAGAGAGAGAGAACACGCACACACATGAGCTAGGGTGAGGGAAGGGCAGAGGGAGAGGGAGAAGTAGGCTCTCTGCTGAGCAGGGAGCCAAATGCTGGGCTTGATAACAGGACCCTGGGATCATGACCTGAGCCGAAGGCTTAACCAACTGAGCCACCCAGATGCCCCTTAGATACTTTTATTTGGGTTTTTATTTACCACACACCTAATAAACTGGCTAATCCAGTATTTTGGTAGGTTATGATCTAATACAAGGAATAGTATGTTTCTTTTATGTGCTAAAGATTGTTAGAAAGTTGAGCTGGAAAATTCTAATTTATTTTTAAATTCCAATATATTTCTTAGTTGAGGAAAATAATTTCTGATTAAGTATGTCTGGATTGCAAACCCTTCTGATTGATTTTAAATTCTTTAAGAATATCAATTCTAGGGGCGCCTGGGTGGCTCGGTCGTTAAGCGTCTGCCTTCGGCTCAGGTCATGATCCCAGGGTCCTGGGATCGAGCCCCACATCGGGCTCCCTGCTCCGCGGGAGGCCTGCTTCTCCCTCTCCCACTCACCCTGCTTGTGTTCCCTCTCTCGCTGTGTCTCTCTCTGTCAAATAAATAAATAAAATCTTAAAAAAAAAAAAGAGTATCAATTCTATAACCCTAGGGGTCCAGCACAATCCTGGACACCTTGGGATGGCTCAACAAAAGAGTTGGTAAAGAAAGGATTAATGTCTGGAAAAATATTACCAGCATTGCAATCTTGTACTATATCATCACACACATTAAGAGCCAAATGAGAAAGTCGGATTTGAGATATTAAAGTTAGATATTAAGAATTGATATCATGGTCTTAGCTAGGGAGTATGTTCAAGCAGAAGGAGAATATTGGACAAGAATTAAGTATAGCAGTCACAAACATAATTCAAGAAGAGAGTTGGGGCTATAACCAAAGGCAAGGCAGTCAGATTCACATTTCTCTAGACTTTACCATTAATCCCAGCCAAATATAAATCTATCCTTGCTCGTTGTTGGCTCTGAATATCAATATCAATTTTGTTTCATTGCACTAATTTGTAGTATCCTATATTTCAATAACAGTCTCTCCCTGTTTCAAATGTATCAGTTACGAAGTTTCTCAGGGTTTGGAAGTGAAGACATGGTATCTCATTCTTGCTAGCCTCTCAAGACTTGGTGTAATGCTTAAACATAGGAGTCCCTTCTCATGTGATTATTTTATGTGATTAAATTATCAAACTGGAATTAGAGGTGAAAAGTTATGGGACAATTCAGATGTGAAAGTGTTTTGCAAATTATGAAGGGCTTTGCAAGTATGAGATATCATCATTATCATTTCGGCAACCTGTAAAAGAAAAGATTACTGTTGGCAAATAATTTACCTACAAAGTAGTAGAAAATAAATATTTGTCACTTACTGTGTTTTCAACAAATTACACAGAACAGCATAATTTAGAGTATTGAGCAAAAATAATTTTGTGAAAACAAGTCTCTTGGGGCTCATCTTCTTTAATAAGGAGAATTATTCAACATTCCAGATGTATGGGTGAGTTGCACTTGGGAGGTGTGTGTGAATAAGAGGAGGGATTCTGCCTCAAAAGAATCAAGTGACCTTACCTGAAATTCATGCATTGTCCTGCCCTGAGGGGCATGAGATGTAGTTATTATAAAATGGCACCAGATTTTCTGAAATTAAACAGAAACATTGCTAAGAATTTAACTATTATCTAATGACAACAATCTTAAAACCTCAAATACACCAAGGATAGGAAAACAGCAATAAAAAGACAATTTGAAAATAGATAAATAAAATCTTGAAATAAACAGCAGTAAAAAGGTTGATATTGGGAAAATAAAATTGGAGATGTGCTGAGTAAAACACCTTTTGGATTGAGTGGAGCTATTAGTGGAAAAACCCAATAAGATGATAATGTGAATGAGGCTCATAAGAGCTGGAATGCATGGTTTTAAAAGCTGAGGAAAAGAGAAGCCTTTATTTTCTTCTTAGGTAGCTGATTATGAACTAAAGAAGAAACAATACATTGAATCCACAACTGCCTGAATAATTTTTTTCTGAAAGGGCTGAAATCTTAACAAATGAGTATTAATAAATAAACTGAATGATTGAATTAAGGCCAAGGCCTTATACACAGGAATAATTCTAAATATCTGCAAGGATTAGTTTATCAAGGCTGGTGAAGTTGCAAACTTTTTGAAATTGTTAAGCTATCTTTTTTTTTTTTTTCAAAATCTGATTTTCCTCTCATCCATTTTATATGACTTTTTAAAAAATCAGACTTTTTTAAAGAATCTATGATTTCAGATAATAACAGTTAAATAATAAATTCACTCAAGATTTATCCATTTGACAAATATTTTTTGAGTATCTATCACATGCCTGATATTGTTCCTACTTTTAGATATATATATAATTGTGAGCAAAATAGATATGGGCCCTGACCTCATGGAGCTCACAGGTTAGTTGAAGAGATGAATAGAAAACACATCATTTCCCAAATGAACATACAATTTTAAACATGATAAGAACTATAGAGGAATATGATTTCTTTGAGAGCATAGGACTCGGTTGACTAGAGAATCTTTTATGAGAAGATGGTATATAAGTGAGATTTGAAGAATTAGTAGATAATAACTTGATGGGGAGTCAGGCATGGGGTAGTAGTTCTGTAAGTGTTTCAGGCAGAGGGAACAAATAATATGAGCTGAGAAGATGTTAAGATATTGGTTGTTAATGAATAATATTGTATTCCTTCAAGGATTTTCTTTATGTGAACAGAGAACCCCTCTGCCCTCATGGGCTTTATTATTATGATAATAGAAGTGGTCTATAAAGTTTTTCTAATTATCAATGATTCATACTACCTAGAATTATATACATTTATATTTGCTTAAATCACTCTCTCATCTTCCCAATGGTAATTATTATTAAATTTTTATGAATTTATACATGAATTTTATACATGTGCATACATGCTTTTTACTTTTTTTTTAATAAAATGGGCTTATACTACACATATTCAACTGCAACTTGCTTTTTTTACTTAACAGTATGCCTTGAGAGCTCTCCTTGCCAGTACATCTAGTACACATACCATTTATTGAATATATGCATAATACTCATGTGAAATATATGATATATAGATATAAATATATAATGACTATATCATAATCTCTATATTCTCCTATAAATGCATATCTAGATTGTTTCCCAGATTTTGCTACTTTGAATAATGCAGCCGAACACATTTTTTGTACATAAAAGTTATACCTATATGAGTATTTCTTTAGAAAAATATTCCTTAGATTTAGAATTATAGAGTCAAAGGTAAACATTTTTAAAATTTGAGAGCTATTATAACCAAACTGCATTCCTCTCCAAAAAGGCTTTCTTTTAGCTAAAATGTACAAAGGTAGCTGTTTTTCTGCATATTTGCCAAAACTAGATCTCATTAATCTTTAAAATTTTGGCAGAGAATTCTTGAAATCTGAAGTATCATCTTCTACACAAAATCAATTGCTTTTAGAGTACAGTAGGGAGTATCAGGATATAAGACAATACCACATGGTATGCATTGTGTCAAAGTGGAGAGGGCCTGGCTAGCATGAAAGCATTCAAATTCAAATCAAAACACTGTGTCAGGCAGATAAAATTCAGGTTTGAGGTGGAATCCACTAGCTTGAATTCGCTAAAAGGTCTCCAGTGGAAAGATATTTGGCCCCAATGTTCTTGTCTTCCAAATCATTCTAATTGGTTATCTATTCTACACCACATATACAAAAAATGGGCTTGGTCTCTTAATAGGCTTTTAGACCCACACATATGAAGTCTCTTCGTTTAGGACTGAGATGTTGGAATTTCACTCTCTGACACGTTAGGATGTGGTGAATTTCTTCATACACTTGAGGACTAGCCAGTCCTCATGCATCATGGTCAGTCAATATAATAGAGGAAACATAGAACATATTTAAAGGAATTTCTTGTGATTTTATTAAGTTTCATGCACAATAATGAAGGAAACATTTCAATAACACTATGTGCTCTGTACAGATCCAACATATTAGCTAAAAGCAGGAATTAATTACCCTTACAGTAAAACTCTATGAAACCAGTGAGGTTTTAAAAAAGGAATTCTAATACTTTTTGTTTCACAGAAACATCATTTAATAAAGTTTCAAATGACAGTGTTTTTCATTATGAACTGATCAAAGTCATAACATTGAAAAGTAGAACAGGTTTTGTAGATCAATCAGAAAGAAAATGTTTTCAATACACAAATGTTTTCTCAGCCTGAAAGATTTTCTTTCTTTTCCCAAACCTAATCTAAACTATATAGTTGACATATGTTGACATATCTGAAGGCCATGAATATGAAGAACAGCTGGGCAAGTTACTAATCTCAGTGAACATTTTTTCTGGCTTGTACCCTAGTGCTTTTCATGTCAATGAGCCTTGAAATTTTCTTTAGCTAGAGGAATCAAGGATAAAATTTAATTTTCTCCAACTCAGCATATATCTACTTTAATGAGCTCTCCAGGCCTCTCTTAGACTTAAGACATTCCAGGTTTGCCTAGATAACTGCATGACAACAAGAATTCTTAAAGAATGTCTTTTATGGTTAAAATGCATTTCAGCCCCAGGTGAAGTGAAGTCAGCAAAATTGAATGGAAAAGTGACATGGTAGGGGCAGTGTGAACTTCAGAGTTAGTAGGTCTGTGTTTCAAATTTATGTCAGTCATTTATTTGTGACTGCTGGGCAATTAATTAAAACTGGTTTGTTATGTGCATTTGATGAGATCAAGTGTGTAGGGCACCCAATAGTGGGCCAGCACATAAGTCTCAGTAAATGTTATGAATGTTCTGTGGATAACCGCCGTTGAATGGTTGTTCTGTCTCTGCAGCTGCCCCTCCCTCCTTTTCTGTTTCCTTTGTAGCTTTTCAAAAGTATGGACTTCTTAGAGAGAAATGGTCTTCTGTCAAAGATCCATGAAGACTGCATTCAAAATAACCTCATCCCCATGCTTGCCATCCAACATCGCCTCATTTGATTAAACTCCTTTCACTCTTCATCTTGTTTGATACCAATCATCATCATTACCATCATCTCCTGCAAGTTTAGAGTAACTCCGACCTTTCTCTCTTTCCTTCCTATTTCCTCCAGTCAATTAAAAAGCAGCTCTTGGCTTGGTACATAGTCAAGTGATTATGTCTGTATTGAACTGGAACTTATCTGTTTGACAGACCCACACAACTCAACATGCACAGCAGTATTCCAGTGTAAAATAGAAATGATGTAATGGGACTGGATCTGAGCAAATCCAGAAGGTAGAGAAGTAAAAACCGGTGATTCAGACTCACATTGTACTATTTCCTACTGCTCCCTTGCTTTTCCCTCTGCCTTCAGCTGTGGGAAAGTAAGGTCAAGCTTACTTGACCTTACAGTTTCTGCATTAATCTATTAGCAGGATTGGTCCTGGAAGTAGTGAAAGAAATCCTTCAAATGGGTAGCACTTTGGGTTGTGCCTTCAGTCATTTACTCCAAGGAGGAGGACAACTTGAGGTACAAATCTATAGTGATTCAAGGATAGAGACTTACAGTTCATCAAATGGCCAAGGACATGGGAAAAACAAGATTGTAAAATTGACAATGAGGATGTCTGGGTGGGATAGTAGAGGCACAGAGTATGATGAGCTTATATTTCATATGAATGTTTCCCAAAAGTCTTCAACAGATAAGAAGGGTTTTGCAGGTTCACTGTCCAGACCCTCCTCCAGGTCAAGACACTCATTCCTCCAACTACTCGGAGTGTTGGCTGCTGATGGATCTCAGCTGCTTCCTTCTCTCAGATTTACCTGAGTTGATGGGAGTGGACTGATGCAAGAACAGTTACCCTCTCCAGGGTAGACCGCATCCGATTACTAGTAGATATAGTTGTAAAGCCTCACCCTTCACCTCAATTGAGGAAAACTTTGAAGGTTCTCAAATACACAGTTCCCTGTAGAATCTGCTGAGGCCTCTGCTTAAACTGTAGTTTCTTTCTTCAGAATTATCAAAGTAAAGGTCCCACAGATAAAATGATTCAAATATTTTTTCCCAAGAGGTTTTTTATTTTGTTTGCATTAATTACTTTATGTCAAGTTAGCAGATAACACATATATTTGGCCATTTGATTGAGTATGGATACATGGGTCTTATAATTTGGGTAAGGCTGATCTAATGGTTCAAAAGGGATGAGTCTACCTGTAAATGATTAGCTTTTAGTTTATGAATTGCAACATAGTTTGTAAGCATCGATTTTGCAAAGTTGGCAAAATAAACGAGGGAAGTTTTAAATAATCTTAAAGGAGGTTGTTGCAAATGTAGTAAGAATTGTTGATTCTAATCTGGCTGAGAAATAGGGATAATAACAAATCCATCTGACTATTTGGAAAGTAGAGCTACTTGCCCCTTCACTGTCATTGCCTATGATCAACATTCCCAGGACTTCTGAGAAGTGTCTGTATTGTTACGGTTAGCATAGACTCTCAAGAGCTGCTGAGATCCAGATGTTTGTCATATATGTATGTAATTAGCTGAAGAAGCATTTTATGAAAAAGTTTGGAAGAAATATAAGTCATGACCACTTAAGATGTTTCATTAGGGTGTCTCTTTTTTTTTTTTAAAAGATTTATTTATTTATTTGAGAGAGCGAGAAAGAGAGAGAGAGTACATGAGAGGGGGGAGGGTTAGAGGGAGAAGCAGGCTCCTTGCTGAGCAGGGAGCCCGATGCGGGATTCGATTCAGGGACTCCAGGATCATGACCTGAGCCGAAGGCAGTCGCTTAGCCAACTGAGCCACTAGGGTGTCTCTTCATTACTTTGGCACTATAGCAAATGCACCTGGGGCATCTGCTGGGAGGGGGGATTTTCATTTTACATTAACTTATCCTAATTTATTTATTGCATAATAGATTCTATAACATTCTCCACAAAAATCAGAGGAGCATACCATTGCGGAAGCTCATGATTTTCTTATGGATGGCATTTTGTTCCACCAATATGACTTGAGATCCAGGATAAATGCCCACATGAATAGCTGTCCTCATTTGAGGTGTTTGTTATAATTTTTTTAGTAGTTACACTAAGGTGGTTCTCAATTAGGGATTGCATTTGGCACGACATAACAGAAATCTGCATACAGTGCTTTAGCCAAAAAAGAATTTATTTTTTGCATAATATGACAATTACTGAGGCAAGTGGTCCAGGCCTCTTGAAAACACGCATGTCTCAGTCTTCCTATAGCCTTATGCCCCATCATTCTTGGTATGTGGCTCTCATACTTAGGCTTTCATGATGGTTGCTTCAGATGCAGACCATATACCAGGCATAAAGAAGGAAGGAACAAGAAAGAGTGGGGGAATTGTTTATCTCAGTAATACAAAGTATTTCTGGAAACCCCTAGCAGAATATGGCTTATCTCTCATTGACCAGAAATGTGTCACATAGCTATCATTGCTGCAAGGGAAGCTGAAAAGCGCTGATTTTAGTTAGCAAATTGCCAGTATCTACAAAGTCTGTGAGTAAGAATGAAGGGGAAATGGATATTAGATAGGCAAATGGTGGTTCTAACAAAATGGGTTTCCACTGATACTTTACCTTTCTTCCCCAAACTATGCCCACCGTTGCTAGATTTTTTTTTTTTTGACCTGCATCATTGCCTACTTAAACACTAAAGAGTTAGTGGTATATTTCTCTAGAGTAATTCTTTGCATATGAAATAGAATTAGAGTGTGCATAAAAATCTCTCTGGGTACTCATTTTTATGAGAGGAGCCATTTTCAATGAAGAGGTTGCCAAATTATCTCCCTAATAGTACTGCCAAATATATAATAATATTTCACTACTAAGAAAATTACTGTATTAAGCATGATCCCTGATTAACTAACTTTGAAAGGTCACCTTTTGATTAATGCCATGTAAATGATTTTTTTTCTTGTACCAGAGAAATCATCCTTACCATATATGATTATATACCTATTTTTAAAAATAGATGAAATGTATTTTTTTCTTGCATCTGATAATGCTCAGGTTGGTTTGGGCAATCTTAACTTCCTGTAGTTCAATTATAAAAATGATATCTCTGGAAGGACTTATTATTATTTTTTTTTATGGCTAATTCCTTGCTGAATTTCCTAAAGAGGAAAGTTACAAAGGACAAACTTCCCAGATTGCTAAATTTCATTAAAAAGAGTCGTCTGGGGGCGCCTGGGTGGCTCAGTTGGTTAAGCGACTGCCTTCGGCTCAGGTCATGATCCTGGAGTCCCGGGATCGAGTCCCGCATCGGGTTCCCTGCTCGGCAGGGAGTCTGCTTCTCCCTCTGACCCTCCCCTTCTCATGCTCTCTCTATCTCATTCTCTCTCTCAAATAAATAAATAAAATTTAGAAAAAAAAAAATAAAAAGAGTCGTCTGGGAAGGAGACAACTTGAAAAGAAGTTCAATATTTATTTACTGTCATCATCAACTTCTGTCAGATGGAAATTAAAAAAAAAAATCAAATGGATGCTCTTGGCATTTTCAAATCCAAAGATGAGACTGTCATTGATTTCTTATTTACCAAAGGAAAAAAAATTCTAGGGGCAAAATATTATAGCAATGGAAATAATATAATTTTAAAATTAGTTTATTATTATCAATCAAGTAGAAAATTTTTGGATGTGTCCTGATGGACATTTTAACAGAAGATTATAATGTTGATTTTTTTTTTTAAAGAAAGTCATTAGCACTGTTGTTAAATAAAGTGGTACTTATTTTTTATTTTATTTTTTTAAAGTGGTATTTAAAAGTACAGAGGAATAGTAGATGTAAGAAAATGCAGCAGGAGATAAAGGAAAAACGATAAAGAAAAAAGACATCTTAGGTGAATTTTGATTTACTTTGTGCTTAATAAGCAATTTAAATTCACACGGCTTTTTGTTTTTTCACAGTCATTTCTTGACATTGACTAGCAGTATATTTAACTGAGGAGAAAGACTGATATATGGGGACAGACACTGGAAACATTTTTAAAAAGGAATAACTTATAAAATCCTCAGGCACTTAGAATTAACATAGTGAGTTAAATAAAATGAACCACTTAGTTACTCTCTCCCTGAACAGCTATTTAATGCATAGTGTGGTCCAATAGATCTTTTAGTTGAGAGCATCAAAATAACTTGTCAATTAAGACTTTTTTTTTTTTTTTAAAGATTTTATTTATTTATTCATGAGAGACAGAGAGAGAGAGAGGCAGAGGGAGAAGCAGGCTCCCAAGGAGCAGGGAGCCCGATGTGGGACTCGATCCCAGGACCCTGGGATCATGACCTGAGCCGAAGGCAGACGCTTAACCATCTGAGCCACCCAGGCGCCCAATTAAGACTTTTTGCTAGAGGTAAAGTCTTCATTGTCAAAAGAAAGTAAGTAATTGAAATAGCTCTTGAGATAATTAACACAGACAGACAGACACACACATATAGTAGCAGATGCTGGACAAATTCCTGGCCTCCTATGCTAAGCCCCTGTGATTGAGTAGGAGATGTTAGGAGTCCAGTGATAAATCCCTCAGTCTCCTTGGGTGTGATTAATCAGTTTACACTTTCTTCCAGAGTTTCCCTAAGATAATCAAGGCCAAGCTGCCAAGAGTAGTTACTGGTTCGTTAATACATATTTTACTGACTCCCTTCCCTTCCTGGTTTCCCTTTCCCTCTCCTATCCTGGTGCTTCTGAAGATCACATGACAAACTACTTATCCTCAAATTCTTCTTGCAGGGTCTACTTGTGGGATAACTGCTCTTAATACATATCATCCCATTTAATTTCAATTACTTGACTTTTATAGAAAAAAATACTGTGTTTTTAAACTTCTTTCTGACTGCCATGATTTTATTTTTACCGAAATTATTCAATTAAATTAATTCTTCATTTTGGTTTTAGAGTCCCAACTTTTATGTGCAATATTTGTTTATATATATTCATTTTCTATTCAGTGAAAAAAAGTTGAGAGCTTGGGTAAATGCCTATGAAGAATAAAATAAAATGAAATATTTCCACCATTTTTATTTTATTTGTTTACCATTTTGTCTAATCAAATAATTTGAGTAGCAGTATCTATGAAAAAAATAAAATGTCACTATGAAATAAATTGATGTGATTATATTCATTTAAGAGATATAAGCATTCCCACTTAATGGTTTATCATCCATTTTTCTGCCATGTAAACTAGGTAATCAGAATAAGAACTTTCCCCCACAAAATTAGACATTGTATAAAGTTTGTGTTCATTGTTAATACCCCCAAATTCTTTTTTGGGGTTCCTATCATATTGTAGTTTCATATCTTCTGCCTGCTAGTTGCCCAGTGATCCCCACAGAAGAGTCTCTTCCTAGCAGATGCTTCATAAATATTCATTGAATAAATGATTGTAGGGGTCGCTTCCTGATCTTGCATCACAGCAGAATGTGAAATCTTGAGGCAGACTTTGGGATGGAGGCAACCTAATTGTGGCAGAGTAGAAGTCTATTCATCAGCTGGTTCTGCATTATTTTCCTGGAAGTCATTTCTAAAAGTGTACCACAGACGACTCTTCTAATCCTCCCAATCATTTTGTAAACACCTAATTCCCTATATTATACTCCATGCTGTTTAAAATACCCAGAGTGCCCTCTGTTACACTGAACCAATACAGTGGAGATAAGTAAATCTCCACACCTGCCTGCCAGAATCTTAAAACTTTACACAGAGGTCTTAATAGGGCTGAGTCATGTATAATATCCAGATGATCTCACTACCACATTGCTTTTTCAAGGTTGTGTCCTTGAAAATGGCTCCAGCTGTGGGAACAGTGGGCAGAGCATATATTCCAAGAACAGGGGAGGTGTTGAGGAGCTTCCGATTTCCTGGATTCAGCTTGAGAGTCAATGGGCGATCATATCGTCTTGATGACCTCCAACAATCCCTATAGTGAATAAAGTCAACTGTAAATTCAAACCCCAGAGGAAAGAGTTACACAAGAAAATATTTGTAAAATTTTAAAATCTAGCAGATTTGTGTTGCAATAGATGCTGAGAGTGCTAGAAGAGGAAGAAGGAAACATGATTTTAAATAAGTCTGGATTTATTAATCTGCAGGTCTTAAAAGAGACTCTGCCCTAGTTTGAGCAGTTGAGAGAAGCTTGGTTTGTTAACTAAAACTAGACCAAAGAGAAGCCTAGGTTTAATGAAGTCTGAGATGCCAGAAATTACTAACCTAATGTACAGGAAGGAATCCAAATGTTTAAAAAGAGAAGGCTCAGAAGACTTTTTCTTCAAGAAAACAAGAACTACATTGATTAGGAGGACACCACCTTCTCTGAAGAATTCTGTACTGGTTGTGTTGGACCTGGAAAGAGGGAAAAAGGTAGGAGTTGCTGCCAGTAAAATGAATTACCTGATTTAAAGAACCCTTAACTTATACTGATTAGGCAGACATGGTTACACTGATAGGGTATAATCTGAGGAATCAGAATGACTTGGATTTCACTGACTTCTGGAGATAGTAATTGATCATGCAGTATCGAGGACTGAAAAAGAGGGACAATCCACAAAGTTTCTATCGTGGTCTGTTTAAAGTACTCTAAGCTGACTTTAGTCATCAAAATTGAATTATGGTCTCTCTTCAAACTAAAATGAGACCCAGGTCTATGAACTTTTACCGATTTCTTTACAGATCTAACACTTTTTTGCCAAAGTAACAGATTCAGAATTCTACTGAGTACTACTGTTCAGAGTTGGGAAATTAAGGTATTCAGGTAAATGGAGTTTTGGTTCAAATCCATGTCTCAGTGGCCTAGTGTCTGGGAAAACTTTTGATGGTTATTTTTATCAGTTTCTGAGTTAATATTAGGAATGAAGTATTCAGCAACTGACAGAATCCACTCACTGAGTAACTAGTGAAGGCTCTTTTTTTTTAAAAAAAAATTATTTAAATTCAATTTAGTTAACATATAGTGTATTACTAGTTTCAGGGGTAGAATTCAATGATTCATTAGTTGTGCTCATTATATCAAGTGCCCTCCTTAATGCCCATCACCCAATGACCCCATCCCCCCCAGCAACCCTCACTTTGTTTCCTATAGTTAAGAGTCTCCTACGATTTGCCTCCCTTTCCGTTTTCCTATTTTATTTTTCCTTCCCTTCCTCTTTGTTCCTCTGTTTGTTTCTTAAATTCCACATATGAGTGAAATCATGATAATTGTCTTTCTCTGGCTTGTTTTGCTTAGCATAATACCCTCTAGTTCCATCCACGACATTGCAAATGACAAGATTTCATTCTTTTTGATGGCTGAGTAATATTCCATTGTGTGTATATACCACATCTTCTTTATCCATTCATCTGTTGATGGACATCTGGGCTCTTTCCATATTTGGGCTATTGTGGACATTGCTGTTATAAACATTAGGGTGCATGTGCCCCTTTGAATCACTATATTTTTATTCTTTGGATAAATACCTAGAAGTGCCAATTGCTGGGTCATAGTGTAGTTCTAGTTTTAACTTTCTGAGGAACCTCCATACTGTTTACCAGAGTGGCTGCACCAGTTTGCATTCCCACCAACAGTGTGAAAGGGTTCCCCTTTTTCCACATCCTCGCCAACATCTGTTGTCTCCTGAGTTGTTAATTTTAACCATTCTGACTGGTGTGAGGTAGTATCTCATTGTGGTTTTGATTTGTATTTCCCTGATGCTGAGTGATGTTGAGCACTTTTTCATGTGTCTGTTTACCACTTATATGTTTTCTTTGGAGAAATGTCTGTTCATGTTCTTCTGTCCATTTCCTGACTGGATTTTTTGGTTTATGGGTGTTGAGTTTGATAAGATCTTTAGAGATTTTGGATACTAGCCCTTTATCTGATAAGACATTTGCAAATATCTTCTTCCATTCTGTAGGTTGCCTTTTGCTTTTGCTGTTTCCTTTGCTGTGAAAAAGCTTTTTTTTGAGCAGAAGGAAACTTTTATTATTTTCAGAATTCTAAGGTATTGTAAACATGAGAGAAAAACAGGATGCTATAAAAAATAAACATTTAGAAAACCAAAGAGAAGTTATACAGATATCCCGTATTTTCTTATAAACCTTTATAGTTTACTTTTTACATTTGTATCTCAAATTCCATGGAATTTTTCTATATGGTATAAGTTGGGTATCTGAATATATTTCCTTAAAAATTGACAGATGGCTGCCCCCATATCAATTTATTGAATAACCCATACACATAAATCTTTGTTCACATTGATCTTTCTTTTCCTTTCTTTTTTCTTTTCCTTTCTTTTCTCTTCTTTTCTTTGGGGGGGCATAATACATTATCTATCAATACAGAGTTAAGGAACTGGGTGAAGGCTTGTATGTAAGGAAAGAATAATAAAAGGAATATAAGGAATAATAAAAAAAGTCAATATCTGATCCTTGTGGGAATTAGGTTAGTGACACCAACAAAGTCTTAAAAGATGTATACAAGGATGAGGATCTTTTTATACACCCATTTAAACTGACAACTTGGCTTTTACAGAAGACAGATACTGTAGGAGAGTGGATTATAATAAACTTAATCAAGAGATGAATGCGATTGCATATGCTCGTCCAGATGTATATTTAGTGAGAAAAATAAATATTGCCAGTGGTAACTATGTGACTTGATCTGGTGGAAACTTTAAAAAAAATTTATTTTATTTTATTATGTTATGTTAATCATCATGCATTACATCATTTGTTTTTGGTGTAGTGTTCCATGATTCATTGTTTTTTATCGGAGTTAATAAGCACTTTGTATTCCTCTTATTGGCATAGCAGTATGCCTTCATCTTGCCTTAAAGTTAGAGCAACTTTCCAATTATCTGCTATATTATTAATTATGTTGATAGTTCTCTGGTGAGGAAGATATAGCAAGATAAATTGATTAAATAAATATGTAAAAGGAGATGTGAATAAAGTCCTCTTAGGCTATGTTGGGTATGGTTAATTTTATAATATGGTCAAAGAGTTGGCAATTTTTTCTATAAAGGACCAGATAGCAAAATATTTTAGGCTTTGCAGGCCAAGAGACCAAATCAAGGGTGTTAGATAGGTACTTATACAATAAAAATAAATTTTTGTAATATCTCAATTGATGAAATGACACTTATAACTAGAAATTTGTACCTCTTAATCTCCTTCACCTATTTTGCACATCCCTCTACCCTTCTCCCTTCTGGCAGCCACCAGTTTGTTCTCTGTATTTATGAGTCTATTTCTATTTTTGTTTGTTTATTTGTTTTATTTTTCAGATGCACATATAAGTGAAATCATATGGCATTTGTCTTTCTCTGTCTGACTTAATTCACTTAGCCTAATACATTCTAGGTCTATCCATGCTGTTGCAAAAATCAAGATCTTATTCTTTTTTATGACTGAGCAATATTCCTTTTTCTATGTACATGATATCTTCTTTATCCATTCATTAATCTATGGACAGAGGTTGCTTCCATATCTTGGCTATTGTAAATGATGCTGAAATAAACATAGGGGTGCATATATCTTTTTGAATTAGTGTTTTCATTTGCTTTGGGTAAATAATAGTGGAATTACTGGATCATATAGTATTTCTATTTTTATGTTTTTGAGCAACCTTCATACTGTTTTCCACAGTGGCTGTATCAATTTCCATTCCCACCAACAGTGCACAGGGGTGCCTTTTTTTTCACATCCTTGCCAACATTGTTATTTCTTCTCTTTTTGATTCTAGCCATTCTGACAGGTATAAGGTGATAGCTTATTGTGATTTTGATTTGCTCAACTGTACTGTGACCTCATAAAATAAACTAACTGCAACTTTGTGTGGAAATGGATATCTCTCTTTTTGTTTTAAATTTTGACAGCATGGGAAGTATATAAAACAGCCTGACATTATATGTGATTCCAAAAACCTTATCTGTCATTATAATGATTTTATCATAGTATAAGTTTTGCATATAAATATTGTATGCCTTGTAATTTTAGGTTGAATTCATGAAGAGAAAGATCAAATCTATAGCAAAATCCATTCAGTGTTCAATAATAATGGTTGAGGCTAGTTCTCATTTAGAAAAAAATTTCATCTTGTCCTGAATTTTTAAAAAAAAATTACAATAAAACTTTAGGCCATCAAATTCTGTATAATATTTGGCTTTTATTTCTGACAAAAATTCATAGAACTGATGACTGTTAAGTTGACAAAAAGTCAGTAAAGTTTACTGTTGACCTATTGGTTCAGTAACATGACTAATCCAAATGTGTTCTGCAAAGTACTTGCTGATGAATAATACAATGAATAACCATCGATTTTAAACACTTCACATTTTTTTAAGACTTTAAATTTTTACAAGCTTTGTAAATTTGTCCAACTAAACATGTTTTTCGCTCCAGACATATTTTTACTACCATCAATTGCAACACATCTTAGCAGATTCCATTTCAGTTTGTTCCAAATTAGTGTTTTCTCAACTTCTTTTAAAATAGTCTCATTGGCAGTTTTCCACTCAGTTTATTCACAGAAGCTGATTTTTAAAGCCACTTTAAACTCAGCATTGACATCTTAAACAACTGAGTAGTATGGCAACATGTCTCCTTTTTAAGACATTGACTATTTGATTCTGCTCCTAATGTCTTCTGCTCTTTTGAACAAGTGTTTTTACAGAAAGACCAATAGTCACAAAGAAGTTTATTTTCTCTTGACACATTTCTTCTGCTGCTGCAATCAATGATGCAGTCAATAATGTATAAGTACTTAGTTTGATGATGTCAACATATATTGTAATATTTTGGCACAGCTACAGTGTCATTGCATAATAAATACAATTATTGGTGACCTAAAACACTGCACACTTGACCTGTGCCTTAAAAATACAAAGCCTGCTTTTCTTTTTTTGTTTTTACATGGATAAATATGCAGTAATAGTAAAAAATAAAATAAAATCCCAACATGGTGATATGTATGGCATATAAAGAGCTGTCAAGTTATAACTATGTTATTGTGATTTGTGCACTGAGGTGCAGTGAAAAGTAGCATGAGTACCACCTGTGGTCTCTGTGGCATGCACTCAGCTCCACTGTTATAGTACAAAGGCAGCCAGAGATAATGCATAAATAATGAGCATGGCTGTGTTTCAGTAAAACTTTGTTTGTGGGCATTGAAGTTTGAATTTCACATAATTTTTATTTTGTAATTTTTGGCAAGAATACAAAACTGTACCCTAAATACATGGAGGTATTCAGGTTAAGTAATGAAAACCTAGAGCAGGATCATCAGTTGGTTTAAAAGAATCATAGTATGTGCCATCTTTTTTTAAAATTTTTTATTGTTATGTTAATCACCATACATTGCATCATTAGTTTTAGATGTAGTGTTCCATGATTCATTGTTTGTGCATAACACCCAGTGCTCCATGCAGGACATGCCCTCTTTAATACCCATCACCAGGCTTACCCATCCTCCCACCCCCCTCCCCTCTAGAACCCTCAGTTTGTTTTTCAGAGTCCATCGTCTCTCATGGTTCCTCTCCCCCTCCGATTTCCCCCCCTTCATTCTTCCCCTCCTGCTATCTTATTTTTTTTTTCTTAACA